>NC_044054.1:16787916-16830416 GCF_902167405.1 Gadus morhua | reverse complement strand
ACCGCGCGTGTCTCAGGGGACTGGACTGTGACAGGATTGGCTGGGATTGGTTTGAGGGGCGTGGTCAGATGATGGTCATCCAGCGTAGAGGAACTAGTCTGAGCAGACAAGGCTGTTGCCGTGAGCACGGGGCCGGCGTTGGCTGTCGTCTGTCCTGCGTCGGGTTCTGGTTTTTTTGTATCCCCGTCGGGTGTCGGTTCTTCGTGGGTATCATTTGACCCAGGAAGGACAACTTTTGTCATAAAAGAAAAAGGGAGAAAAAGTATTATGACACCATCTCATAGCATAATCATAGCCTTCATCATTCAGTATTTCACAGTGAGCCCACTCAAGGTAACATGCCAAATGTAGAGCATCTATTGTAATAAAGACGCTGAATTTTTGTCATTAAAGATGGTTGGTTTAAGGGTGTGCATGAATGTTGGGAACCTTGCATCACCAAGACTTCTACAGTAGACACCATAATGTGCCCCCCCCCTTTGCAAGGGCTCAAACCTGTGCAAGGCCCAAACCAAGCTCAGTACATTACCGTGTCGGCCCAAGACAGCGCTCTACAAAGTTTAGTAGATATTATGCCCGAGACAGAATGACTGTAGTATTTTTCATTTTAGAGGGTTACTCAAGAAAAAGGCCTACATTGTTAAGTCTGAGAAGTGGTAGGATATAAACAAATGGCGACAACGACATCAACCTTTTACACACTTAGTAGTTAGAACCCATACACATACCCCTTACCCCACACACAACGACAGTCCTCTCAAGTCTGTCAGCCCTAGCTAATAAATACTATTACCAAGAAGAGTCAGAATGATGTTAATATGTGGATGACTGGTGGTGGTTGACCGATATGGGACAGTGAACAAAGGATAGTTGAACAGGTTTCCTCACAAAGGTAACATTCATACACATGGGCCCCGGGAAGCCAGCATAAACACTTGCTAGACAGGGCAGCTTTGTGGAACCAATGGCTGCCAACGTCTCTGCAGGAATTTGCAATGAAATCTTGCTAAGTCCAGTCTAGGTTCCTCAGCCAATGCCGGTATTTGTTTTAACTTGAACATTTTTTAAAGCAACATATTATTCATGTTATTTGTTTACCTCCAATTGTTTTGTAATTTTAAGGAAGGCTATAAGGCTTTTGAAGAGATCAGTCACTCATAAAAAAAAGGCACGCCATGACAAAAATAAAGGCAATGTCATGTTAATTGGGTGACTAAGAGTAATGGCCGTTCTCGTGAACTGGCTCCAGCTGGTTTGAGGGAGGCCTGCCCAAATCGTCAAGTATAAGATCATAAATATTCAATTTTTCACTATGTTTATATTTCACTGTCAATCAAAACAGAGGGACATATTCCTTCCACCTTCCTCGATTAACTGGGACAGTGGTCCCATTGTAACTGAATAGAGCGGACCTGTCCAGATCAGTTTGAGTGTACATAGCCTAGGGATATTTCAGTCTTCCCAAAGTCTGAAAAAAATCATATGGTCTATTCAAAGATTACAATTTTCAAATAGTGTGTTTAAGTTTTTAAGTTAAACAACCTCTCTATGTCCGACATGTGATGATGAATTTGGATGTCAAAGGGAAAGTAAATAAATGATACAGAGACGTCACAACAGGATACGATATCAGTCATCAACATCAAACTGTGACAATGCTGACACTATTTGGACTACTTCACTCTCCTTTTCCCACAGAAGGACTTGAGATAACGATCGACCACCTCAAAGGGTTTGAATCAGATGTGCAGTTATTAACCTGACAGTGGGTGCTCCTTACATCCTGTAATATATGACCGACCAGGTCATAACACCCCCAGAGCCATGACGCCACAGCCGCGGGCAAAGTCCGTCAGTCGTTTAGTTACAGAGCTAACTTCTCGTCCTATGATGACTTTACCTGCCTACAAGCACACCCACCTTGATGTATCAAAAATGCAAAGTATATACATTGACTGTCATCACGTCTCTCACCTGACAGTCATTAGCTTGGTAACTGTACACTTTGCTAGCATTGCCTAATATTAGCTATAATGATAGCAACATCGCGGTTGTGGATCGTATTTAAATGGAGAAAAGTGATCTTACCGTCAGAGGAATTGTTTGTGGGGGCCGATAGAGAACATTGAGTGAACAGTTGTAGAGTAATACAAATAGAAAGAGCGTAGAGGCTTCTCCTGCCGAGTACCATCTTCCTACACGTCGCCATCTTGGTGTGTAATGACTGAGGGCGTGGCCTGAGGGGCTCGGGCAGCGCGAGGACGTGGAGGTGGGCTGCAGTTTACGTGTTAATCAGATGGACTCAGGCTCTACCAAGGCATTTTCTCCATTATGAACTTAGTACACCTAAAGCAAACATGTTTTCAAGAAGTTACTTCAAAAATTGCTTTCCATTTCATTCTGGACGAACAAGCATAAGACAAATTTGGCAAAAAATAGAGTAGAGTGTAATATTGATTGAACTCCATGTGGCAGGGTGATAAGAAATTGATCATAACAAGGAAAAGCTGGTTCAAGATGATCTTTATTAAAGTCAGGGAGTAACAATACTGTCAGGTTCACCAGGCTTTGTTCAAACAACCACATTTGGAAGACTATCTTTTCATATCATGTTGTTTCTTCATTCTCATTACTGTGTTCCTCTTGAGGCTCTAAACGGTATTGATCACTATTGACCACTTCCCTCGGTCAGACCAAGAACTACTGACAGGACTTTGCCTTTGTAAATATAAGCAGATTATGGTTAAAATATGTAAAGTCCAGTGGTAAAATAAAATTATTTTCACTATATTTAACAAAGGACATGATTCACACCAAATGCACAGACATAAGACAAAGTGAAACAAATAACACAGAATGTACACAACAGGTTGAGGAAGAGCTAAACAGCAGCTGCTTAGATTAAAACATTGACTATCACTTCTCCCGTTATAAATAACTCTAGGACACACTTCCCTCAGTCTGGACCTAGCTAGAACATACTAGGACAGTTCTCTACTGTATAGTGCGGGACTACTGGCCAGACATGGAATGTGGCCGAACACGGAATGCTTTGACTTCAGGTTGGCATCTGGAGGAAAGCAACAGCACCATCTACTGTAGATATGAAACGTTTCAGTTCCAGCTTTTTGCAATAGGTCCATAGTGTGATTCTGTGCCATTAGTTTTTATTTGTATCCACTTAAAATTAAAAAAGGATGAACAAATAGTATTGAGCATGATTGTAGTGGAATGAAAATTGGTCACAGGCACATTTCTACACGCTTTAGAATTCCCTGTTCCCTTTTACAAATCTAAAAATTCTAATTCCAGTTGTAATCCTTCACGGGCCCCATGTTCAAAATATATTCTCTTAAAGTGTTCCAGTTAAGATCCAGTGTGCTAGATCATGATTGGAAAAGTATGATTATAATGATGGTGCCTTGATTCAACTCGAGCACATCTAGGGAGCAACGGGGGCGGGGAGAGGGGGTGAAGGTTAGCTATCGTCAATCAAATGATCCGGGCTTTGGATTGGTGGTATGGTGTGTAGGCAGGTCAGAGGGACTTAGTCTTCTTCTATGCCTGGAACTCCAGGCCAAGGCCAATCTTGTGGCCCCCGGCGTTGATGTTCTTCCCGTCCAGGAGAGCAGAGAGGGTCAGCTTGATGCCTGCAGCACAGAGGAGAACAACCTCAGAGGAGATCCAACATGGGCTACCTCGCTAAGAGATGGCCTTGGGTCACAGGTTTAACAGATTATTCATTATAATGTATTAATTAATGTTTCTGTATGAATTCACTTTCCTACACTAGAGTCTCTCGCACTGCAGCAATCTCAATTTTTTTAAATGTAAAAAAAATAAAACCCATCCACGAATGTCTCAATCGATCCAATGAACAGATGAATATGAAGAGATGCATCAAGAACCTTCTACGAAGACCAACACCAATACTGGTATAATACACTCCTCTACTCAATAAGGGTTCCACCTAGGGCTGAATAGTCAGGTTGAATCGTTGTTCAGCGATCTGTTCATTTAACGTGTGTTGATCTTGTTAAAACCAGTTAAAGTGGAAAAGATCTTGGCTATTCAGGCACCGCAATAAAGCAATCCAAGGCCAGGAACTATTGTGACATTCCAGTGTTTCCAGTAAGGGTGCACCAAGCCGTGCTAGGGCTACAACTTTTGGGAGTGCGACTGCCAGAGCATAGATGCAAGCGCACGTGTACCATTTGATTAATTTACTTAAGACATATATTTTACTTGGTTTGTTTCAGACGGATGGATCACACACACAACTGTATTTGCGATCTCCAACTCGTCCCTCCAAGTTTCTTGAGTAATCCGGTTACCGTAATGGCGTTTGATAGCCATTTATTTTTACACCACGCATTGTCAAATAATATTTTGAACTGGCAAATCGTTGGCAACCTGTGAATTTAGTTTAAAACCCTTCATGATGCCATTTGTAGACCCTCACCTGGCTTCAGAGTCTGTGTGTAGCCCAGGCCCACCAGACTAGAGTTGTTCACTTTAGCCTGCGAAGGAAGGAGATTATATTTAATCATTTCAACTTGGTCAAGAAATTTAAGTCAAGAAAAACGTATTAAATCACTTTAAATAAAAAGAAACCAATATTAAATCATAAAAACATTATTTTTAATCATGATTGATTATATAATTCATAATTAGTTAAAATAGCATTTCTAATTCTGCCAAGAAATGTCTCTTCCCCTTTGCATCCACACGGGTCCGCCAAAGCCCAAGTACCGAACATTTTATTTATATTATAACCTCAACTAAAATACAATCCGAATACCATGATCAAAGTATTGGGAAGGACTGTCGAAGTGATGAAGCTAACCAAACCACTCACAGAGAAGGCTGCGTCGGCATCAATCTGGTACTTGGCGGCGATGCCGAAGCGGGTGTTGCTGTTCCCGGCGGTCCAAGCCAGGTTGACGGCCGTCTCCAGCTGACTGTTGACCTTCTGGTAGATGGAGCCACCGAACTCGGTGCCGTCGTTCCTGAAGGAGGAGAGGAAGAGACAAAGAGGGAACCCATTAAGTGAAAACGTCATATTTGGTATGCAAGAACTCGTGGTGAAGCTGGTTTGATCTTTCTAGGGACTTTAATACAATGTTGTGCCCAGACATTAGAACCCTGCATAAAGGATATATCCAGACAAGGTTCTTTGTAGAGAAGAGGTTATTTGAGGTGAAGTTGGATCTTTAAAAACAAAACCGTTAATCGTCATCAGTTCTTGACCGAAATATATTTTGCAAATATTATGCCAACTTAGTCTTTTCTTTTTTCCAGTGAAATCATCCCGTCAATATCTTTAACAAGACCTTCTGCTTCGTGACATTGAATGGCTTCTTAAGCATCAGTTTTCAACTCCCCATCCAGTTTGGAGTCAACATCTCTGATACTTAATCTGGCCACCGACGATAAGAGACCGGGTTCCAGGAGCCCAGCAGGATGCAAATCACCCTCAGCTCAATGTCTTCATCTCGCCAACCCTTCCTCTCGTAGAGCTCTACCACCTCACCACATGCTGACCCGTCCGTCACTCTCCTAACCCAGGGCGACACGACGGTAAATCCAATCACCGTGGTTCTAAAAAGGGAATGTAGTGGCTGGGAGGCTATTCATCAGACAAGGGTTAGCTAAAGGATAAAGCTCATTTGCTTCCGTCGGGTTAAGGTCTGAGGTGGGTTTTTTTTTCTTCCTTCAGGGTGGCCAAGGATGGCATCTAGGATAGGTTCTAGCTTGTGTTGGAATGGGGACGTCCTTTGTTTGCATGCACAAACCAAACTAAAAGTAAATAAAAAATCTAAATCTATTTTGAACTAACGGCTGTTATCCCGATAAATTACACCCTGTACTGTAATACAGAAACTGCCATGGATCATTCACAAAGCATCATCACCTCGGGCATCCACTTTGTTCTGAGAAAATGATTACTAATCCATCTTAATAGTTTCTTCTGGCTTAGATGACATGATATATGGCCCAAATAAAAGTAGCGCTCTAAAAAAAACGTTTGGGATCATCAGCCCTGCAAAAAATGCCTTACACATTTGTGTGCAGCTGGAACTCTTCGGTCTTGTATCCCACGGCAAAGTTGCTCTGGGTGACGCGGTTGCGGCCGGCCTCAAAGGTCATCTGGTAGCCCGCCAGCCAGCCCTCGAAGCCAACCACCGCTGCACCATGGACCGCTGTGCCGTTGATGTCGTAGTCCACGTCGCAGCCAACGTTGACGTGCTCCCGCTTGTAAGCAGACTTGATCTTGCCGCTCTTCTTGCTGAGGGAGAGGAAGAGGTGAGAGAGGTAATTCCAACCTAGTTCTACTTGGGTTTTGAAGAACTTTAACATTAGTATGCCTGTATTGGTAAGCATCATAGTACCAATTCAAGTAGGCACTTTGGATACAAAGTATCCATAGTGAAGGGAAAATAAGAATTCCTCCATCAAACAGACTTGCTCCAGGAAACGACAATCTTTTCTTAGCGGAAACTTCCAGGGACAACTTGGAGAGATCATCAGTTGTTGTATAAGGTCACTTTGATATGCTTAGAAAATCAACAGCACAAAGTGTATTCCTCTTTACATGCAGCTTCCTGCCTGTTCAGATAATGAGAGAAGTCCTGTAGGACCAATCAGTTATTGGCTCTAGAAATGCCGGGGCCGAGGAGGTACCCAGGGCCCTTCCTGCTAGATGTCCAGCCCATACCACCAAACAACTGTTAACAAATGTTATCTTCCAACCAAAGAGAACCGCCTGCTATTCTTACCCAGTATTGGGCGAGAAGGAGGAGTCAAAGGTCAGCTTCAGCCCCTTAGCCAGCTGTACACAAAGAGAAGATCAAAAGATGGCATGAAGTCTCCATTAACAACTGATTACTTGTCAAATACAATATTCAAGTTAACTCCCAAAGCAATAGTGTGAAATATAGCATGCTTCAGCACAAGATTACACAGCGAGCCTCTTTTCTCAAGAGGCTGGTTCATAATTTTTTCTAAGCTTTTTCATAATTGAAATGATTTCAGGGGTTGAGTAGAATTGCGTAGAAAATTAGTGTCCAAAACTAAATCGTTGGGACACAACAGTTTAGTTGCAATTAAACATTCTCTTGTAGCGCCAACTGCTATTGAGATAAAGGATCAATAAATATAATCGAGTGATAACTATAGGTGGCATTGGCAACACATAAGCCTGTGTATTCAGTATATAGGTAGATACATAGTAAGTATTAATAATAGGCTTAATGAGAGCATTCAAATTTCAAATACAATTTCAATATAAAAAATGAAATTGGAATGGAATATTGGAAGAGGAAGATTAACTCTAAGCTCATATCCTTAAACCATCCATGTGCAGCCATCAGCAGCTTGGCTGAACAGGACAGCGCCTCACCTGGTCCTCCAGGGTGATCTCAGTGCCTAGGGTGTTGTCCGTGTTCCACTTCTCTGTGAGGGTCAGGCCGTGCTCTGCCCACTTGTACTTGGTCTCCAAGGAACCGGACACCTTGCTGGTCTCTGTGTTGGCAGAGCCGGTGCTGTTGAACTCCTACCGGGGGGGGGGGGGGGGGGGGGGGGGAGAGAGGCAGTATGTAGGGGGGAAAGATATGCTGTCATGTGATGCACCAAAACAGTAGACATTAGAGATAATACTTGCAACCCGCTGTTCTGAGGAAATCTTCAGCAAAACATGCAAGGCATATACATCAATCATCTTTTACGTTCCTGACAATTAGCTGGCTTGCAAATCATGTACCCAATACATTCAATATATTCTCTTAACATATTTAAACAAAAATATCTTGTAGGCTAACAATAGGGCATATTTGGATAACAAAAGCGAAAAATTATTCTTCCATTTATAGAAATGACTGGAAGAAAACGCCAATCCAGAATGATTAACATAGCTGTGTCGGCCGTTAGGACCTGTGGCATGAATGGATGTAGTCGGATAAGCGGCCACTTCACTACGTGTCCGAAAGCACTCTGAAGTCAAGGGCCCTTTGGAGGGTTGAGAGGAAGCTGGCAGGAGTGTTGACTAGTAATGTGAAACCACTGTGGAGAGACACTCACCAGTCCATTCTCAGACTTCGTCTTCAAGTCCAGCTTGATGAGACCAAAGCCTGAACAAAAGAGAGGAAGAATATTAAATCATATCTCTGAAAACCTAAAACACAAAAACCATTAGCGGAAGATGCCAAACAATGATGAAGTGCTGCATGGCTTCTCAGATGTCCTCATGTACCTACATACAACCTCTACACATTTAAATAAGTCACTAAGGTGGTGCAAGATATTGAACATGTACATACAAGAACCATTTCTAGTATGTACATGTACTAGAAATGGTAGAACAATGTGCACATTGCCTGCTTATACCCTTATTGGTGCTAGGATATGTAGAATGCAGTTAGAAAATTACCGTTTGTGGAATGACATTGATTTAGATCTGTCCAACGCTCTTCTACAGATATGCTTATAGGTAAGGTCAAAGTCAAAGTCACAATGGGGGCTTAAAGGCTTATCGCAAAATCACACACAAGCATATATATTCATAAGTCGTACATCTCGCAACCCTTTTTGATGGTAGATCTACAGTACAATACGAATACCACCCCTGTTTATTGTTCTACTCATCAATGAAATTAGGTGTTAAAGACCAGTTTTGGAGGGGTCACACTGCCAATGCTAATGGACCATACAAACATATTTAATACCGTTTTGTTGTTTTTTGACATTGTTTCATGTCTGACCCATTGCTCCCATAGTATGAGAGGAGGCCTACTTCCCATTAACACACGCCATGTTTAAAACATTTAAATAGCATCCAACTACGTTTTATATCATTATGAATACCCTTCTTAAAAACACTAACCCCCTGCTTGCCAACATGTAATTTCTATGACCTCAAATGAATAGTTTGTCGTGCCAAAACTAAAGCCTGGGGAGAACCATAGAACATTCAATTCATATTTCAGTATTATTAAAACCAGTGAGTTTAGAGTCCATCTCTATTGGTCTTGCATATTTTCCATCTCAACGGTGTCATACCGAGCTATTCCATTAACGTTCTAATATGCGAATAGAATACTAAACAGGATAATTGATCCCATGTCTATGACCATTCTGATGCCATCATTTCTAGGTTAAGTTGCCCTGAAGGGTTGACCTAAAGAGTTATCGGACTGAGGGATGTCTGGAGATCTGTCCCTACTCAGCACTACTTCCTTTAGAACAGTTCCATTACATGTTTTAAGAGTTCACTTAATAGAAATTGAAATCTCAATGGGTTGTGTGGTTAAGCACAGCAGTGCATATTTCACAAACATGACCCAAGGACATCCGCTTTACTGACTTCGCAACTTTCCAGCTAAATTGACGTAATCTGACCATGAATATCGCAATAACTGCAGTCCGCATGATTGTGGCCCATGGGCGCTCACTAGTGATGGGTCGGTCGCGAACGATTCGGTCAGAACGAACGAATCCCGAAGGTGAACAACGAGAACTGATTCCAAAAACAAGAGAACTGATTCCTTTTTTTCTAAACATGTAACAAAAATATGTTCACGTAAATAAAATATACAACCGAACGGAGCTTTGTCCCCCCGCGACCTTATATTGATTGAGTCTAAAACGTTCTCAACGATTCAGCCAATGAGAGTACTACAGCAGGTAGCAATCTGCTACCTGCTGTAGTTAACGATCACTCTAGGCTTCAATATCATGCAAGCACTTTTTTTATTTTGTTCTACATCACAATTGCATGCGTTAATAAAGTATGTTTTTTTTACGAGCAAAAAAAAAGGCACGCATGTGCTTTATATATATGCTTAATATTTATACTTGACCTGGGTAAGAACATTAGAAAGTAGTAGGCTATATGCATGTTGATTAACATTTATTCCATGATTTTCGATTCCCTGCCAAATGACGCAACAGACCATCTGACTTAACGAATGAATCAAACAAGCAAATCAAACAAACAAATCGTGATAGTGAACCGAACTGAACGAACTGATTCCCAGAAATAATAATTTCATCCCTCAGCTCATCCCTAGCGCTCACCATATCCCTTAGTGAAAACATCCTTGGCGGACTTTCCAAGGTCAACGTAGGTAGGAGGTACGGCCATTATCTGAAAAAAAAAAAAGCATAGGGTTAGAGGAGTCAGGTGTGCGACACATTCGATAGTAAGCAATTCAGAGATGGAGATAAATCACTGGAATAAACTTCCACTGCAACGATTTTTCCCTTTAAAATGGATAACATAAATTATAGTCATGGTACTGGTAGGGCAGGGCTTCAGTACAGCAAGACCCAACAGTGACACAGCAGCTAGGAGAAGAAAAGGTAGCCATAGCAACAGACTGACCGATCCAATGAGACAGGGCAAAGGGCAGTGTCTTTGAAAGAGAAAGGTTCTAGCACTGACTGCATATTGTATACCCAAACATAAAATACACAACTGTACTACCAAAATACCGCCCTTGTATGCAGTTACTTATTCCAAACTACCAATGTCTTTTGCCAATGTTTTAGCAATTCATGAAAAGATCCTTCAGATAACTTTTAGTTTAACCTTGACCGTACTGGTTGTGAAATACATTTCCATTTCCTTATAAAGTCGACGTCAGATAGTTTCCATTGAACACACCTATCAGGTTCATGCGGTGATCCCTTTTGTCTGCTGAGTTTTTTCTAAAGACGGTCGATAACGTTGGAATTTCTGGGGGCAAGCTTTGGCTTTTAACAGCCACAAACGTAGACGTGTTTAATACAAATATTTGGCGACAAAGATAAAGCATCCCATACGTATCATATTGCGTGTTATCTACATGAAATATGGCAATAAGGATTACAAATGTCTCAAAATTAACCTATACAAAAATGTCCAGAAGTGTTTCGTCTGAAAATGCACCATTCCGGGCCCAGGACTTTCCACCTAGACAGATGGTCTCTGCTGGCATTTAAACCGAACAATGTTAAGCTTTTGGAGCACTCGCCTTTTTGTCCCTCGTATAAACATGGATACACAGCCGCTCAAATAGCTAAACCACTCGTCCATTCTGCAGCCTTTGAGTCTGAAACATCGTCCAGCAAACCCTCACCGAGAACCGATAGCTGAACTAACGTGAGGCCTTTCTGTGGCGAGATGCTGACATTTCACACAGGTCTGGAACAAAGTAGCTACATAAAAGCAGTGTTTGACGTGGGCTTCATTGTGGTTCATTTGAAAGATGACCCACATGTAGACCTACCATTCACAAGATCCTAAACTAGCTCAACTTTGAAAATAAACTGAGATTGATGCAAAAGTTTAGACCAAACATTAACCTTCAATAACCCTTGGTGGGGTGTAACCGGTGTAACCAGTACTGAACGTGATGAAACATGACGCTCAGCCAACAAACTGAACTCAAATAACGTGACTGAGTATTCGTTTAGTTAATTTAGTGGACACTCCTCCATCGTGGGAAGAACATAGGATCATCTCCCGGTTCATGGAGCCCAGAAGGCAGTAGACGAGTCAAGGTGGCATCCCGGCTGTTAGCATAGCCGGCTAAAGATTAAAGTTGGCAAGCTGCAAAGGCCATCAGCTAGAGGTCTAAGGTAAGCACAGCGCGACAACACATCGTGTGTGGGTCGACTATCCCAACGGGGAAATAGAGCAGGCTCAATATCACAGGTGAACTAACCAGGTGAACTAAACGATCGCACTAGAGGATGTAGCTCGCAGGCTAACGTCAGTGTGTGAACTAGCGGCGGGCCTCGAGCATCCCTCCCCTCCCTTCCCGCCCTCCCGCTGCATCCCGCTGAGCAGCGCGTGACGGAGCCGCAGCACGCCACGCGGGCAAACCTCATCGGATGTCAGTTAGCTTTACACATTTGCCCTATATAAATGAAACCAATGCGGCGTTCATACATACCTCTGTCAGTGGTTTCCGAACCTGTCCAAGGGGTAGCTTGTGAACTGCACGAAGGGAGGAGTAAAAGAAGTTGGCGTAGCGTCACACACACAAGATGTCACGCCAGCCAAGAACGAAGCGCCGGTCAGCCACGCCCTCTTGAGTCATCTCATTGTGCGCGTGCGCAGTTGACTCGGGGATTCGGTTGCGACATCACGTGAAGCCGTGGAGCGATGCATCAGCAGCTGAACTGAGAACGGCAACTCAACCGGCCCGTTTGCAATTCAGCTGCTATCAGGTTGCGGGTCCCCGTGCACATATTGCCATCGCATATTGGTTGCTTGCAAAAGGGCTGCACACTCGGAATGATTAGGACTGGTTTACTATTGTGCAAAGTATAGACCTGGAAAAAAAGATATGATCAAAATGGCAATGAAACGAAAAAAAAAAAAGTTGTAGACTTTTTTTTGCAGGAATCAGAATCGTCTGCCAAAAAATATATAGCGAACCAACTTGAGTCGTCATCCTAAAGATGCTAACCTTTAATCTATTCTAAACATTTACAAAGTTCAATAGGCCCCAGGCCTTTGTTTAGCCCACACCAATATGACACGACACAAGTAGGCCTAAACCTATTTTCTAGCCAGGCTACTTTATAAGCCTAGTAGGCTACTATGCGTCGCATGTGTTTCACCCGGTTACTAAATGTGTTTTTGCTTGTATATTTTCACAGAAACAGTGGGATGTGATTGAGGCATTCCTCGTGCGATGTTCTGCAGTAGACTCCAAAGCACTGGTAAGGAGACACCTATGTTGATAAAACATGGTCCTTTGTTTCAAATAGGAAAGTAGGCTTATTCACAAAAGACAAAAAATACATACACCTGCCGGATGCCTCCTATATAGACGGTATATTAACCCGCCTTCGCCCTGGTGGAGCGCCGAAAACTGTTTACTCAAGACGTTCATTAAAACTGCTCAATCAGCGTTAATTCCAAATTCAGGGAGTTTTCCAGGGGCTTCGGTATGCATTGGCTTTTTTCTGCGATTTGTAGAGACAGAGACCGAGACAGTGGCAGAGACGGAGAAAGTGGTCATAGTATCAACTTTAGCCACTTGGAGTCACTGTTGTCAACAATCTGTACTTTTACAATATTTCCTTCGATTGCAGCACTAAACCTGCTTTTGAATGATGGTTAACTAATAATATTTTGAGATGAAAGTTGGGAACTTTTCATATATGTAGACAATTGCAATCTTTACATGGGCCATGGAAAGTAGGCTAATTCTATAATAATTATATCATGTTAAACCAATAATAAAATATAGCCTTCCTTCATTTTGAAACAGCCGATGAAATGAAGGTTGCTGATGTCAACCAGAATTATCAAGTAATTCAAAAATATGTCTAAATATTGGTGTAGATTCGTCTATTTTTCTGTCAGTGCTGCTGTCTTATTTATTATTTAATATCATAATGGTTCTATGATGCTGTAAATTCATATCTCAAGGCTTCAAATATTTTAAATAAACCTCAGGCTTTATTTGAATAAACACTGAATGTATTGAAACGTAAACATTGTTTTACATTATAGACTAATTGGTTTATTTACAAATGATTGATATATCAGGTAAAGAATCAACATATCTATTTTGCTGTCAATTACTGTTTTACTCTTTTTCTGAACTTCTTTTGCTTCTCTACCTGAACAAAGTTTTTCATAATTTGAACTAGGCTATAATTATTTTTATATATAGTGTATTAATGGGTAAAAGTTGGAGGTTCCAGCCGTAATGCATTTGTCCCAAGTCATCAGATATAGCATCCCACATAGGCTACGATGCACAAATTATACACAAATAGACCAACGTGAATAAAAAGCCATTATTTATGAGTTAAAATTTCACATGGCAGATGAGACCATTCTCAACTCACACCCGCCAAATATCCACAGCTTGGTGTCATTATGCGTGTTTAAGTTATTTCAAGGCACACACTATGGTTTTTCTTTCTAATGCTCTAACATCAGCGTGATCTCGCAGTGTAATATTTAATCAGAGACGAGCAGCCTGCTAGTCGCCTGCTAGTCGCCTTCAGACACGGCCAAAATGCATTCTTGGTTCATACTTAAGTCATATCTGGATGCTCCCCTTTCATCCACCAGCATCAAAGCCAACGCAATGCTTACTTCAAACGACCGTCACCAACTGCCAATCCCAGTCCCCTTCCAGAAGACGACAAACACAACACAAAATGTTAATCAACCCGGCCCCAGCATCCACAGTGTAAACAAAAGAAATTGTAAACAGATGCTGTAATTTACAACATGTGGATCAATGAAGCGTCATCTTTCTTTAGCTGTTTTTTTTATTCCATGGTTCAAATATGGTCCAAAACCTAACTTTCCTGCCTCCCTACAGCCCGTCATGTGTTCTTCCCTGTGTCGTCCCAGAGCTCTTCTTATGAGTCTATGACTTCACTCAACACCGTTGGCTTTTCCAGATTGGAATAGAAAGCAGCTCTGCCCAGAGCACTGCTCAAGGAAAACTCATATTTTTCATCTATATGTTCCTGGAGGCCAAAGCGCAATCTCAGAGTACCCTCTCACACGAGGGTGCTCTGATGTTTATAGCAAGAGGAATTTTCTATAAAAATGGTTTGATGTTTACAATTTATTTATGCTTGTTCAATGGCAAATTGAACAAGGGTGAAGACACCATTCATTCATAAGATAATAAGCATAGTAATCTTATTAGTTAACAAGACATTATTTATTTAAATTGACTGAATATGAGATTAATTATGCATCGCAAACAATAAAAGGTATTTAGTTGGCCTACCTTGTGGATATAAAGTGCAACATAAAAAGCAATTATGATCAATATGTCTTTTGATTAGTATCTTTTTAACAGATCAAATCGAAGCAACAACAGCACACAAAACAGATACCAATAAATGACCATTGTCAGGAGTTGGAGATGTGTAGAGCCCCCTTTGTTTATTGTGGAGAAAAGAAACATTCGCTGACACACACAAATATAGTATTATGTGCTATATTATATATAGCATCGAAATAAAAAGAATCACATTAATGTAATGAGTCGTAAGCACAAATACAATTTTTAATTCCATTATGATGCATTGAGGACAATTATGGAAAACAGCACTATTGTTTGAAATACTGTAAACAGGAACCATTTGGTTTACAAAGGGGTTTACAGTGCATGAATGAGACCTTTATAACAGAGACCTGTGTTCTAAGACGTTGAGATCTGAACAACATCATGATGTTGAAGAGAATGTTGCACCCAAACAATATCCAATAAGCTTTGTTTTAACATGGTTTGATAACTAGAAGGCAAACAGCATTTGCCTGGCTCACATCAACAGTTCTCGCCCCTTCCAGCTAGCTATTTCTTAAAAGACATCTCTCAATTCCCACAGATTAGTTGTACACTAAAAATGGTTGTTGATTGTTCCTAGTGTATTGCTTCGAGAGATATTACACTATGTATGTAATTATATCCGGGTTTTGTGTTGGGAGTGTGAAATGTGCCCTTCCTGTCTGAACGTAAAACATGCACAAGAAAATGTCAAACCCCACTGTGGTCAGAGAACGGCAGAGAGGCTGTGACTCACCCCATCCTTGTGTGTGTGTGTGTGTGTGTGTGTGTGTGTGTGTGTGTGTGTGTGTGTGTGTGTGTGTGTGTGTGTGTGTGTGTGTGTGTGTGTGTGTGTGTGTTTGCATTCAAGTGTGGTCATGTGTGTGTGTGTGTGTGTGTGTGTGTGTGCATGTGTGTCTGTGTGGGTGCGTGTGTGTTTGTGTGTGGTGGTGTGTGTGTGTGCATGCATTCAAGTGTGGTTATGTGTGTGTGTGTTAGTGTCTGCGTGTGCATGCATGCATTAATGTGTGGTAACGTGTGTGTGTGTGTGTGTGTGTGAGTGTGTATGTGTGTCCATGCATGGAAGATTGCGCTGTTGAAGATCTTTATCTGTCCAAGGAAACATGCTGTTTTAACAGTCATCCTCCTTCCTATCTACAATGGGGAGATGAGGGCTGATAACACAACCCGCCACCTGTTGCCTTAACCTCACTTTTCCGTGTGAAACAGAGGTGATGGTGGAACAACTTTAAAGTCACCAACTCACAACCTTGCTTATTGACTATCTGAAGAAAATGAACAAACATGAGGTTGTGGTATTGTGTGTCACAATCCTCAACATATTTTGTTCTTTTTGTCAGTTACTAAGAAGGTATAGATTAGGGCTAAAGTCAATCATAATGCTGTGACGTACCAGGAAATAATACTTTATTAAATTTAAATAAAATAAATGTCTAAAATGTTGGGCATTAATGTATGTCGAATTTGGCATTAGAAATTTTGACTGGGAAATCATGATAAACATTTTGAGTCTGTCTGCTCTGTCCCTCGGATAATATATTGAGGGCCAAAAGATGCCCGTGCTGAATTACTTTAGCCAAAATATGAAACAACCTTTTCATTTAATTCATCAATTATTTAATTGTTACTTCCATCGATTTTGTAGTGAAAATGCTAATTGACAACCACAAAGATAAGGCCTACCAAATTTCTCATTGCGAGTAAGCTATAGCCATTAAGAATTGAAACGTCAAATGTCAAAAGTTAAACTTAAATTTTTCGCTCAACCTAACAGCAAAATTCTTCTACGCACGTGCACAGCTGCGGATGATTATCTACGCGACCGAAAACGGGCTTGGCATCGCGAGGCAAGGAGGAGAGAGAGTTCTTTGGTGGCTTGGCGCGCTTTTCCATTGGAAACTACACTGAGCGACCTCGCGTGAAGGCGGGGTGCAGCCGAGGTCTGTCACCGAGCCTCGAACACCACCACCACTCATACTATCGGCGTGCACCATTTTATTTTGGAATCAACACAGTCTCTCTCGTGTATTCCACCTCAATTGTCTCACACACATCAAAGGCACTATAGAGTGATATCTCCGCACTCCTTCTGCACCTTAAAGCCATCCTACTGTATGTGTTGGTATTAGCTTTGTGAAGCACGTGCACAACCGCGGCATGCATGCTCGGGAAACATGGAGCCAATGAAATCCCATTCTGTGACTACCATGTCGCCACTACCTGGCAGCGGGAAGGCCCGCCTTTTAAGCCGCCTGCAACGTGGTGGTTTATGAAAATGCTTTACTAGAGGTTTATTAGCGCTGCGCAAACTGAACAGTTTTTCCTGTCGCCTTTTAAAGTTTAGCTTTAGCTAATAGCTTCAGACATTAAGATCATTTAAGGGATTCTGTTATTCTGTTACATCCCAAATAATGGCCTCGGTTTGATAAGATTTTGTTTAAGGAAGGGGATTACACCTGGACACTGCTAAGGTTTCATCATAGTCAAATTAATGAGTTTCATCAATGATAAAACAATACCTTGATTCTGAGCATGCAGATGCAAGATATGCTAAATACGAAATCAGACACCATTTAATTAATTTCGGTTTGGGTACATTCAACTAGCTTCTTTAATGAATATGCCAATTTGTATTCAATTTTTTTTTGTTACGGGACCCAGGAAAGTCTATGTAAGATATGCTGCCAGTGATTAGACTAGTTTATAACCGCAAGTAGAAGATGATGAACAGCTTGTCTTTGTGTCATTTAAATGTGCATTAAGTCAATTATTGTTTTTGTTTTTTATTGTTTTTATAACAGCCAGTTCCTTAGATTGTAGCTTGTCTACCAATTTAGAGATAAAAAAGATTGATAACCGAAGATCATAGGTTTGAATCCCGTCTTTGCTTTGCTGAAGGAAAACAGAATTTTTTACAGACTCCGTGGATAATGGAAAATAAGTCGTCCCCCAGGCTTTAAAACAAGTAAAGATTTGGATGTTGTGTTAAAGGCTACAGCTATTTAGTGTCTAGCAGAACATTTTACTGTTAGAAAGATCCTTCTCCATAATAAAATCTCAGTCAAGATTCTTCCCAGCGGAATACATTGTGTCATTCTGTGTGTGTGTGTGTGTGTGTGTGTGTGTGTGTGTGTGTGTGTGTGTGTGTGTGTGTGTGTGTGTGTGTGTGTGTGTGTGTGTGTGTGTGTGTGTGTGTGTGTGTGTGTGTGTGTGTGTGCTTGTGAGTGTGTGTGTGTGTGTGTGTGAGTGTGCTTGTGAGTGTGTGTGAGTGTGCTTGTGAGTGTGTGCTTGTGAGTGTGTGTGTGTGTGCTTGTGAGTGTGTGTGTGTGCTTGTGAGTGTGTGTGTGTGTGTTTGTGTGGGTAACTCCCCACAATGATAGAACCAATGTGAAGACAACTATGAGGGCCACATCAATTGTGTCAACAGCAACAACAAAAGTGTTGAATTGTGTATGTGTGTGTCTTTGTGTCCTTATGTGTCTGTTTGCGTGTGCAAAAAACGAGAAACCCAACCAGAAACTAGGCATTTGTGGTTACACATTTGTCACCATCACAAACACAGACCTATAATCTTCAGCAATTGGGAATCAACCAGGACAAATTAGATTGTACTGCAACCCCATGGTCCCATCGCTCTAAATCATTATCACAGTGTCTGGCGTGTACCAGGCCGCCCTGCGACCAGGCCCTGGGAAAGAACAGTGCTGACTTCCCAGGGCTGGTGGAAGTGTATAGATGATATACTGTGAGAAGAGCCCCATTCACATCCCGTTCTCACCAGCTTCTGTTCTAGGGCCCTTGGTTCACGACCGCGGGCTCCGGATTCTGAGGAACTGGGCTTGGCCCCTGGCCTGTCTCCTCACCGCCCTCCTTGGCTGGGTACCACCAGGCTGACAAACAGTGGTGCAGAGAGATCTCTTTTTATGAATGCATAGAGAAAGGAACTCAAGGCCTCATTAATGGACAGACAGACAGAAGAAAGACAGACGGAAATGAAGGAACAGCAGAAAAAGGATAGAGTGACAGGAAGAAAGAAAGAGAGTAAGAAGGCAATATGCATGGAGATAGATCAAGGCAATAACCTAAACATAAAATAAATAGAAAGTGAGGCGATAATGGATAGAGAAGGACAGAGGAGAAAAGAATGGAAACAGGAAGGAGACTGAAAGAGAATTAAGGTTATGATGCAAATGGTTCAGCCCTATGCCCTCCCATTCACAAGCAAAAACCATCAGTGAAAAGCACCATCGCCCAACATAGCTTTTTGAGAAGCTGTCAAAGGGCTGGTTTGTACTTGTTTAACACAATTAACCCCACCCCTCCCCCTGTCTCTCACACACCCACACACACGAAAGAGGGAACCCAGGTAAACCAGAAATCAGCCCCTCTGGACCTGTGGTGAGGAGACTTCAGATCAGTGGTGTCACTAGGCTGTTTTATTCGGGGCCAAAGCCCTGGACATTATTTGATTAGCCCCGAACATAATTCTTGGGTAAATTAAAAAAAGATATACTTTATCGATATTTAATGGTATATATACTGCTAACTATGGACTGCAATAATTAAATTCAGTGTAGAAGTGATACAATGATTCTAGTCACTAATGATAGTTATTTAGAAAGAAACATGGGGATTCCAGGGACATCTCAAAATAAAGTAGCCTAGGCCTTCTGGAAAGATAATAAACAGTTTAAAAACATAACCAGACTGTTTACCACCGTGAATCAAGCTATCCTATCCCCAGTCAGATCCATCTATCTATCCATCCATCCATCCATCCATCCATATGTATATGTATATATATATATATATATATATATATATATATATATATATATATATATATATATATATATATATTCTGTCTCACTTGTATTCATTTTACTCTGAAATAACTTGAATGGAACTTTAGATGTTTAAGGATAAGCAGCACAGCAGTCAGGTAGCTATTTAAAGCTATAATAAACGGTGTATTTTGTTTATTTAGGTAAAGCATTATGAAAAAATGTGCATGCACAATAGTGCAGACAAAAAAAGTAATAATCTTTTTGTATGCCCAGAGGGGTAGTTTTCTCGCCCCTGCTTCAGATCAGCGGAAGCAATGATGTGTCTCTGGCTTGACATTCAAGTTTGTGATGAACCCTTCAGCTTTGGCCCTACAGACAGCTGTCAACAGCTACCGCTCTGTAAGGAAAGGTGAGAGTTACGCTTCTGTGACAGACAGAATGTTTGCTGTGTTCTGACATCATGAGAGGTGGAAATCTCATTGTATTTACAAAATAAACTGAGTTAAAATCAATGTTAAAAATGCATTTAATACTAATACAACTTTGAATGTATGTGTTTTATATATTCAATTATATGTTTATGGCCCTGGCTTTGAATATGACTTTGACTATTTTATTTTTTTACTATTACTGCATTAATCATTTATGTATATCAAGAAAGAAAATATGGGTGTATCTTCTGTCTTGATTATAAGATAATTTATTTTGGAAATATTATCCTACCATAAATCTTTTGTGTGGTTAGCTATAGGCTACCTTTATCCTCACCCCAACTTCAGCTTTTGATTATAGATCTCGGCAAAGAGTAACTGCAAAGACTGCATCTAAAAGGGATTTCTCCTCAACTCAAGGCTCTGAAGAAAAACAGGAGTTCACCAGTTTGTCTTCATGAAGAAGAGAATCCAAGAGAATCAGGTTCCCTGCGTCAATATTGGATCCATGTGGCCGAAAATAACGATAAATCTGATGTGTGAGTATGTAATATATTAGCGTTTGAACGTTGTAAAATGGTGGTTAAATCCCCCAGGGTTTTCAGTTTCATACACGGCATCTTGCTCTGTGGGTATCGGGAGAAGAAAAACGCTGCACTGGAATAAGGGATCAAAGCCACATGGGGCCAAATCGTTTCTCAAAGTGTGGTTGGATGAATAATGTGGTTTCTACTTGTTTAGTATTACTGTATAACTCACCACATTCTTCTCTCAGAGCTGAACACAGAATACAAAGATGAATCAACTCCTCCATTTTTTGGCCATCTAACAATTGAGTTTGAGGCCCTTAACGAACTTCACGTGAAGAAACGTAGAGAAAATGTATGCCTATGCAAAAGAAACAATAATTACATAAGATGTTTGGCTCTGTAGGGAATTTGCAGTCTTACAATACAAACTAGTTACCAAATAACATACATTTAAATTGTTTGCATTATAATAATAAGAGAAGGCATAGGCCTATAGAGAGTATGTTTATTATCATTACTGTGAATAACAGCCATTTTAACATTCTGATTGGAATCAATTGAACTGAATGTAATAAAAGCTTAAAGCTTAAATTCTGCTGACTCGCACCCCTCTGCTAGAGTGATAACGGCTAATGATACTTCTGACTGTGGTTGGTCGAGAACCAGCAACACTTTCTTCCTCGTACCTCAAGAGGTCAGGCTTTGCCGGATCTGCTCTAACCACTCCCGGTCAACACATTTGGGTAAATAGGGAGGCTAAAAGATTCAAGACATTAGAAAGGAACTGATTTGAATGTATTCATGATGAGCAAAAAGGAATGCAAAAAACAACAATTTAAATAAAAATAAAAAATATAGAGAGAGAGAGAGAGAGAGAGAGAGAGAGAGAGAGAGAGAGAGAGAGTGAGAGTGAGAGTGAGAGAGAGAGAGAGAGAGAGGCACAAATGAACAAAATGACTGAAAGAATGAAAGTGATGCACAGAGGAGAAAGACAATCTGTTTATTTTAACCACCTAATAACATGACCAAGTGACAGTTACAGGAACATGTTCAATCTGGGTGATTTTCTCTGAATCAAGAGAAGAAAATGTTAGAGTTAAGAAAGTCAAAAGTACCGATCAAAGTTTATGTAATGATAAAAGTCAAAACAGGCTACTAATTACACAATAGGATCTAATACAAATTAAAGCTCTCGATGAGTACTTTTACTATAACTATTATATATTATGATTGTTAGTAGCAGAAGTGTAAGGAGCTTAGGTTATTGTTTCAAACATGTAAATAATAACAATAAAAATGTGTTAGTGCTATTTGAGTAGGTTGTATGGGAAAAAGAAACTACAACACATACTGACACATCTTAAACAGGGCATGGAACACATTTTAACCTAAAATTAGTGGAGTTTAGAGTTAACAGCTAAATCTGAGAGTACGGAGTGAATCTTTCACAATGAACAGAGAGGATGGAGGGAGGCCATGTTGGATCTCTCTCAGCGCTCCTCGGGCCACCAATTAGCAGCAGCTGTCTCGTTGAGGCTTCTCCGCTCCGTTTCCACGACGGCAGCCAACTTCCCGGGAGAAATAAGAAGTAATAACAATAATAATAGTAAACACCAGAATGATTTCTTAACCTCCATCCTGCTTCTACTTTATATGAACTAGGCTCTGGTCTCTCTCTCTCTCTCCCTCTCTCGCACTCTCTCTCTCTCTCTCCCTCTCTGTCTCTCTTTCTTAGTCAATATTAAACACCATGGTTACTGTTCTCTCATGTTATCATTCCCTGGTGGTTTTTAACTCACCACGTAGTGATTATTTTCCATTGGATGTGTACACATGAATGGCGGTTGGTGGTATTGTAAAGGATGGAAAGCCACGGTTGCTGTTGGCATAAAGGGTCGGTATCAACACCAGAACTAAACAACCACCACCAATACAGACCTAAAGCTGAATGGCTTGGAACATGTGCTCATAGTGTACCAGTGTATAATATTTGATATGCGTTTCTTTGGTTTACTATTTAAATTACTATTGTTTGTTTTAAGAATCCAATGTCAATTACAGTAAGATGATAATCCGAATGTCTTTTTTGAAGGAATATTGCAGAACCTTGCATAGAAGTAAAGTTATAATATTGGGTGTTATGGTAGATGTAGTATTACTACTAGTAATTGTAGTAGTAGTAGTAGTAGTTGTAGTAGTAGTAGAAGTAATAGTCGTGGCAGTAGTAGTAGTAGAAAGGGTACTATTGATCGTAGTGTAAAGTGGCCGTATTGTTGAGCTGGGATAGGCTGTTGTCTTCTTTTGCACGTAAACACAATATTATCTATTACTTTAAATGGACATTATCCTATTACATGCTCAGAGACAAGTCTTGCATTCTTGATCTATGGAAACGCAACATGATAACCCACTAGTAAACCTACACACAAATACAAACACACAACACCACACACAAGCAAGCGCATACACACACACCGGACGCACACATACACACACACACACACACACATACACACACACTGGATGCACACACACGCACACACACACAAACACACACACACACACACACCCAGAGTCCCCGAGCCCAAACAATGATCCATCATGAATCCACATCCTCCTCCGGGTCACATCAGTCCCTTTACTGCGGAAAAACTGATCCCAGAATCGGCTGCTAACTGTCGCCTGCTGAGCTCCAAAGCGCCCACTCACCACTAGAAAGAGACCACTGTGGACGCGTGCGTTTAATAGGCCTGCCACCAGATTAAATGGAGGCCTCCACGAGCTCTAGCTCTCTCTCTCTCTCTCTCTCTCTCTCTCTCTCTCTCTCTCTCTCTCTCTCTCTCTCGGCTAACGACACTCTTCGCATGAAAGAAGGAGAGAAAAAAGACATTGCTTCTAGTGCTGCAAACAACAATGGTGGAGTTCAGCTGACCCTAATTGTAACGGTCGGTTTGTTGCTCTGGGATGAACGGGATGATTTGGATGTCCGGTATTTGACCGTGGCTGTCGTCATCATTGAGGTTTCCACAAAACGTATTCTCCCAAGTCATTACGTGTTTTTGTGTGTGTGTGCGCGTGTGTGTGTGTGGGTGTATCTGAGTGTGCACCTGAGCCTGGTTAAGTGTAGGAACATTGTCACACTGTAATGTTTCACCGCAACCAATAATGTCTGTAATAATTGAAGGTGGACACCTTTCATTGTTAAGACTTTGCAGAAAAGGGCGATGCAACAGACAGGGTTATAACCATAGCACTTTAACTCAATAAATTGGCCTTGTTCACACAACACATTAATGAACAAATAATAACGCATCAAATAATTGATTAGTTGAATATTTTACTTACTTATTTTAAATAATTGGTTTATTGTAGGTCAGATTAACTTGATCAAATATTTCCTGAGACGTTTCTGACTCTGTGGAAACTACATGTTTATACTTAAATTGTTAGTAATTGTTAATATCAATATTTCTATCTAATATTAACGGAAAATGTCATATTTAAAAAAAGAAAACATCTTTTAATCTTAATGTCAAATCTTTCTGTTTCCAGTTTGAAGTTGATGGAACCAACTGTTTGTGTTGACGTTACCACATACAAGACCAGACGTGTGCAGTGGAAAGAATAAAATCGGTTGAGTTTTTTTTTCATGTCCCCTGAAGTGAGAATAAGCTCATCAGAAGTTCAGTAAGACTGAGCTTCAATCAAGGTTTTCAAGATCTAGATTTACTTTAAGCACGTGTGTGTGTGTGTGTGTGTGTGTGTGTGTGTGTGTGTGTGTGTGTGTGTGTGTGTGTGAGAGAGAGTGAGTGTGAGTGTGTGAATGTATGTGTGTGCGCATGAGTGTGTGTGTGTGAGAGAGTTTGTGTGAGAGGGTGGGTAATGTGTCTGCACAATGTGTACTTGTTTGTTCATTTGTATGTATGAACGCATCGTACATTTGTGCTCTGTGTTAATCTGTGTGTCTATGTGTGTGTGTGTGTGTGTGTGTGTGTGTGTTTGTCTGTGTGTGTTTGTGTGCGTGTGCGTGTGTGTGTGTGTGTGTGTGTGCGTGCGTGCGTGCGTGCGTGCGTGCGTGCGTGCGTGCGTGCGTGTGTGTGTGTGTGTGTGAGAGAGAGGAGCAGGGATTGAATGGCTTGGCTCCACATCAAAGGCCTCTACAAGTCTCTGCATTAACGAGGGCTTTTGTTTCCTGTCTCCCAGATTGCACATGTCCCCCTCAGTGTGTGTGCTTGTTTTAGTGTGTGTGTGTGTGTGTACATACGTGTGTGTGTTCGTGCCTGTGTTTGTGTGTATCTGTGAATCCCTCCATGCATCTGTGTGTATTTGATTTGTTTTTGTCTGTCTTGAGGCTAGAGTCCAGTCTGTATCGGTTCATCGTTTTTCATTGCTTATCTTTAATTCATTAATTAATTAAGCTGTGTGTTTCTTAATTGCTCAGAGTAAATGCAGTGCCGGCTTGTTCTGGTAAATTCCCTGAAAGAAAGATTATACAAATACAGAAGTTATACAGAACACAGTTTAAAATAAATTGTATGTATCCTTTGATAAAGCCTGTACCATTCAAGGGCTGAGTCCACCGTTACTAACCTGTAAACGTGAGGATACAGAGACAATGTGTACATTGATTCCCCTAATTTATTCATTATCTTAGTCATAGAGAAGCTCCCAGTGTGGTTTCAATACCACAGACAGATACTATGGATTTGAGACCAAAGGGGAAAGCTGATGAGGTGACCCGTCATTAAGCTCTGGGATTAATTGTTTGCACAGGGAGGAAGAGATCCACAGTGTGTATGGCTGTGGCATATACCGCTACATGGGCACCAATTGTCCAACAACTCAAAGTGTTGAATATGAGTGAATCATAAAACATAAAAAGTGTCATTACCTTCGAGTCGCGAGGGAGTGCCGTAGGGAAACGGGGGTTGAGATCTGCTCAAGAAGAACTTCTTCTTCTTGACCCAAGTTACACTAGCAAAGCACACCCAAACATGAAAGGTATCCCAGTTTTTTAACTGTGTTTAGCTGCCCCACTAAGATAGGACAAATGGTTTCATATTTTACTGTGATAGTTTCTTGTCAAATGATGTTGAGGATGCTCCAACATGAACATATTTTACATGATCCATGAATAAAATCCCTCACTGAATAGCCTAGTGTTCAACATTACAAAGTTGTGTATTTTTTGCCAAATAGGTGAATTTTAAAGTCGGGATGAAAACGGCAGTACACAATAAATGACTGGGCTTGAGGATCACTCTTGCCTTGCCGTCTTGCCTTGCTGTCCACTCACTGAGACGGGAATGAGGTCTGTGAGGAATATTGTCACACCATAACATTTATTTAGCCACCAGTAGCCTGGGCAGATTGGGATGCGGTGTAGTGTGTGAGATGACAAAAGCCTGGACCAGAACCTGCGTGGCCTTCTGGGTGAGTAACAGGCGTGTCCTCCTGATGATGCCGAACACGAATCTGCAGGAGCAGGTTGTCACAGTGATGTTGGCAGCACAGGACAGCTGGTCCTCCAGTGTCCCCAACAGGTTCCATGCCGTCTGAGTCCCAGGCACCACAGAGATGTGGATATTGATGGAGAGGTTGTGGATGGGAGACGCCTTCCCTAGAAGGAACATCAGCTCAGGCTTCTCCAGATTGAGCTTCAGGTGGGGTGAAGACATCAGAATGGATATGTCGGCCAGACACGCAGAGATCCATACTTCTTCCTGGGTTTCAGACTGTGAAAAAGGATTTATCGACAACTCTCGTCATTTCTACTGAAAAGATGGGTCAGTATATCAATATCAATATCAATCAGTTTAGAAAATGCCCTCTCGTCTCTAAGGGAGGCGGCAAATCACGCGTCTTTTCACCCCCTGAAACTATGCGGCCATAAGAGCCTAGATCGGCACCGATTGGCCCCTCCTCTCCCTGCTCCCCCAGACTGAGGCCCCGTCCACACGAAGCCGATTTCATGGCGAAACCGCAAAGGTCTTGTACGGTTCGGCCTTCCGTCCACACGAAGCCGGCGAATCCGCTGACCGAAACCGCAAACTTCTGAAACCACCCTCGGAGGTGGTTTCAAATCTATCCGGTTTCGTTTTGGTTTCGTGTGGACGCCTGAAACCGACTGAAACCGCCAACCATGACGTCATCGCCCCACCCCTCGACCTCCTAGCCAATGGCTCTTAAGCCCGCGGAGTCTCAGAAATCGCAACAAAAAAGATTGGGTTGCTTGGGTTGCTAAGCCATTATTTATTGAGAATCTAGTTCGCCATCGTAGAAGAGCTGTTTGTTTGTGTTGTTAGTGGTTCGGGGGGGCAGCCTTTATGCGCATGCTTGCCTCTTCTTCTTCTGGATTTGTGTACCAGAAGCAGCGCCCCTTATGGGCCTGGAATGTTTACTACAGCGTTTCTACAGATCTATCTGGTTTCGATTGGCTTCGTCTTTACGGAGATACTTCGAAACCGGATAGATCGAAACCGTAATGGTTTCGCCCGTTTCGGCTTCGTGTGGACGGGGCCTGAGTCAGCAGACTCATTATCGGGGGGTTCGTTGCCTAGTGGGGAGGGGCCTTTTGGCACCTCAGTTGATACGCTTTTACACGGTTGCACGGTTGTTCAGTGGTTTGCTACTTGCGATGTGCCAAGAAAAATTAGGACTTAAAATACGCCAAAAAAATTTCAGAAGATGTTCAAAAATATGTGTTCTGTTCTCTCCCATAGCAATGTAACTGTTTTTGTAGCACTTGAAATTGAGTGGCAGTTCCCATCTTTCATATGGACATCTTATTATGTCTTTTAGGTTCAGGATGTGAAAACAACGGGATTGGGACTGAGCAAGCGGAGTTGTAGGTCTGCCCAAAACATCTGCTTTACCAATTTGTTGAAGTGTTGAATATGGTTGTCGAGGTGTATCAACGTGATCCCCGATATCCATTATGCAGTAATTGAGGACAACATATATATATTTAGAAAATGATGACCCGAATATGACTTCTCAATCTAATTAAATACAGTTTAATGAATTATTTGTATGATTATTGAACAAGGCGACACCAGCTCTAATTTGAGAATCAACATGAGTCCACTTAAAATGGCTTTCTGTGTTTTCTAGGATATTCATCGGAAGAGAGTTCAGTTATTTGCTTTCAATTTGTTGGATTCTTTGTGAAAGGTTTTAATAGTATGTTTATTATGCAAATGCATTGAGGGAGTCAATTTCAATAAAAAATAACACTGAGTGAACATTTGAACATTTAAAATATAAATCCATATCACAGTACGCCCATTTGCAGTACTTTATGAAAAAGGGGGATTCTATGCAGTTTAATATAAACCAATATCACTTAACTTAGTTTAATTGAAAACATATCTAAAAGATTCACCATAATAGCATCAATATTATACAGATTTGATGCTATTCTTTCCTAGGCAATGCCTTCGAACATTGAACATGCTACCTTGCATTACCAAAACTAAGCTGGTTGTGTGAGGGAAACTTAGCAACAGAAATACTATTAGAGCTGATCAGCTCCAGAGTAACCACAGGAGTTGTAACACTGCTGTACTGAAAATATTACTGTAGACACAATAGCTGTCTCCATTAAACTCACTTTAATGACAAGGCAGCAAACACAGGATGTGGTGTTGCTATCTGTTGTGCTATTTTAGGTGGAGCCACTATCATAGAAACACAGTTAAGGCTAAAGTAGTTTAAGGTTACGCGTATTTATGGGCTGAGGCAGTATGTCACCGTGCTTGTTGGTAATAAATTGGGTGTATTTGGAATGGGGGGTGGGGGGGGGCATCCTTGTTCCACCCTCGTTTTTTAAACCATATATTTCACAGGAGGCGAATATTCAACTTTACGTCATCATTATACCAGTTATACAATTCTAATGCAACTGTCTGGGACCTAAAGGTAAACACTATGTTGTAGGTTTAACATGTCATGCAAATGATTATATCAATACCATGACCAGGAAGAAGGACCTGGAGAAAATAGATGGACCCTGGCATTGAAGAGGATGTGAGATGTTCTGGTTGGTTTAGGAAACAATTGGAGGGCTAGAATAATTCCAAGACATTTTTGGCCATTATATAAATCACGTGAATATATCGATTGTCAAATGTATTATGAATTATTCACTTACTTGCGGAATAGAGTAGTACAAGTTTACATATATCTTGAGATCCATGATTGCAGATTCAAT
The DNA here is from genome assembly GCF_902167405.1 of Gadus morhua. Lineage (NCBI taxonomy): Eukaryota > Metazoa > Chordata > Actinopteri > Gadiformes > Gadidae > Gadus > Gadus morhua. The sequence continues at coordinate 16,801,637 of NC_044054.1, read as the reverse complement.
GATCAGTAAATCAACCTCTTCCTTTCCAACCACCATGGGAAGCTTTGGTGCTCTGTACTGGCCAGTAAGGTGCAAATAGGTGCATCCTAAATGACGACATTGTCTACAACAGCAAATAGTCACGTGTCAAGCGATGACCTTACTTGATAGATTTATGAAACTGTATGCAGTTATTTAGTCACTATTTATTTATTCAGTCATTTAGTAGTTTACAAGTTAGATATCGATGATGGGCTACTGTGGAAACATCTGGAAGAGGACCTGCTCTCTCTGTAGATATAAAGGGCTCATTCTTAGGTAAAAAAAAACACAATTCATATTTTCATGGGATTATAAACTAATTAAAACATATGAATATGACATTCCACCTCTACCAAATCCAAACCATTGTTCACACTGCACTTTAAATTATGTCTCGTGATTTATTACAAAATCTGATAGCATTCCATTGCTCGTTCAGTTTGTTGACTTCCGCCAAAAGCCTGGTGCAGCTCTGTGGTGAAGTCATACATGTTTGATAAGGAGGCATCTCAGGGAATGCATTCTGATACATCTGGAGAAGCACTCACTGGAGATCTGAGCAGGCATTCAGACTACAACTAGAACCGTCATTATATGAACACATGCATTCACTTCGTCATTCTTAGTTATAGCTCTGTTTTTTTTGGGGGGGGGCATTTAGCTGTTATTAAAATGTCCTATATATCAGCCCCTCATCGGATTTTATTATTATCTTGTTTTTTTTATGTTATTTATGAACAGATACCTATGTATTTTTTACATGAAAAAAAATTCTAGGTATGAATTGAAATCGCCCCCATGTGCAATCCTTAAAACGACACAATAAGAACAGCACCTACTGTTTCAGAACCTTGCATAAACAAGAGAGCCATGGCTTGGAAGGCATACACAAATAAAAGGCAAATTGCTAAAAATAGCACTTACTTTTTCTTCATTTACTTTCCCGGTTTCCAAACTCTGTCTGAACCATTCTACACTACTGCTATGTGAACTGATACAAATTTGAAAGGAATATGACTTCATTAATAAGACCTAAAATGATGGATTGTGGACATTAAATTCTATATTTTGGCCCAAGCCTCTGCCTCAATACCAACCTCTAGTAATGAAGATCAAATCCATGTTATACCATTTCTAGAACGTTTTGCATTATGCAGCATTTGATGCGCGCGCGGATCAATTCTGTACTTGGTGTTCATAGAAGATTGTCTATACAGCTACAGTTTTGTTAAAAATCACCCTGACGAAAAGATTTGTTCGGGTTGTGTATTGCTGGCTGGAAGTTACCCTGGCGAACATGTTTTTGATTGAAGCAGAACTACCAATAAAAAGCACACAAGTGGTTCCAGTTAGGGCTTGTTGGCTTGGATGTGGCTTAACCCCAATGAAAGGACATGATTTAATTACTCTGCAGCTTTAATGTGCCTGATGTTTATTTAGAAAGCACAGTATATAATCTTTTTTTTGTGTAACCAACCGTGATTCATCTTTTGTACTGTTAGAAAAAATCCAGGCTACATTATAGAAAAGCAAATTTCCTTTGCCAGTGAATGAGCAATGGAAAAGCACTCCCTTAAAAAAAAAAGCTGCATTTGGTTGAAAACTAAGTTATGATCCTATCGAAGACGAAAGTTTCAAATATTTAGCTTTTGGTATTGTAATTATTTTCATTTTGTCTAAGATCTAGATATTTTCTTTCAAATATGGGTATATCATGTCTTCTTATTTTGCATTTCCTACCCCACATGAAATCTGATGTCATCACATTAGCATATGAGATAAGAGAGTGTGTGTGTGTGTGTGTGTGTGTGTGTGTGTGTGTGTGTGTGTGTGTGTGTGTGTGTGTGTGTGTGTGTGTGTGTGTGTGTGTGTGTGTGTGTGTGTGTGTGTGTTGAAACTCAGGCAGATAAGATTGACTTATTCAGAATTAAATTGGGATCTGACAAATAAAGAAGAACGAGAGATGGGGTGAGAGAAAGAGAGAGAGAGGTGGGGGAGAGAGAGAGAGACAGTAACTGAATGGAAAGAAGGAGGAAAGGAAGGCCCACATCCTCTTCAGCCTCAGGTGAACCCAACATGTGTAACAAGCGTCATCACATAGGCCAGGACGCGCGCACACACACACACACACACACACACACACACACACACACACACACACACACACACACACACACACACACACACACACACACACACACACACACACACACACACACACAGCAAGGGCCCGAGCACCACCGTCGACATCTCTCTGGAAAAACAGCTGTCTATATTTAATCAAGTCTAATAAACAAGGAGTTTAAACAACTCATTTATAATTTAGATTTGCATATATTACAAACCCCACAATTTTTAATCTTTTCATTAATATGCATAGACAATATTGTATAAATATGCGGCTTTATGCAAATACCGAACCCATTTTCTGTTTGTATTTAATTCTATTTCCCAGCTGTGAATCGTCATTTTCATTCAAGGCAACCGACTGAGATTAAGTCAAATATTAAGTCACAGCATGAAGGAGTATAAATATTCCTCAATTAAGAATCTCTGAAAGGCAGATCGGGCTAGCTATGTGTCAACATTAAAAATGCATTGGAAAGTATACTGGGAAAAATACATCAAGACTTGATAACACATCTGAAATGCAAGTCTACAACTTTGAACAGTTTTTTTTCTTCATTTTCCTGATTTTGTTTATTTTTCCCCTCATAGCCCCTCAAATCACGATGACTGTTTTCTGCAACCAGCATATTTCTACCATGTTTTGGAGATCACTACAAAATATGGGGGTTGTAAGAACTAGCCCAAAACATAGTGTGCCTCTTTTATTGATGAGCTCGCCAAGCCTTCTGATGTTTTCCCAGATTGTCCTACATTTCACTTTCTTCTCTCTGGGCCTTTCGCCTCGGTATTGATGCAAATGGAGAGTTTTAATGCAAAATATCCATAAATTGTCTGACTCAAAGCTGTCTCTCCTATAAAAAGTGTTCAGCCGAAGTTAGTCGTCACATGGCATATGATGAAGGAGAGCTGTTAAATAACCTGTCTTTTACGAAGGCCATTTTAAATAAAAGGCAAGAAAGATAACTTTTCTTTCAAAGTGTCATTGTGGGTCTTCCGTATCAGTTCATATTTGTATTTGTTTCACCTGTGATTTAAACCAACAGTATTTGTAGGGCTACTATTTCTTGGTCTTGTGGGACAATGACATGAACAACACCATAGCTACGCTATAAGTCAACATTATGTTTTGTGGACGAATTGAACTAAAAAAACCTGCCAGTTCCCAGGGGAAACTGTGTTGAAGTGCTAAGCTGGGAAATGTTGGCAGTTATTTCATGCAATCAACTGTTTCAAACCTATTTTACTTTGCAAAAGATTAAATCAACATCCAGGCCTATTTTTACTTTTTCGACCAATTAAACTATGTCGAAAAGGATAATTATTAACACTGTTTTTCCCTTATTTGCCCCTAACTTAACGTCACATTCCGAGATCATCAAACAATTCCTTAAACCAGAGAAAAAATAAAACACCACTGAAACGTTTTGATTTTGCTCAGGTCAGCGAATTGTCGTAGGGCTAAAATCGGCGAAACAGGTAAACTGTAATGACCCATTTATAATAACCTGGGTTAATAAAAAATACTTAGGTCTAATATAAATCTAATCCAAGCTGCATTTTTTCTTTCGACACTAACAAAGATAGTTTCCACATGTGAGCTAATATGAAATACAACTAAATCGTCTTGTTTAATCAGGAACCAAGAAATTTCTAAGAGCCAAAAATGAAGCGTAAAAGAGAGGTCATGAATAATACGGGGCGCAGAGGTGATGTCTCTTTAAGAACGGGGCGCTCTGTTGAAACAATCGTACAACCCCCAACGAGTCATTCAAGCTGTCAATCACCCGGACGGCGTTCTTTGAAGTCGGGACTCCTCGACTTGTCTTGAGCTCAAATGCACTGTTTGTTGCTGTGGAGGAACATTAGCCCTCTATCCACTTACGGGGCTGTTGGAGAGAGAAGCGCAAACTTTTGGTTGTGTTCGGCACTTTATCTGGTTCGGAGCTGACGCGAACTACTGAGATTTGATATAAAGTTTCCTCTGAAGACATCAAAGGATCGCCACCGCTTCTCTTTCTGAGTTTGTTATTTTTTTTTCCTCCGCAAAATGCCTCAGCTCAGTAGCGGCGGCGGGGACGACATGGGAGCCAACGATGAGATGATCGCTTTCAAGGACGAAGGGGAGCAGGAGGAGAAGATTCAAGAGAACGCGTTCACAGAGAGAGACCTGGCGGACCTCAAGTCGTCCCTGGTCAACGAGTCCGAGATCAGTCAGAGTCCCGGCGCAGCGGTAGGTCCCGCGGAGAGCGGTGTGTGTGTGTGTGTGTGTGTGTGTGTGTGTGTGTGTGTGTGTGTGTGTGTGTGTGTGTGTGTGTGTGTGTGTGTGTGTGCGTGTGCGTGTCCGTGTGCGTGTGCGTGCGTGTGCGTGTGTGGCGAAAACAACGTGTCTGTCTGTCCCATGAGTAAACACGCTGTTCTCATGTGGGAACAACACTCGTATGAGGTTGTTATATTTGTTGGAAACAGTTTGGTGAACTAAACGGGTTTGCGTCGTGCCGTGTGTCCCTCCCAGGTGGCCCGACGGGGACAGCAGCCCGAACCGAGGTGCTACGTGGAGAAACACAGAGAGCATCTCAATGGAGGTGAGGACGCACTGAAGCACAGCGCTTCATTCTCCGCTTATTAGCCTCAAGTTTCTCCGTTTCTCCGATTCTGGCGTCATGATATTACACACGATATAGTGACTAATCACTCACCACGAGTGTTGCACTTGCTCAGTCCTATTTAAGTTTGAGTCTGATTATTTCAAATCCCAATAACTTGGGATTTCATGAGATACTCACTACAGTAGACATGCGTGGGTATACTCCAGTCTGCGCAGGGTTTTGTTGGGTGACCGTGTCCGGCCCTGGGTGTTGTAGTTGCTGTCCGCATGAGTTATAAGCAGGTTATAGTGGAAGGAGCAGATCAGATGCTTTATAAAGTGCAGCCCTTGTGGCTCCATGGTGGTGTGAGCGATAAACTAACACGTCGACGACGGGAGACTGCAGGCCTTGTTGTTAAAACAGAAGTTTGTAGTGACACTTCCGCTCGAGTGTGAAAGCCTTCAATTGTAATGGACAGAGCCGTGGGAGAAAAACATTTTTTACATCACAGATATTTCGGTAAACGGGATTTCATACATATGTTTCAAACGCAAACACTTGTGTAAGCATTGTCCTACTATATTTCTTTCTTTCTTTTCATTATCTATTTTTCAAGCAATAAAGGTTTGTTTTCTTGTGTCTTTGACATAAATAATAATGATATACCTACCCCTTAAAATGTATTTTAAGGTTAACTTGTGTTTCTAAATTGAAAATTGAAACTCAAACCTTTTAAATGGCAAATTTTTTTCCTTCAAATTGTTTGTCAGGTTGCAAGGTTTAAAACCTAAACCATTTCTTTAAAAGTTATAAATGCATAATGTGTAATATCAATATTGTGTGTGTGTGTGTCTGTCTCTCTGCAGTAACAAAACAACAAGATGGCGGCATGTACAAGACATCTTACCCGGGCTACCCCTTCCTCATGCTGCCAGACCCCTACCTGCAGAGCAGCTCCATGCCACCATCTGTAAGTCTCCGGCCTAACTTAAACTCTACTGCCAACACACACAAACACATACGCACACACGCACATGCACAGTCCAAGCCAAGTCCACAACAAGTCAATATAGAGTTAATATACAGTGTTTCCTGTGTAGGAAGTGGCTTGTTGGTGCTCGCGTTGAGTGGGTTTTGGTTGTTGCTGTTGTTTACTGTGTCTTTGAGCGTGTGTCATAGAAAATGTTGTGCTTCATAAAAAAAAAAGTGTGTTAAATAGGCTAGGTTGAAGTTCTGCTCTGGCATTATGAGGTCTCCAGACTCTGAAAGTCAGTAGAAATCATATGTTGGCATTGTGATGTTTGGCATGCAGAGATCGGCCGAGCCCTGTTAAGGGCTAGAGAGGAGCTTCAGTGGTCTGCTTTGACCGTGTTTCCAATAACTCCACTTCAGCAGAACTGAAACAAGTCATTCTGGAGCTACACATGAACACAGAGGCCTTGTGAACCGCCCCTCAGACACTCACCGACCAAGCAGTTTGAATTTTCACATGAGGCCAAAGTTCAAGTTGACTTCAGACATTAAGTCTGAATCTGTAGTCCACTTTGGAATTTTTGGCATTCAATTATTTGCCCCACTGTTGCTCCTTCACCGTGCTTGCCAGACTTTGATGGTCGAAAGGTTTGAGTGTGTTTATATCTGCTATCATTGGTTCATTAAGACATGGTCACGTTGATTCAATGCCGATTGAATGGGACTCGACCAAGTGTTTTCAATCACATTCAAATTGGAAGTAATAATTTAAAAAAATATTGAGTTGGAGAAAAACAGTTTTCTTTCCATTTTCAAAGTCAAATAGAGGAATGAGCCGTTTCAAGTCTGAAAGGAAGTTATTGTTGTCTGTTGTTGTGTGTTGTTCACATTGAGGCTGAAAACATAGTAACTGAAGCTTACAAAAATGTTGCAAAAATGTAATTGCCTTGTAAATCTTTCCTTTGACCATTTTATATCCCAGTTAATACAAGTTCAGTGTTTATGAGACCTCACAGGTTTTTTATTTCATAGAAAGATAATTCGTAAAGGAGGGAGGCGTGTGATCGGTTGAATTGTGTTTGAATGGCTGTCAGGATTATCCATGCCAACTTCATTTATTTTATATTTAACTGCTGGACATGTGACCGTCAAGCTTGTGTGTGTGTTTGTGTATGTTTGTGTGCACGCATGCATTTGTGTGTGTGTGTGTGTGTGTGTGTGTGTGTGTGTGTGTGTGTGTGTGTGTGTGTGTGTGTGTGTGTGTGTGTGTGTGTGTGTGTGTGTGTGTGTGTTTTTGATTATTTATTGTTTTGACCTTTCTCGAAAAACTTTGCAGAAGTAGGCTTGAATTCATAATTTGTTTTTGCGTTTTATTTTTGGACTATAATCAAATTATTTTGTCATATCAGCTCCACACTCGCCCGCTCCTAACTTTGAGGAGCGTCCCTCACAACAGGGTTAGTTGTTGAGATTGCCCAAAGGCAATGTGCGTTGGGACAAATTGGGAATCTTTTCTTTAGCAAGATCCCTCTTTGGAGGTCAGCTGTTTGAAGGACAGTTTGTTCACCAACCCCCTTTAGATAAACATTTCAAATTCTATTTTACACTAGGAATGAAATTATCATCACATCTGTCTATCACTATTTTTTATTTATTTTCAAACCACCACGCTTTATTTTTAGGAAACCTAATTTTAAATGTTTCCACATTTGTTCGTGTGTGTGTGTGTGCACGAGTGTGAGGACGGGGTAGGTGTGGTGGGGAACTCTGGACTTGCATGCGCACTGCCCATATAATTAGCATGTTTCAACGCATGCAACCCTGCTTATATCCCAGAGGTTCCTTGTTTTTGTTAAATCCCAAAGCCTGCGTTTTTATTTGGTATGTGACTAACTAAGATGTTTGCGGCAAAACGGTAAACCTGTATTTACGCTTAACATTATCCGCCATGTCTCTGTAGTTATCCCTGGATAACAACAACACATTGTCTCAGGCAAACATAGTGAACAAGTGTAATGGCATGTCTAGCGTATCGCTGTGTCTCCACATCACTCATATACCTCCTAGCTCTCCTGTCCTCTCCTCTCAAGGACTCCAGCTGATGGTGTCAGCAAACCCTGACTGGAGTCCATATGTGTTACTGTGGTTAAGTGTGTGTCTGTGTGTGTAATACTATGCGTGTTTAAACATGTGTATATACACAAGTGTATATAACTTTGCTCTGCCAGTATTCTTGTGTGTTTAACCTGTGTGTTTAATTAACGTGCATCTTTGTTGTTTGTAGATTTGTACGTGCATGTGTGGCTACATGTTTGTTAACTTACAATCATGTCTGTGTTTCTGTTCACGTGTTTATCTGCCTCTGTATTTACACGTAGCTGTTTGTGTGTGTGTGTGTGTGTGTGTGTGTGTGTGTGTGTGTGTGTGTGTGTGTGTGTGTGTGTGTGTGTGTGTGTGTGTGTGTGTGTGTGTGTGTGTGTGTGTGTGTGTGTGTGCGCACGTATGTGTATATGTGTGCGTGTGTATATATGTGTGGGTCTACCTGTCTATATATTTGTGTGTATGTGTAAGTGTGTGTCTGTGAGCGTGCTTAAGTGTTGTAGGCGGGGCCAGGTGAAGACGAGCACTTTCCTTACCTGGGTGTTCTGAGAGGCTCCACACAATATTCAGTTGTTAGAGCCTTCCTTGTAATTAGCCCACCAACTAGAGAGCTTACAGCATGCCCCTGCCACATGAAAGAACCTGGAGATTAATGTGTGGGGGAGTGGCTGTTTGGACGCTTTGTGTGTGACTGTGTGTGAGGGATGGACTGGACACAATGTATGGGAAAACTGTAAAAAGTATGGGTTTACAAGACAGGCAGATCTTTGTTTACAGGGGTGGGGGGTGATGGATTTCTACTCACCTCTCCCCTTGTGTCCCTCTATGCGATGTCATCTCTGGTCCTCCGTGCTGTCCTCTGCCGCGCCCCATCCCCACGCTTTCATCTGTATATGTGATCACGCTGGGAGCCCCTTTACGAAAACATTGTCAGGCAAAGCTTATTGTGCCTCTGCTGCCACTCTTAAGATGCTTTTTCTGTTAGGTAACTCATCTTTCAAGTTCTTCTGAATGAACAATTTTCACATCACACCTTTTGATATTAAACTACTAAGGGGAGGCCGTTATAGCCCTAATGTGTGTTAATGTCCGAAGGAGATGTATTCCACTGAGGAACAAGCAATCCTAGAGCGTTGACGCCGAAGCTAAAGGATCACGTATGAATAGAGTGCATCAGCGTGTCATTGTAGTTGAGTTGATGTTTTGAGTTACTTTCAGCCACGTGACTTTGTGCATGTGAGTCCTCACTAGTTATCACTAGTTTGCCTTGCAGACTGTGTGTTATTTGTGATTTTTTTCTCAGGGTGTGTATCTGTATCGAGGCTTTCGTGAATGTTTCCTGTGCACGTGTTTCCTCCGCACACGCACACATAAGTGTGTGTGTGTGTGTGTGTGTTCGTGGCTTGTGACCGTCTGTGCCTGTACAGTAGTGCAGAGTTTGTGCAAGTCAAAAAAAGTGCTTGCTGTAACGTGTGTGTGTGTGTGTGTGTGTGTGTGGGTGTGGGTGTGGGTGTGGGTGTCTGTTTGTGTGTGTGTGTAATGCAACAGATGTGTGTGTGTTTCATGGAAGCTGATTACCACAAGATGCTTCATAGGTGTATAAGAAGCTACCTCCTTATTATTTCAAATCCCCTACCACTCAAATCATGGATGATTATAGCCATTAAATGTACATATACCACCACTGGTATATATAGGAGGGAAAACATGCAGACGTTAGTCAGACAGTGGAGGCAAGATGACAGAAAGGAAAATATAATATATAAGTGTGGAGTAAGAACATAAGTTATCGAGAAAAAGGAGAGCCTGAAAGTCAGCTCTGTGACGCTGTTTTTTATGTTCATTTTGACCTTTTTTTATCATATCCAAATGTTACTGATCCACTTCTCTGCATGGGCTAATCCCATTGGTTATCATCGCTATCATCACTGTGAGCTATGAGCTGTGGAAAAACAACACACTCGCTGATTTAATCCAATAATTTCTTGATAATGCGCCATTGCACAATTTACATCATTGTCATCAATTAATGTCAAAAACAAATCAAGTTTTTCAACTGATGAAATAATTGTTCCATGCAGCGCTGTCATAAATATTGGAAAACGCCCAAAGTGATTTCTGCTTTAATCTGAGGAGCGGCCCAAGATGTCATAATCTGAAAGAAGATATCAACCAATGTTTTGTGTTTCTGAAGCTATAAGCAAATAAGATTAGATCATTTCACTTTATTTACCCAACTTTGGCAACTTGCTGGCACTTCATTCTGTGTAGTAACGGAGACAGGGTTGATGTGAAGATACATGGATGTCAGGCCGCATGCAGATGCGTAGCGTCTTGTGGTGCCGGAGAGGCTGTGAAAGAGTAGCCGTGTGATGGGGAGGCTGTGGTGGAGTCTCCTCTACCCTCTCTCCACTTCATCATATCTTCCTGCAATGATTCGAGAGAAATGTATGGGATTTGCTGTAGGATAAGGCGCTACAACAACTACCAACACAAAGAAAGAAATAATAACAACAAAATAATAACCATTATTATTATTATTATTATTATTATCTTTATTTTAAGGCTATTGAGGATGTTTTGGCGTGTGGTTAACATTGTTTGTATGGACATGTTATTGACCATACAAACAATGTATGGTTTCTATGAACTCTTTAAATAGTATATTATATTCATGAGTTTTCATCCATAGTTTATTTTATAGCGATTACCATTTTTAATGGTTCAATTCTGACTATGTCTTGAATGAACTTTATGTGTCTGAACGGAAAAGAGCGTAACAAATGTGTTATTTTCGAATTAAATGATAATGGCCAGCCTCTTAAAGTTTGCTTTCAAGCGTATCAGCTGGACCCTTTCCCTTAAATGTGAAGTTTGTTGGTCTTGCTGGGCTCCCAGTTTAGCTGTTTAGAAAGAACGTCAAGGCAAAAGTCAACTGAATAAGATCCCTCCAGCCTCCCCTCCTCCTATGCACACACACTCACACACAAATCCCCTAATAACACACCGTTGATCCCCTAGATCAAGGGAATTGTGCGTCTGTGCGAGGGAGAAAGGGATATTCACCAGGATCTTGCGACTTCCTCGTGTGCATTGTGTTGCGGTGTTGACCGATGGGGTACGGGGGGGGGGGTTGGATGGGGGTTGCTGGTGGGATGGGGGGATGCGTGGTGCTGGTTGGATGGGGGGGGGGGGGGGGGGTTGTGTCTTGTACCGGCTTGGGCTGTCTAAACAATGGCAGCGACAGTGGCTTATGGTGCCCTAATCCCTCTGTGCTCCGTTGGCCCCTATGAGGGCTGCGGTGGGCCCCCGCCCAGAGGCCCCCGTGCCCCTCTGAGGGGCCACGATAAACCCCGGACCCCGGCAGTCTTCAGTGGCCTCGAGAAAGAGATGAAGTTTGGACCAACTATTGGTAAACATTGTCGGAAAGAATAGACAGGCCAAGGTCCTCCCTGAGTCATTGAGAATGCGATTGGAAGCTGACGTTTTTCGGTGCTTCTAGTCATGAAGTTTGCTCTATGTGAGGAATATATGCGTATTCATGAAACTACAGATGAAGTACAGCAAAGATGGAGATGCAGTCATACATCAGTAAACAAAGAGATGGGAAGAGAGAGAGAGAGTGAGAGAGAGAGAGAGAGAGAGAGAGAGAGAGAGAGAGAGAGAGAGAGAGAGAGGGGGAGAGAGAGAGAGAGAGAGAGAGAGAGAGAGAGGGAGAGAGAGAGAGAGAGGGGGAGAGAGAGGGGGGGGGAGAGAGAGAGAGAGAGGGAGAGAAGGAGAGGGAGAGAGAGGGAGAGAGAGGGAGAGAGAGAGAGAGAGAGAGAGGGAGAGAGAGGGAGAGAGAGAGAGAGAGAGAGAGAGAGGGAGAGAAGGAGAGGGAGAGAGAGGGAGAGAGAGAGAGAGAGAGAGAGAGAGAGAGGCAGACTCTTAAGATGCAATTGCTGTGTGTAAGTGCCAGATTATCTTTAGGTTAGCGGGGGATTATTGCTCTGTAGTGTACGATTATTGTGGTGAAAGTAGGAGATTAGTGTAGTACAGGCGCTCAGAGGGAAACGGGCGGGATGAGTCAAACAAGGGGAATCGGACTGTAAGTCCTTGTTTGTTTTTGTGCGTTGTTCTCGGGCGTAGGGATGAGGTTGTCATGTAATCTGTGGATTCTCAAACTAATTGTATCACAATTCAAAAGGTTACGTCGGCACGCTGGCTTGTTTCAAATCAAGCGATGGGGAGCGCACTATTGTGTCGGTTTATTTGCTGCAAAATCACAACACTGGCATGGCCTCCCTCGCTAGCTTGGCTTTCAAATATTATCTCCTTTAGAAACCGTCATGGGGGATGAATTGTAACTTATTCATTTTTTTAAGTCTTGTTTTTCGACAGTTTAGCAGAGGAAGTGTTCATCATGTGGTGCTCATGTCTGCGTAGAAAGAGAGATGGAGTGGGGAAGAGAAAGAGAAATAGAAAGGGATTGGAAAGTAAGAGAGAAAGATGGAAGGAAGGGCAGAATTAATAAAAAACGGAAGGCATGAAAGGAGGAAAGCGGCAACCAATCAAGTGTAAAGAATTGTATGCAAAGCAAGTAGGTAGAACCAGGTAGACTTCAAGAGTGAGGAGCACATCCAGGAGAGACAGGGTGGATACAGGTGGTAGCTGTGAGGGGCGGGGGGGGGGGGGGGGGGTCAGGTGGGTGGGCCGCGAGGTGTTTGCGTGGCGGGGGGTCTGGGTGGGGCGAGTCGATTAAAATACAAATGACGATAAGAAGGGCCCTCACCTCCCCTCGCGGCTTTGAAGTGACGCTTACAGGCCCCTGAGGGGGAAAACACATCAACGTTTTTAGGGATGGAAACGTTTAAAAGAATATCAGAAGTAGGGAGGAGACGACGACGACGACGAAGAAGAAGTAGCAACGTTCGTTTGCCCCGGAGGTGTTTACACCTGTAATTATTTATCCACTTATCCTCATGTTCCGGTAGAGGGGCAGGCGCGAGGGGGAAGGGAGCAGGGAGACATAAAGACAGGTGTTGACAGCGGAAGTCTGGCTTGTTTTGATTGATGTCATTTCTTGGATCACCCTCAATTTTTTCCACACGCACATGAGCTTTCCCAAACAGAAGCACTTTAAAGCAAAACACATACACACACCCGGCAGAAATCAGAATAAATCAGACAAAACACCACACACATATTCATGCTGTTGGTAGGTGATCGTCAGTTAAACAGAGTGCCATCCCTCTCTGTCAACCACCTGTGGTACTACACTACAGAGCATCGCCCTCCCTAGAGCATCTCCTCAAGAATTAAGCAGCATGCTAGGAGGATAGAACAAGTTGCGACTAGGTGCCACCTTTGGATTAGGCTCCATGAAGTATTTGTCTGCTACAAGGTGTGTGTGTGTGTGTGTGTGTGTGTGTGTGTGTGTGTGTGTGTGTGTGTGTGTGTGTGTGTGTGTGTGTGTGTGTGTGTGTGTGTGTGTGTGTGTGTGTGTGTGTGTGTGTGTGTGTGTGTGTGTGCAGCAGGTGAGTCATGGGTCTGTGCAGGGTCAACCCTCAGCTGGTGCTGACTAAAGAACTTAACAGATGTACGCATTCCCAGACCTCAGTTAATCAGCTACCGCAACACAATTAAATACACACACACACTCCAAAGCCACCCATTTTTCATTTGTTACAAAATCACTCTTGGCCAAATTCACATAAACACATGCAACGGCCACATGTTTTTCATTCCTGGAAATATTCATTTTCCTAAGATATTTTTATAGAATCCACCTAGTCAATCCGACTAAAGTTTTTCATTAAGCTGGCAGTCGACATAAGACAAAACAAACAAACATATATATATGTATATATATGTGCAAGAACATATAATTACGTACATGTTACACTTCTTTGTGATAGTATTGACTCCCCAGGA
>NC_044054.1:16740416-16777916 GCF_902167405.1 Gadus morhua | reverse complement strand
AGCCTGGGTGTGTGTGTTTGTGTGTGTGTGTGTGTGTGTGTGTGTGTGTGTGTGTGTGTGTGTGTGTGTGTGTGTGTGTGTGTGTGTGTGTGTGTGTGTGTGTGTGTGTGTGTGTGTGTGTGTGTTAGCATGGATGTGTGGGTGTGTGTGTGTCGGTTTCGGTGTGTGTTGTGTTAGTGTGTGAGTGTGTGTATTTGTGTGTGTTCGGCTGTGTGTGTGTGTGTGTGTGTGTGTGTGAGTCTTGGGGAGTGGGTGTGTGTGGTAAGGCGGGTGTAGGGCTCTTTTTAAACATAGCTGCGTTGTTATGGTTGCAGGGGACTTTGATGTTGCCTCAAACCTCCGAGTCGGAGGCTCTCATTTTGGGCACAGGTCTCCAGAGGAGCCAATGACTTCCAGATTGGTCCTCCCACTCCCTCTTGATGGAGGACTGCGGGAGGGGGGATTAGTTAACTATCTGGGTGGAGGTCTTTGTTAGGGGTGGGGCTCTGCTAATGGCCTGATGATCTGATGGATGCTAGGAGTGGTGTGCTGGCTACGGTTTATATAAGCCTAGCCGCACTAATCCACAACTTTTTGGGGTAAAAGTTTGACTCTCAGACGAACAAAAAACAACTCATTTCAGAAATATATAAAAATTGTTTTCTTTTGTGCAGCTTCTATGTTTAGCTTTGTCTGTGTAGTCTTCAGAGCATTTACTATACATAATGTACCATTTCAAATGTGTAAAATACTGAGTAAGTTATCTCAGGGCGGTGCAATGAAAGCATATCTAAATGCCATTAACAATTTTTGGACAGAATATATGCAAGCAAATTTTTTCCCCATCTTTGATGAGCTGTGATCTGAGTTCATTTGATGGCAGCGCTATAAAACGATACATCAACACGCTTTAGATCTCTTTGAGGAAACACTGTCTTCCGGAAAAGGCGTTTGGATCAGAGCCACTTGAAAGGCCTGCGAGCAGGGAGGTGATATGCTATTATTTCGCGGCCCGCCCCCGGCCCCCCCCCCCCCCCCCCCCCCCCCATTTTGTGAGTTGGACACCGGGAAAGCTGGTGTCAGAGGAAGAGAGCGAGAAGCATTGGGAGAGAGCGAGGGAATCGAGGATGTTTAATGTGCCATCTCAGTGATATGCAAGATTAAAGACATTACACTCAAAGCACTCCAGGAGAAAGGAGCCTTTCATTTAGAAAACAAGTGAGTGGGAGGAAGAGATTTGGAGAGTGGGGATGTACTCTTTGTGTGATCTAATGGGCATAACTACCATGAAGATTAGTGGTAGATCCCTCTGTAGTAGCATAGGTACTTCCTAAATGAAACCCTGTTTTTGTGTGTGTGCGTGTGTGTGTGTGTGTTTGTGTGTGAGGGTGTGTGTTTGTGATGTGTGATGTGTATGTGTGTGGGTGTCTGTGTTGGGGAGTATGTATTTGTCCCAGTGTGTGTGTTTGTGTGTGTGTGTGAGTGTGTCTGTGTGTGTGTGTGTGTGTGTGTATGTGTGTGTGTGAGAGTGTGTGTGGGTGTCTGGGTGGGGGAGTGTGTATGTGTCCCAGTGTGTGTTTGTGTGTGTGTGTGTGTGTGTGTGTGTGTGTGTGTGTGTGTGTGTGTGTGTGTGTGTGTGTGTGTGTGTGTGTGTGTGTGTGTGTGTGTGTGTGTGGGGGGGGGGGGGGGGGGGGGGTGGGGGGGGGGGGGTGTATGTGTCCTGAGTGTTTGGAGTGTGTGGAGTGTGTGTGTGTCTGTGGGCGTCTGTGGGGGTCGGCCACCATTACAACCAAGTGATGTCCGGGACCCCATTAACTCTGCCACTAAAGCGGAGGATTCTTGTTCAAACAGGGAGCTGATAAAAGAGAACAATATGCTGATAAATCAAAGCGCTTTTCAAGTGACGTGAGATAAGAGCCGGGAGATGGCCGGGCTGCATTACGGACCATTTGAACCCCGCTGATTCTCTGACCACCCAGGGTAAAACAAAAAGGGCCGTTGATATCTAATTGGAATTTTGAAGTAATCACTCCTTTGAAGTAATTAGATCTTTGATGTAATCAACAAACGATGGTGCTAGGTGCCGTGATGTTGACAGTGGCCATCTCCAGGGTTAGCATGGCAACGCAAACAAAGTGCGTCACAAGGGCTGTCGTTCCATATGCACACATTGATGCATGTGCATTAATCCTATACATTTGCAGGTTGATAATGGTGGTTATGTGTGTGTGTGTTTGTGTGTGCACACGCATGCGTGTGTGACGTTTTAAGTCCATTGATACTGTTGCCACACGCTCAAACCAATGTTATCCAGATGTTTCGATAGAAAGGTACTCATGTGGTAGTGTTTTGCGTGTGTGTCAGTGTGTGTTTTATGTGTGTGTCTGTGTGAGTGCGCGCATGTGAGTGAGTGCATATGTGTGGTTTTGTGTCTGTGTTTGAGTACGTGTGCATGTGTGTGGCATGGGGCATATCTTTTTTCAGTATATAGTTCAATAATTATAGGTTCAAAAGTGAGCCTCCCTGTGTGTGCGTGTGTGTGTTTGTGTGTGTGTGTGTGTGTGTGTGTGTGTGTGTGTGTGTGTGTGTGTGTGTGTGTCTGTGTGCGTACTGGTGGTATATGTGTGTGTGAGTGAATGTGGAAGGCACAGTGAAAACCACTTCAAGGCTGGTAAATTACCCAGAGGAAGGCTGGAAACGCAAAAGACCCATTTTGCGGCTATAAAGTTCCAGCATGTCTTAGGATAAGCGTGTGTTGTGTGTGTGTGTGTGCTGTGTTTGTATGTGTGTGTGTGTGTGTGTGTGTGCGCATTCATGTGTGAAAGAGTCCATACACATCCCTCTGTGGTTGGGTGTGTGTTGTAGATCCTACACATCCATACAATAGATGCTAAAAATAGAACGTTTGATGCATTGTCTTTGAGTGAGAAAATAACAGCAAACAGGCAATATAATATTATTATAATAAAATGATATTCTAGTGTGTGCGTTCATGTATATGTGTGTGTGTGTGTTTGTGTGTGTTTGTTTAAAGTGAGGCGCTGCCTTTAAGCGATAAGGTATTCACTTTGTATGACAGCAGGGGGCTCAGCCAGCTAAACCTGATCGAAAATACTACATATAACACACACAAACACACACACACAAACACACACACACACACACATACACACATACACACCACAGCGTCCCTTCAATTTAAAAGGAGCCCTTCATTCTGCAGAAAAATGCATTTGCATTAAATAAATATCTGTAAAACTCTTTGACATGTAAACAAACGCACATACACAAAATACACACTCCTTGAGGCGGTGTCTCAAAGATTTCCATTTCGTTCTCTTTGGCGACACCTTTGGCCTTCTGGTTATTCTTCTGGGTGTTGCCACTGACGCCCAGTTCCTAACATTTATAATACATTCATAATAAGCACACATTCATAATGCCTTCATAATAAATGCACATTCATAATAAACACACGCCAATAACACTGCAAATTCAGGGGCTTTCAATACTGGGAAATAGGCTCTATCTCTATTATGTAACCTCATTTTGCGGTTATTCACGTCAAACTCTTTGCGATAACCCCTTTAACCACACCAACTCATAGGTATTACCACCTAAATCACTTCCAGAATGGTAATGTACACAGCCAAACAATAACTGACAGAGACATCTAGTATCATTTCAACACTACTCACACAAAAGCCCACACATATACACGCAAAACAATCACACATTTAACACACACACAGCCCATGCACACACATTCATAAATACTTTTTTATTATTAAATGCATGCAAATAAACAGGTGCACACACACACTAAAACACAAACAAACCAAAAGCTTACACACTAACACACACTCACACAAAGCTGTATTCATACACATACACACACATGGTTACCACACACACACTCAGGCTGAAGTATGAACCCTATAAAGTGAGCCTTTGGGGGGCTGTGTGTAAACTACTGGGTCAGCTTCCGCCTGCCCTCGTAAACCCGCCGTCGTATCGTCTGTCAGCCGCATCCTGGGAGCGTTAGCAACCCACTAGATTCCGCATAACTTTATTGAAAGGCCATGTAAACAGAAAAGCCATTTGTAAACAGAAACATGAAAGCAAACAAACTCCCCGCTCTGCCTCCCTTGATCATCAAAGATCTATCGATCAAATGGGCTTCAAGCTCTCTCTTTCTGTCTCTCTCTCTCTCTCTCTCTCTCTCTCTCTCTCTCTCTCTCTCTCTCTCTCTCTCTCTCTCTCTCTCTCTCTCTCTCTCTTTCTCTCTCTCTCCCTCTCTCTCACTTTCTCTCTCGCTTTCTCTCTCTCTCTCTCCCCCTCTCACCCTCTCTTACTCTCTCGCTCTTACTCTTTCTCCGCACCTCTCGCTTTCTCTCTCGCTCTCTCTTAATCCCCCTTTTCTCTCTCTCTCTCTCTGCCTCAACCTCTGACTGTCTCTCTATCCCTGCATCCCTTTCACATTCTTTCTCTCTCTCTCTCTCTCCCTCCTATCTGCCATTCACATTATAAAAGTGCA
This sequence comes from Gadus morhua, assembly GCF_902167405.1. Lineage (NCBI taxonomy): Eukaryota > Metazoa > Chordata > Actinopteri > Gadiformes > Gadidae > Gadus > Gadus morhua. The sequence continues at coordinate 16,773,400 of NC_044054.1, read as the reverse complement.
CTCTCTGGAGTGAGGTGTCATTTCTCACTCTGTCCTGCTCATTTGAAGTTACATAGTTAAATAGATAAATAAATAAATAAATGCATAAATATATTTTAATTTAGGCTAGAAAAAAGTAGGTGAAATATAAAACTTGCATTAAGATGCATTTTTGCTATTCTTAATTCACTCCTGACACGAAAAGCGGCGACACACCGGGCCGAAAATCGGCGTCGGTGAGACTTGAGAGGTCGGGGACATCAGTCTCTTTGGTGTGTACGGTGAAATCGGCCACGTCGGCGTTCTTATCAGCCGATTCAGCATCGGCCATTAGACTCGTTCAGTCTTTTACCATTCTGATTGGTGGAGGGCTAGCAGCTTGACTAGCGAATCAGTGAAGCCGGGAAGTGAGGACGGTAAACATACCAGATAAACATTAACTATAAATGTTAAATACAATTAAATATAAAACTATAAAACGATCAACTAAATTCGGATAAGCTCCTTGGCCTGCTCGCAGTTGTATCCACAGCTTCACCCACTTAGTGCGTCCAACTTTTCTCCTTATTTTTTCGCTTATGACTTTCTTCTTCCAAAAGAAAAAGCTCGAGAGCTGACTAGGCCAGTATCTTCGTATAAACATCATCCACCGTTTGACAACAGTGTGACTGGTGATGACAGCGTGCTCGTTGTTTTGGTCTAGAGATAGGAACTGGTATTCCCGGTTTTCGTTTTTTTGGACCACAATACAGATTAGCGAGGGTTTGTGTTGAGTTTGTGTTGAGTTGTGTGTTGAGTTGTGACTGACTGTGTGTCTCCTCCCCAGTCCAACAAGGTGTCGGTGGTGCAGCAGTCCCATGGCATGCACCCGCTGTCCTCCCTGCTGCCCTACGGCCCCAACGAGCACTTCAGCCCCAGCCCGCCCCACCTGCCCACAGACATGAGCCAGAAGACAGGTACACACACACACACACACACACACACACACACACACACACACACACACACACACGTGTACACACAGACATGCACACATGCAAGCAGACACACACTCACGCACAAACACACGCATGTACCCACACACACACACACATGTACATATACACACACACAGGTGCACACGTACGCACGCACACACACACGTAGAAACACATGTACACATGTATACATACATAAATGCATACATACATACACACACACACACACCCAGACACACAGTCACACACACACGTGCATACATGCATGCAACCACGCACGCACACGATGTAGAGAAGGTGGACAGTGCAACTCGGACCTCTGACCTGGTCAAAGAGCCAGGGAGAGATGTCGTTATTAAGATATGAGGGGCTGAAAGTGTGAAGGGATGCAGGTTAGAAGAAGGTGTTTTTTGGAGTCACCGGGACCGACTCCAACCCTCCCTGGAATTCCCCTGGCCTGTCTAGACCGTGTGTAGCTGATAGAAGTATGGTGACTCAGCCCCTAATGACAGACCGGTCCACCAGAACACCCTTCACACAACCACACACACACATACACACACACACGCACGCACACACGCACACACATACACACACACACACACATGCACGCACACACACACATACACACACACGTGCAATCACATACACACACACGTGCAATCAAATAGAGACCCACGGCGCTAGAAACACCTGGTTGTAGCATGCAACCTTTCTCACAACATAATGAATCAGTGCTGTCAGAGATGACACATTGTTACACACACACAGAAACACACACACACACACACACACCAACACACCCACACACACACAAACACACACACACACACACACACACACACACACACACACACACACACACACACACACACAACAGTCTTACGTAAGTCCTATCACTCTCAAGTCCATTATTACTGATAGTGACCTCATCTACGATGTCATTGTTGTGTTTCATTGATTGGTTGATCACTGACATCATACCCCAGCTTAGGTCCCAGGTAGAGCATCATTCTCTCATACTATCTAATGTGCCCTTAAGTAGAATACTTGGGTTGTTCTTAGGGTTTTAGTGTCATTACCAAAAACATGAGCCAATAGACCAGGGATTTATCAGTGTTTTGGGTTATCTGATCACAACCATACAGAATCATTTGCAGTGTGAACACATTCCAGATCCATTCACGCTGCATTCTAATCAAATCACATTAGGAAGGCATAGACCATTTCATAGGATCATATAACCAGGATGAACAATGTTTTCCTCACTAATTTTACAAAGGAAGTAATCAGGGAGGCAAAATGACTACAAAAATGGCAATTTTGCCTGCGGAAGGGTTTTGGGGACCCCTCTAGAACTAAGATCCAAAATATTATCTCAATAGCAACCGCGTCATCCTCTGGCGCCTCTCTTCAGCCACGACCAGATGCTTTAACTAACACCTGACTTCACCTCGGCAGCCCTTACAAGCCCCTCTGTGGACACCTATCTCTATCCTAGCCACCTGGCATTTACATGCATTTCCACTAATCACAATCAATGGGATATTGCTTAAACTCAACAGCAGATTTTTATCTACACCTGGCATTAGAATGGTGTCCAGAATGATATATGAGATTGTTCTTGCAGAGTCATGGATTTAGATGGTACCATAATACCCACACAGTAAATGGATGAGACGTTGACGAGCAAAACCCAAACAGGGAGACACGTTCACATCCTGCTCCTAGAGAGAACAGTTTATGCGTATTGGGAAGAGACACTTGTTTTTCATTGGTCCCCCCTCCTGATGTGGTTTGACGGATCTGGTCACTAAGGCCTCTTAGCTACATTTACACTTGGATTTGTATGTGCTTAGTGATCACGTCTGCCCAATACTTATATAAATGTTAAGTGCATTTAGTGTCCTGCCATGTATTGTAAGTCGATTTTGATAAAAGAGTCTGCTAAATGCACTCAATGTAAGTGTAAGGATTGAAGGGGTTCTCAGATGTGTCAGTTTGAAGCCAATTCTGAATTGAAGATTTTACTGTTTTACTTTGCAGTTTTATGTTGGAATCAAATCTAATAACAAAAATTGCACTGCAAATAATGTAATCCTAAAGAATTTAAAAGAAAAAAATGTAGTGGTTGACCGTAGCACTGACGTAGCAATGACGTGGCAATAGACATGATTCAATGTAATACCGGCGGACATGACACTAAAGAAGAGATCTCATCTCTTCTCTTCTCTTCTCAGAGAAGAGATGGAGGTAGATATGATGGCAAAAAAAGGCTGTCGCGTGTCACATCGAGACCTGCTTGCGTCATTCAACACTCTGAAACTAGCCCGGACCTTGCTGTGAAGGTTTCCTTATCTAGGCAGCTTGTGAAATATCAATCTTTGCATAGAATTGACCCATCCTAACTCATTGTTTTCCCCCAATAGGTACCATGAATGTATTTTATTGTATTATTTAGTGTTTATTCCCAAGAAGAATGTTTACCAAAACCAATTTCACCAAATTGTGTGATAGATGTTTGTGGGGTTTCTCACCCAGTTCTGATCTGAGTCATCACCACGTCAATCAGTCAACAAAATCAAAACAGCGTTAATTCCCGGCGGGCATGCATAGCATTACTTTGACAGCCCTCATGGCCAATAATACATTTACTCTTTCAAATAAGTCAAGTCAATGCAAGACTTCATTTTACTTACTACAAGATTTAATTTGCTGAAATTAAAGGTTTTATGTTATACAGTATGTTCTAACCCTAACCCATCATTTTATATAATATTTTACCAATTTCTTTATACATTAAGATGCATGCATGTTAGGATATGTTTTTATCTTATAATAAACTTCTTGTATTTTATCTAACTATTCCATAGTTCGTGGACGATTCTCTTCTGTTACTGTAGTTGACATTGCTCTCACTTTCAGTCTCTTTCTGGTTCAATGACTTGTTAAACACTATCACTCTCACACAACTATTTTTTTTTTCTCACATTTTTATTTTTTTAGTGGCTTGGACCCTGCCCACATTATGATGATGAAACTCTCTAGAGTGTTTATAGAGTGTTTGACTCAAACGCTCTTTTCATAAGATGTATCACTTAGAAACTGTTGGTAATGACTTTGACATCGGTATTAGATTTGAGCTATTATGATCACAGAAATGTTCCCCCGTAATTTCTTTGCGCCGCACATCAGACACATTGTTATCACTTCAGGGAAGGAGACAAGAGCCTTCCAGTAATCACACTTCAATGGAATTTAAAAAAAAATACTTCTAGGTAGGTAGGTAGGGAGTTCTTGAGTTGGGTAGTTAGTAAGGTAGTGAGTGAGTAAGTTAGCTAGTCAGTTAGTTTGAAGAAAAAGAGAAAACAGGCTGTAGCAATTATAGTAAAACAGATTTAATTAGTTGATGAGGAGGAAGACCAGGGGAAGAAGGTAGAGTGGGGAGGAAAAGACTGGATTAAGAGCGGACAATAAAAGGAGGAGGAGACAAAGGAGACAGAGGGAGTGACGGGATGCTGAGGATGAGCTGGGTTTGAGACGGAGCACAGACATAACGTCGTCACGGCCACGACGGCGGGCGGGGCGAGAAACAAGGAGGGCCGCGATCAGGTCAACCGACTCAGTAGCATTCCTCCACCCCCTACCCACCCATGCTAGATTTACGGCAGGCAGTGCCCCTACTTCAGAGAGGCCCCTGGAGCCAGCGGCCAAATTACAGTCATCTGCAGCATTCTTCTGCAGCAAAGACAGGTTAGGGACCGGGGCCTCGCTAAGTGGTAGGTGCTGCCTGCTGACAAATGACTTCCTTTGAAGGGCGAGGGAGAGAAGGAGAGAGGGAGAGAGATAGAGAGAAGGAGAGAGAGGGAGGGGGAGAGGTTCTGTTATTTATAATACATATATGATGTATATTCCAAGCAATTCAAAACTAAACCTTTTCACATTTGTGTGTGTGGGAAGAAGGCCCCTCATGTCGCAGACGAATGGTAAATGTGGTGGTGATTCTTAATACACATAGTGTATTAAGTGGTCACCAGAACCAGAACCCTCAGGGGCCAACAGCGCTCAGTGATTGGAGACACACGGACACAGCCAAAATAAAACTAAGCCAAATCACAAAATGGAATGTAGAGAGATAATGAGCTAGAGAGAGATACTTTTGGTTGTAAACTAACCCTTTATGTATTTGCATGTTTGTGTTCCAGGTGTTCACAGGCCTCAGTCTCAGGATATCTCAGGCTTCTACTCTCTCCCCCCAGGCAGCGTTGGTCAAATCTCCCCATCGATGGGCTGGTGAGTCTCACACACACACACACACACACACACACACACACACACACACACACACACACACACACACACACACACACACACACACACACACACACACACACACACACACACACACACACACACACACACACACACACACAAGTTGACCTAGGCCAGTTATCTAATCATGATCATCTAACATTTCAGCAAAGAATGTGGTCAGGGTTGCTCACAACACTACCTGTTCCCATGGAACAGGTGAGTGGTTTGTCTTGTGTCCATTATCGATGTGTAACGTTGACATCTTTGCCATGTGACCCCATGATATTTCAACCACACTTCAGCACCTAATGCGCAGACAGAACTGGACAGACCAATATTGAAATACATTTGAATAGGGAATTACAATTACTTTAAATCCTACCAAAGCAGATTAAAGAGTGGCTTAAGAAAACAGACTTTGAATGAACCAGGTTTTACTAGAAAGCAAACATTAGGCTATAATAATATGTGCAACTTTCTTGGAAATGTAGGCATCACTTGTCAAAAAGCCAAATGATTCTTCTATTGGGAATGTCCTGAATCTATGCTCTTTGCACCGTAGATCACTATTAAACAGGGTTCTTATTTGTATGACTCCTTATCAAATTATTTTATATTATTTGAAATTAAAGAAGGAGAAGATATTGTTATTTTTGTGAACAAAACAAATTTGTGCTTCCACCTAGCAATTCATTTCAGGGGTTACTGCAAAGTCATGTAAGGTAACCTAGAGATATGGATATGGATGGGTTTTTACTGAGACATTTATTTACAACCTTCATCCCCTTTGGCCACATCTGTATTCAATGAGCCTCTTCCAGACATTCCCAACGGCAGCCAAACAATGAAATTATAAGCTGGACAGCAAGGGCTGCTTAAGTTAAACACTTGGGTTCTCTGTTTCTCTACACACAATACCTCACTAGGGGACTGAGAGCTTGCTGTAAAGGTCTGTGGCACCATGACCGCCCTTTAGGAACTAGCAGTACCGATCACAATGCATTATGTACAACACTAGGATTTGTTTCACCGACGAACAAATACATTATTTGAACAATTAAGGACTTGCATGATATTTCATGATGAGATTTAGAGTGGGAGAGTTCATGTGGGTGTGTGTGCGTGTGTGTGTGTGTGTGTGTGTGTGTGTGTGTGTGTGTGTGTGTGTGTGTGTGTGTGTGTGTGTGTGTGTGTGTGTGTGTGTGTGTGTGTGTGTGTGTGTTTGCTCGCGCCTGTGTGTGTGATTGCAGACCCGAACTCCTGTGTATGTGAAATAGAGAGTCTCTCTCACTGTGAACGCACACGTTTGTACACAACCGTGCGTTCCACGCGTGTACCAGTGTTCCTATTATCGGACACTGGGCTGCACTGATGTTCCGTTGTTGTGCGTTAAGACGGTTCAGAGCGTTTTTCATCATGTTCCAAGCAGAATCGCTCCCCCTATGGCTCTTTATTCTCTCTTTATTAACTACTAATCTCCTTCAGCCCAGATTATCTGCCTCGCCTCTGCTTGTGGTTTATCTATATCTGGTGGAAGAGGGAGAGAATGGAGAGCAGCAAATGAACAGTCAAATGTCAATCTGTGGTGTCCATTGTTCAGGCAAAAGCTGTTCTTCCCCAGCTTACGTCCCAACCTCCTCCTGTGGGTATGTAAGCCTTTGCTGGGTGGATCGGTTGTGGTTAGTTGATTGGCTGGTTTGTAAGATGTTTAGTTGTTTGGTTGGATGACTTGGTGTGTTTTGCATTGCAATATCCAAGTTAAAGAACAAAGATCGAACCAAATCGGAACGGATCACAATATTTGATCCAAACCATGCTGTCGTGGCCTGAAGGCTGGTTGGATGGCTGAACAATGCGTTTGGTTGTTTCTTGGTTTAGAATTATTGCTGTGTTGGTTCGTACCGTTCGGTGTTGGCTAGCTTTGAAGGATGTAGAGAATGAGAGGAGGACTCGGTGAAGGTTATCGAGCGATGAGTGTCTGCGTGGTGACTACCTACAGTCTACCGTGTGGCTCTATAATTGGAGTGCAGATGATGAAACACACCCTTCCCTTTCATGAAAAGCAGAGGAATACAAACGGGGCGGAAGGCCTTCAGACATTATCTTTACGACCACATAATTAGCCTGCCACTGAGGTCTTCAACATCAGATAAGCCTGAACCATTCCCCCCTCGGCAAGCTGTGTATCACTGGACAGGCCAGTGGCCAGTGGCCAGTGGCCAGTGGCCAGGGGAAACTAGCTGCAAAAAAACAACATCTGTAACCATCAAGTGACAGATTGATAGACACACGTTGGCTGGAATACGATGATGAGCCTGGCATCAGAAGAAGCCGTCCCGTTTTAATTGATTTGTATCGCCCTGCTGTCAGGGATTGACACGTTCACATCTTCTACATTCCCAACACGTGGCAGGGAAATTCAGGGCAAGTTTATTAAGAGATGAACTCTTGGAATAGAAAAACGATATGTATACACATCCAGGCATAAAAGCATGAGTGACAGTATGGGGGGGGTTTGGTAGCCTCCCCGCGTCTGGATGTTCCACTGCTGGGCTATGGGGATTAACACATGAATGGGGTCCTACAGAGGGGACCCCATGGTCCCCGAGATCCTGCCCACCGTCGCGGCTGGCTGGAGGGGAAGAAGGGGTCTCTGGGAGATGGGGGGATATAACGTTTAGATGTCTTTAAGGTTTCTCTGTTGTCCTTACTCTAGATTTAGATTTCTCTTGGTTTCTCTATGTTGTCCTAACTTAAGTGTTAGATGTCTCTAGGTTTCTCTATGTTGTCCTAACTTAAGTGTTAGATGTCTCTAGGTTTCTCTATGTTGTCCTACCTTAAGTGTTAGATGTCTCTAGTGTTCTCTATGTTTTCCTAACTTAAGTGTCAGAGGTCTCTAGGTTTCTCTATGTTGTCCTTACTTCATCTTTAGATTTCTCTAGGTTTCTCTATGTTGTCATCATTTAAGCTTTAGTTGTCTCTAAGTTTTCCTTACTTTAGCATCTTTGCAATATCAATGAACATTTCCCATGCTAAAATCTGCTGAATTGAAATTAAATTGAATTGTGTATTGTTGTTGACGTGTTGAGCTGTTGCGCAAGTGATTTGTTTAGCAGGGTCAGGTGAATTAAAGTAAAATAGTGTGTGTGCGTGTGTGTGTGTGTGTGTGTGTGTGTGTGTGTGTGTGTGTGTGTGTGTGTGTGTGTGTGTGTGTATGTGTGTGTGTGTGTGTGTGTGTGTGTGTGTGTGTGTGTGTGTGTGTGTGTGTCCATGTCCATGCATGTCAGCGTAAAATAATCAGAAGCAGCTGTGAGTGTGGTGATCAAGCAGATGTCTTCTACATATCAAAGACCTCTGTTTGCACACCCTATCACACACTACCCTGTGTGTGTGTGTGTGTGTGTGTGTGTGTGTGTGTGTGTGTCTGTGTGTGTCTGTGTCTGTGTGTGTGTGTGTGTGTGTGTGTGTGTGTGTGTGTGTGTGTGTGTGTGTGTGTGTGTGTGTGTGTGTGTGTGTGTGTGTGTGTGTGTGTGTGTGTGAGTGAGTGAGTCTCTGTAGGGAAGGTGGCAGTTCCAGAGCTTTGTGTAGAGAAAAATGAACTATTTATGGGAACAATAGTTGTTTACGATGATGTCTGACGTGTGTGGGGTAACCATCCCTGGCGGCCAACACACATATCACTCAGGACTTCCTACACACCACCGACCAATCTCCATGACTCCCAAGACCCTTTGGTTGAAAGTTAACCTCAATTATATATGCGACGGTAGTCTGTGTGTCACATAGACTTTGCTCTCAATCTGTTGAAAACAAGCATGCACAGATTTGGTCAGGCACTTGTTGGGTTCTAAGTGTCAGCGGCAGAAGGGAAACAAGTGGCACAAAAAAGGGACCCAGGACCCCGAAGTGACATAAATGTACCAACCGTGGCTGTGTACCCCTTCCATCCCCTGCCTCCCACCGACCTCACCCTCCTCCCCCACTCCTCCCTCTTTCCTCCCTCTCGGCTGTGCGGTGGCAGGCAGGGCCAGCCGGTCTACCCCGGCCTGCCTTCCTGTGGCTTCAGGCAGACCTACTCCAGCAGCCTGTCAGCCTCCTCTTCCTACCCCAGGTACCGTAACCCCCCCTCCCAGCCCAGGTACCGTACCCCCCCCGGCCGGGCCCAGGTACCGTTATTCCCGGTCCGGGTATCTTAACCCCCGGCCCTGGCATCGTAACCCCCCCCCCCCCCCCCCCCCCCCCCCCCGGCCCAACCAGGGGTGGGCCGCGGCTCCACAAGGCTTTCACGCTATCTCTCCCCCCCTCTCCCGCCCTCTCCCCCTTCCCTCCCCTGCTTCCTGCGCATTCAAACCGGAAGAACGGCCGATGTTGTCATCTTTGTCGCTGGCCAGTTTTTTTGTTGTCGTCAATGTTTTGTTTTAATATCCTAAACATGCTTCTTGCACAATATGCTGTTGTCGGTCTGGCTTCGGAACAAACCCTTGGAGTTGAAGCCTTCGTGACGGCCTCAGTGTGACAGCTGTGAGGCACATGCCGGCCTATTTGGTGTGCTTCTATAGCAGAGGAGGCCAAGTCCAGCAGCTACTGTCTGCACTCTGCACACTCTGCTGCTGCACAGCACAGAGCGGCCCCCGGGATCCTGCTGCTAGCTCCTTGCTCCATGTTGTGTGTTGCATCCAAACGCATCCATACACACACACACACAGTCAGGAGCACAGACACACACCCACACCGATTACCTCACACCAGGCTTTCACTCTGTAAAACAATCCCTGGGTTTTCAGTGTCTGTTCAAAAAGTAGATCTTAGTTGTTCGGAACCAGACTCCAATCTCAAACCTGTGTGTGTGCGTGTGTTCGAGTGCGTGAGTGTGTGTGTGTGTGTGTGTGTGTGTGTGTGTGTGTGTGTGTGTGTGTGTGTGTGTGTGTGTGTGTGTGTGTCTGTGTCTGTGTGTGTGTGTGTGTGTGTGTGTGTGTGTGTGTGTGTGTGTGTGTGTGTGTCTGTGTGTCTGTGTGTGAGTTTGTGTGTGGTTGTCTAAAATATGAATGATTTTTCTTTTTCCATTGTGTAAACGAAGAGACGATAATCAGACACAATAACAAACAAACAGTCACGCATGTGGACACCAGAAATCTGAGAGGCGTGTTTGGTGGTAATTTGTGTTTTTTATATAAACATTGTGTTGCATAGGACGAGATTGAGCATAGTACAGTGATCGACAATATAAGAGAACAGCCCTAAATATGTTCCTTTTCTTTTGAGGGATGGTAAATGTTCCATGCCCCTTAAACGACTGTAAGCTCAATGTGTTTACCCTCAAGCAAACACTTTAAACAAATCATTTTTATTTGTTTTTGATTTAGATGTTTTTATATTACTGGAGAGACATTTATTATGTTCTCCGCCAGGACTGTCACCATGTAAAGACCACATCTCAAACAGCATATTGATTTGAAAACAAAAAAAACCCCATCATTTGCTGCTAGTTAATTATTTGATCTGGGTCTGCACATCAAAGCAAATGCAGAAAATAGCATAAAGTGCAGGTTTTTTTTTTCCGTCATTTCTGGGAAGAGACTTAGAAAAGATGCAAAACCGCCACAAAGGCCTCCCACGGTTCACATCTGTCCCCGCTCTCTCTACCTCCGTCAACACTGTGTGATCTGGCAGAGAAACCTGATAACCAACATGGCCGCCCGCCAACTCCAAACCCAGCTGAACCGGGTGGATGTGGATCCAGTTTAAAAGTCATTAAATATGAGATTCACCCACTTCTTTAGACCGCAGGGATTCAAATGATCTAGGGTACGGGAAGGGATTCGGGGGCTTTCTTGCGATCTTAAGCAGAGAAATGGCGTTAACCTTCTTCACTTGTGAACCCTGCTACTAAGATGCGCCTGATGTTTCCCTTCCATCGGGGCTAGGTCGCCCTCTAGTGCCAATAACAAGCCTCTACGTTGCATTAAGTTTGCATACGTCTATTTAATCGGATAATGAAAATAACCATGAAGGTTTCAGGTTACAGCTGCATGTGCCTTCATTATGAAGGGGTCCAAGTTGAGAGGCAGCTGAACTCATAGCTCAGTGAAGGGGGCATCCCGTGAGGAGCGCGAGCAGGTTTCTATAAATACAGTACGCGGAGCGGCTTAGCTGCAGCCGAGCCATGCGGGCCTCCGGTTCCGGGTCCTTTAGCCTGCGCCCAGCGCACGACTACCCAAGGAGAAGTTATAATCAAACGGAGGGTTGGAGGCAAATTGGGTACAGATGCTTTCTGTTGACCGGCTGGAAACCTCTCGCTCTCTCTCTTTCGCTCTCTCTCTCTCTCTCTCTCTCTCTCTCTCTCTCTCTCTCTCTCTCTCTCTCTCTCTCTCTCTCTCTCGCTCTCTCTCTTTTCCTGTACTCTCTTGCCCTCTGACCAGAGCTTGATCTCCAACCAGCAGCTCGCCACAGTACATTAAAGTCCCTGACCTCTCGGCCCCACGGCCCGCTTCCAGGCTTACCGCTTCGCCCCGAGAACACACCATGTGACCCGCTTCATGCGCTTGTGTCTGATGTCGCTTGCAGCCACAAACAAGCGACATGGAACTTGAGCTAACTATGTTTATTTTTCATACTCTCTCTCTCTCTCTCTCTCTCGCTCTCTCTTTCTCTCTCTTTCCCTGTCTCTCCTCTCTCTCTCTCGCACAAATTTCCTCTCTCTTTATTTATCTGTATCTCTTTCTCTCTCTTCCCCTCTCTCTCCTTGCCTCTCTCTCTCTCTGTCTCCCTCCAGGTTCCCTCACTCTCTGATGCTGGGTCCATCGGGGATGCACCCCACGGGGATCCCCCACCCGGCCATTGTGCCCCCCTCAGCCAAACAGGAGCATGACCATTATGACAGGGGCATGTACGCGTGAGTACTGTCCCACCGCTGCTAATCTCTTTCTTTCATCTCTTCTCATGTCTTTTTCAAAGCTTTGCTTTCCTCCTCTTCTCTGATGATATCTCTTCTGTTTCCCAAAGGAAGGCTTTCCATCTCTCTCTCCTCTCCTCTGCTCTCCTCCTCTCTCCTCTCCTCCTCTCTCCTCTCCTCTGATTGTATCTACTCTGACGGTTTCCCCTTTGACGGTATCTCCTCTGACGGTATCTCCTATGGTCCCTCAGGAAGCCCCAGGGCGAGGCCAAGAGGGAGAAGGAGCCCAAGAAGCCGGTCATCAAGAAGCCCCTGAACGCCTTCATGCTGTACATGAAGGAGATGAGGGCAAAGGTCATCGCCGAGTGCACACTAAAGGAGAGCGCCGCCATCAACCAGATCCTGGGGAGGAGGGTAAGGGGGTTTAACACACACACACACACACACGCACACACACTCGCACACACACACTCAACGAATCAAATCTGTTGAAATCTTGCAAATTCTCTAAGGACTACATCAAGGCTTACACTCTAATGTCATTTCAAGTGTCAAGTGAGACCTAAAAGCTAAATGATGGCGTGTGTGTGTGCGTGTGTGTGTGTGCGTGTGCGTGTGTGTGTGTGTCGTGTCCTTCTCCTTCTCTGTCTCCAGTGGCATGCGCTGACCCGTGATGAGCAGGCCAAGTACTATGAGCTGGCCAGGAAAGAAAGACAACTGCACATGCAGCTCTACCCCAGCTGGTCAGCCCGGGACAACTACGTAAGAACCCTGTTTGCCCGGCCCCTGCCCCCCCCCCCCCCCGTCCTGCTGACAGCAGCCAGGGTCAAAGGGGCCCCTATTTGTACCCCAGGTGGGATGCTGAAAAGCCCCGACAAGCCATGTACCCTGTAGTGACGTCACAAGTGGAGGCGTCGCCCCAGACGCAGAGTGACGGATAGATCAGCCTACCAGTAGGTGCAGCCCACCGGCTGGTAGGCTGATCCGTCTGGACATCATCTGGGTGGACTCTTCCACTTGTGATGTCACCACAGGGTGCATGGCTTGTGATGGCTTGGAATGGATCGTACCTGGTGGTAAAATTGGGGTCTTTTAGGAGTCAGCCCCAGCTAAGACCCTTATTTAGGTGTGATGGTTGGCATTCTTGTTTTTAAGGACATCATTATGTTCTGGGGTCCTTCTTGGACCCTAGCTCTTGAACCCTCATCATGTTAGCCCCTCCCCCAGTGTAGCAGGGGGGAAACGAGGGAGGAACGCCTGTGGCTACGCTCACTAAGGAAACAAGGCTAAAACGTTCCCCTGGCCGTCAGATCGGAAAGATGGGTTAGCCTGCACACATGCCTCTGAGGGGGAGACAACAGAAACAACGTGAGGCTAGATGGTGTTGTATGAAGAGTCCCACCCGGGCGCACCAGCAGTCATGTTTAAACACAGGAGCTCCCTATTGAGGCTCACTCTGCTTAGCCCCTTCAGCGCACCCCCATAGACGGAGCTCCTCGCTATGATGATGCTTAGCTAGATGGATCCACTGTGTTGTGGCAAGTTAGTGGGAGGGGGGGGGGGGGGGGGGGCACGCGATAAAAGGGGCCAGGCGATGTGCAAAGTAAACATGTAGTTGCTGAGTTGCACGGTGAGAGAGCCAGGGGCGTCGGTGATGTATGTTGGTGTCTTCTGTGAGGTCAGGATCTGTAATGTCACTGTGTAACTCGTCACTGTAAGTCTTTGTAAACCCTGGAGTAGCTGTGGGACGAGTCTCTGCGCATGGCGGGCTCCTCGTGTCCCAATGAAATGTAATAACTGAACAGAACTAACCTGGGAAGCGGACTAAACCCGAACCAGTCGTTTAGTGTTTGAACTCTGTGTTTTGACAGGTCAGTAAGGCAACAGGCCGAAGGCCGCCCTTTTTTTTTTTCATCTCCCAGAATGCCCTTTTTTTCTTTTTCTATTTTTTTTTTTGCTGTGTGCCTCTGACTTGTCAGTTTGCTGTTGCGTTCTTGCAGGAGGCAGGCCGTAGCGGGGGCGCTGGGGGAAACACTAAAGATTGGGTAGGGAATCGTCTTCACGGCTGATTACTACCTCTGGGCATCTTGCATGTTTGAATGGGGGGGCGTGAGGGCTGCGGAGAGATGCACGATGAATGGCAGGGGGGGGGGGGGGGGGGGGGGGGTCTTGTGGTTGCCCATCTAGTGCCCACGGAAGCTTCTGGGCTGTTTGGGTTTCTTTTAAGCGCCTGTGCGTCGGGTGTGTCCGTCTGTCCCCGGACCCGGGCGGGTCTGGGGGGGCGGGGGGGGGGGGGGGGTGATTTGGAGGCCCAGCGTGTGCATGTGCTAAAGACACGTCTGAGGAGCTTAGCCGAGGGCCGCCGGCGTATGGCCGCTGCACCACACTCTCTTCTTTCACCTGATTGGTTGATCCCCCCCCCCCCCCCCCCCCCCCGTTCTACTAACCCCCAGGCATGGCTGGGCCGCGTCTCTCCAGGTGGAACGCCTACTCTTCTTTTCGGGGGGGGCCAGGGTTTTTCCGCATCTCTTTTTCCTGGATTTTTCTGTCTTTGCTTAATCTGCATTTAGGATCAGGAAGATGACTTTAAATGCCCTCTCTGGGAAACAGAGCGACCCTCTGCTTGTTATGAACTTCAATTTCAAGATACACGTAAACATATGCATCAAATGACATGCTGCCACAAGGTACTGGCGGCTTTATCATAAGTAACTATTTCAAAATAAGAGCCACCCCTGTCACCCCTGAATTGTCTCCACATTTTTTGATCGCAGAAAATAACTTTCTAAGGGATGCATATTGTACAGGTTACACCTGTGCATGTTTTGTCTGTCTGTTTTAGTGTGTGTGTGTGTGTGTGTGTGTGTGTGTGTGTGTGTGTGTGTGTGTGTGTGTGTGTGTGTGTGTGTGTGTGTGTGTGTGTGTGTGTATATGTGTGTGTGTGTGTGTGTGTTTGTGTGTGTCTGTGTTTGTGTGTGTGGTGTTAGATCTTCAAAACGCTGATAATCTTTGGTTAATCTAAGCCAAGAATGCGTCACTCACACACCACCGAGACACATGCAAAAAAAACAACACAAGACATAAACACAAACACAAACACACGCACACAGACGTACAGCTTCCCATCCTTCCCCACCTCGAAACACCCCGCAACCCAATGTGAACCTAATACAGGGAGTGACATAGATGGCTCACACACAAGTATGCATAATACCTCTATAGAGATGGAGGTTTCCACCACTCGTTCCCACACTCACTTACACACACACACACACACACACACACACACACACACACACACACACACACACACACACACACACACACACACACACACACACACACACACACACACACACACACACACACACACACACACACACACACACACACACACACACACACACACACACACACACATGCCCAGCAACTCAGAAGGCTGCAGTTGCAAGAGAGAGATCTCAACCACAGAGACAGCGCAGCCATGGCAGGGTATAAATATTCTGGCGTAGGCGTTAGTTATCTTTACCCACTTCCTCCTCTGCAGACACAAGAAGCGCAGCCCTCATCTCTACTCTCCTACGTCAGGGCCTACCTGGTGGTGTTGTTTACATCACACTTCATGGCTGGATGACACATAAGATGCAATATATACTTTATAACACCACACAGGAAATGAGGGTTTCACAGCAGAAAGCCCGGGACTGTAATCAAAGAAGTTAACAGAGAGAGGATTAATAAAAAGTTCATGTGAGGCAAGGGCACCTTTTATTGGATGTACTACTGTTTACTCTTGTTAAAACAAGTGTTATTCTTTTGGTTCACACCTCCTCAGGTCAGCTTTATTGTTTTGATCGCCTAATGGTTCCACTTTTCAAAGGTCCCATGACATGCCACCAGGTGTGGTGTGATAAGCCGTTACAAGCCGTTTTGGAAATCTGCCCCTTAATACATCCACTGGGTAGGCTGGTAGACTGGTCTATCCAGCACACATCTAGTCGGACCCGCCCAGTGATGTATTAAGGGGCAGATTTCCAAAACGGCTTGTAACTGCTAATCACACCACATCTGGTGGCATTTCATTGGACCTTTAATACGTAGAACACTTTGTGGCTTTGAATACTAAATACTATACTACTGTAACCTTCGACAGGCATTCAAACTTGAATATCAAAGAGGTTTCCTCATTCCCCTTTGGAAGAAGCCCTGCCCTGTTATATCAGGGTGCATGTGGTCATATGAGTACCTTTAGAGGTACACCTGTATTGGATTTCAGGGAGGGGTTCATCCAGATTGATTGAGGTTGACTGGTGGTGACTGGTGGTTTAAGCGTTATGGTGTTGGCTGCCTTTTCCTTCTTAACAAGTCTTTGTCTTTTGTGTGTGGTACGTTGTCTCTGTGGAGGTCTGATGCAGGCCGTTCTGTCTGCTTTCTTCCAACAGGGCAAGAAGAAGAGGAGAAAAAGGGAAAAGCAACAGGACTCCAATACAGGTACAAAATCTCCCTCTTCCTGTGTCTCCCCTTTTGTTTTTCTCTTCCTCCTCATTTTTGAAACCAAGAAACAGAATCCGAATCCAACAGCTTCCACGTCCCTTTGCTGGGGGACCTTTGCCTGCCTCCCTTTCCTTTTAAATAAAGACTGCTCAGCTGGGGCGGTGACACGTTGAACTATGAAAAGGTTCAATCTACTTATCAATTGTGCCTGTAAATGCCTATCATTATCTCTGATTTAAGGTACACAATCTTCCGAAATATATATACTAGTTGACATTAAGAGACCTCTACTAACTGCGTTTGAAAGCATGATGGCCGCTCAAGGTCTCTCTGTCTCCCTCCTCGGACGAGAGACCTGTCACAACACAGAGGTAGCCTGCTGCACTGTTTCCATGTGCTGCACTTTGCCCACTAACAGTTTGACACATGTGCTGCCTTTTGATTGATAGCTTTGTCAACGCTTTTGTCCTGAAAACAAAGCTTTCTCTTTCTTCCAATTGTTCCTCTCTTTCTCTTTCTCTCTCTCTCCCTCTCTCTCTCTCTCTCTCCCTCTCTCTCCCTCCCTCACCATCTCTCTTTCGCTATTTCCCCACCTTTGGTTTGCTCTACAATTCTGCTTTGGCTCTCTCTCTGTCTCTGTCACTGGTTGCGTCTCTCCCTCTCTGTCTCTCTGTCTCCCTATTTATCTCTATGTCTCTCTATGTCTCTCTCTCTCTCTCTCTCTCTCTCTCTCTCTCTCTCTCTCTCTCTCTCTCTCTCTCTCTCTCTCTCTCTCTCTGCATGCTGTGCCTTGCGCTCAGACCCGGGCTCTCCTAAGAAATGCCGGGCTCGCTTCGGCCTCAACCAACAAACGGACTGGTGTGGTCCCTGCAGGTGTGTACCGGAAACCCTGTCCGCATCGCCACCACCCCCCTGCCTGTGTCGCTTCGACCGCCTTCCTCCTCCAGTCCTCTCCTCCCGTCCCTTCATCCGTCCATCAGTCCGTCTCTCTGACCCTGTGTGCATGTCTCTTCGCTAACAACACGTCTCTGGTCTCCCAGCAGTGGGATACTGTTTAAAGGATTCACGTCACAAACGGAAGGGGGGTATTGAAGCGGCCATTAGCTGAACAGGGCTGTAGGTGGCCCGTCTTCTAAGGAAAGCCTGGTCCTCCTGATCTCCCAAATCCCGGCAAAACAGTTCAGTGTCATGTCGATGTGGTGGAGGGAGGTGGAATCAATGAACACCTGTACCATATGAAGACTTCATCTGATCTATTGAGTTACCGTGGATTTAATCGATGTTTCTGATTCACATGGGACCCTTCCTAGCTAGCAGCCGAACTCTAGTCTGTGTTAGGCCGTATAGATTTCATACTTTACTTCATACTTAACTCTTTTTGTGTACATGTTGTGTTTGTCTAATCCATTGCCACACTCCGCACCTAACCTAGCACAGCGTAGAGTTGACCAAAGAACAGCTCCAGATCATCGTAGAAGAGACCCACACTGGATCTGTCTGCAACCTTTATACAATCACTATATTCTTTGAACTGCAGGTGTTGGTCTGATTATACATAAACAAACATAATCATTTTTATTCACTCTGGTTGTACTTTTGGTCAAGTACAATCTTCAGCTTACGAAGATAGGAAACCCACCTAAGCATTGAACTTATTTAGAGACTACAATCAAATATAAGGCGATAAACTATAAAGCAGATAAGATGTAGCATGTTGGTTACATGGAGTACAGTATGAAGTCTCCCCAGTCGGAGACTAAAGCTCTGACTCTACAGGAAGTGATGGTGTGAACGACACCGTATCTTCTGACCACGTCATGGAAACCACTGGCGCCCCCGCGCACGTGTGTTATAACAAAATGAGGCAGGAGGGTGAACACTAAACACACACACACACACTCCTACGCACTGCCGATGTGAGCCGAGTTCTCATACCCATCTTTCCTTCACTTTCTCTATTCATGTGGTGCAAGAAGGCGAAGCTGCTTCTGACATTTAAAACAGACTTTCTATTTTGCACTGGCTTCCGCTCTCTCTCTCTCGCTCTCTCAAATTCAAATTCAAAGTACTTTATTAGCATTACAGTATTTGAATACAGAATTGCCAAAGCATATTCACGTTACACAAGATTAATTGTACAAATAACAGGTAATAATAATAATAACAACAATAAGAACACTAACAACAATATCAACAACAATAGCAACAACAATAATAAAGTAAATAAAAAGTCAGACTGAATCTCTCAGGTTATGACATTTCGGTACATCTCTCTCCTCTGTCTCTCTCTCTCTTTCTCCCTCTCTCTCTCTCTTTCTCTCTTTGCATCGTTCACTCTCTCTTTCTCCCTCTCTCTCTCTCTCTCTCTCTCTCTCTCTCTCTCTCTCTCTCTCTCTCTCTCTCTCTCTCTCTCTCTCTCTCTCTCTCTCTCTCTCTCTCTCTCTCTCTCTCTCCATCTTTCTCTCCCTCTCTGCATCACTCACTCTCTTTCTCCCTCTCTCCCTGCCTCTCTCTGCCTCTCCCTCTCTCCCTAGATCTCTCTCTCTCTCTCTCTCTCTCTCTCTCTCTCTCTCTCTCTCTCTCTCTCTCTCTCTCTCTCTCTCTCTCTCTCTCTCTCTGCCATATCGCCTGTCCTTGTGGCAATCATCAGTGAGTCACATTTCAATCTGCTATCCATAATGAGATCCTGCTCACTGCTTTGTAGCTGATAACAGCATTCTCGGCGTGTGCAGAATACCTACTGTGTTTTAGAGATCCACCGTGTGATTCTTACGCCTGCAGAATAAGGGATGTCAATCAAAGTGACCCGGACTAGATGTGGACAGAGCCAGGACATAGGAGAGCATTTTGAAGAACGACTAATCATGACAAAATGACATTCCATCTTTATTCAGCGACATTGTTTCCATTGTAACATTGATTCCATTTCCCATTGATTCCAGTCTCCCATAAAGCACTTGAAGGTTGTACTAAGGCGTATTAACACTGAGTACAAATCAGATCGCATTCATATGTTTTGATCGATCTATCAACCTGTGGTCCAGTGTTGAACCCCGTGTTGAACCTGTGTGTGTCTGTTTGTGTCTGTAATGTGTGTGTGTGTGTGTGTACTCTGCAGTGACCCCCTTGGTGACCCCTCTTACGTCCGCATCTATTCACAGATAACTCTCTTGACTGTTCCTAGGAGGAAGAAGAAGTGTATTCGCTACCTTCAGGGAGGAGGCTGCCCCAGCCCCGCTTCCTCCGATGGCAGCGCTCTAGACTCTCCTCCCCCCACGTCCGCCCCCCCCTCCCCCTTCTCCTCTCCGGCCCGCCCCCGCCAGGCCCCGCCCCCGCCGCCACCCCGCTCCCCGCCCCTCCCCTCCTCGCCGTCGGACCCCGCCCCCGCCCACCACGCGCGCACAGAACTTACCCCCGCCAAGAGGCCCCGAGGGCACACGCACGTGCCCCACGTGCACACGCACGCCCACGCCTACGTGCACTCGTCCTCCTCAGCGGCCATCGCCAAAGCAACTGGACTCTCTCTCCGGGTTTTGACGGAGTCTCAGATATGAGAAGTGAAACCCAATGGGGCCCTCGTCTCTACTCCCCCACCTCCCCCACCCCTATATCCTCACTCACCACCCCCCCTCCCTCTATCACCCCTCACTCTCCTCCCCCCCCCCCCCCCCCTCCCACCACCTCACTCCCCTCTCCCACCTCTATCAACTCACTCACACCTCTCTCTCAACACTGACCCCTCACCTCCTTCACACCTCACCCCTCTCTCACCTCCCCCGCCCCCCTCCCCCACCACCTCAGTCACACTACCGCTTGCGCTCCATAACATCTGTCAGCTATGTCCGCTGTGTCCCCGCTGCTGGCCGCGGTGCCGGGGGGGGGGGGGGGGGGCTCCCCACCCTAAGACTGTGGTTCTGATGAACCAAAGAAAGAGCTTACTCCACTTCGACGTAGAATCTCCACCCGGTGATGTACACCCAAGTCTACTCCCCCACCCTGCAGACTATTTTTTACGAACCAGTCCACAGTACTGGGCTCCTGGCCTGACGATCATGACAATCAGTTGTTTCCATTGCAGCAATACCTTGAATTCTCTTTCTCACATGTACCCGTCCCGGAATTCTTGTAATTCTTGTGTATTTAAGTGTCGCCTTGGCCGGTTTTAACATATTTATATGAAATCACGATTGCAGTTTAGTCTCAAGGTCAAGAGGATTCAGACTGATTAAAACATGGGTTTGCATTTTCACCCCCTCCATTTGTTAGTATTTTAAATCGCTCAAGGCACTTCCAGACGCCAGTATCATAGTATAGCAGCCATTTAAAGAAATGTTCAAGGTTTTTTTTAACTTCACATTGATGTTTTATTATTGCTGTGTGAAAAAACGTATTTTGGCTTCTCCTTATGACTGAACCTTCTGCAGCTCTGTAAACTAATCTTAAGACCAAATTGCTACTATTGTGTTGTAAAGTTGTTTTTTTATATACATTTTGGACTTACCTATCTATTATAAAACTTTTATATGTTTTATGTATAAAATTGTAAAATAAAAAAAAATCTGTTTTAGTTTTAGTTTACACCCTTTCTTTAAGCAATACATTCATGTTGTGTGTTTGTTTCCACAAGAAACTCCTTTAGAGCAAACGTTTACATTAAGTTGTTGTACTGTGCCACCGAAGCAGCATTTGAACAAGTATTATGTTATTCTCTAAAAGTGTGCATGTTCCAACTGGTGTGCCAAATATACATGTACAGAAAAATCCAAAGCTTTAATTTACTGTTCCGCTTGCAACATCAAACTTGTTATTTATACAGCAAGACTGCGCTCCTTATTTTGTTCCACCAGAGGGAGCCAATGTGTCCGAATTACTGCCACCTATTTTTGCCAAACCGTGCAGCCAAGCAACTGCTGTTGTGATGACTCATATTGAACAACTGCCGCATATGTAATACTTTTTGGTTGATGTATTAAAAAATGCGTCATGTTGATTTGTCATTATAGTTTAAATTATCGATTCATTACAAAATACTTTTATTTTTGAGAATGATTAAGTTAGTGGCCTATTTATACTAGACTAAAATATATATTTCAAGGTGTGGAATACAATCAAGCCCAACAACAAATGGTATACATTTGTTTGGGATTATACACAAGCCTAATTTGTCAGATCCATCCTACAAGACACATGACAGTTGATTTCATAATCATTTATTACATGGTCGATAATTCTAAATACAACCGTGGATCAGAAATTCCCTACTCAACGCAGTACGAATAGGAATGGGAATTACCAAATGTCGCACAACATACATTTAGATTTCCAAGGACTAGTCCACATTATGCACTTTTTCTCCCACTCAGACCTCTGACCATTTCCTCGAATGCTCAGCCATGCTGATACAAGCCTGAACCATGCATACACACATACACACGCGCGCAAATCGAGAAAGGGGGATGGTGTAAACAAACTCAGTTGAACATTCAATTTTCCGGAGTCCCAAAATTACACCATTTTATTTCATCAGTGGAAAACGTTTTAATGTCCTGTTAAAAAAAAATCTGAATAGCTAAACGACGAGATGGAACCAAACAGTAGGTGTGATCTGAATACACAGAAAGCAAATCATGGTGCAAAACTCAGAAAAGGGGTAAAACAAAAGCAGTCGTCTTTTAAATAAAAGGCCTTTTGCACCACACAAGGAAGTTAAAAGTCCATGCTATGGGTAAAGGGAATGCAGAGGGGGGCAGGAAGGGGATGCCTCAGAGGCCACTAAATATACTAAGTGGAAATATTAACAAGTATGAACAACGCCAGTGCAACCAGATAACTTGAAGAAGCCGTTTAGTTTCAGTGTGGTAGTGTTGCCAGGATCCCTCCTGTTCCTACTTCTCTTCACACCACTGGTTCTCTTTGCGTACCTGAGGACCAGAGAGAGACACGCGTTGAATTGGGACTATTCTGAAGCATAAATGGCGGTTTGTAGCTACTAGCATCCAAGTACTTTACGTTCATGGTTCCAGAGAACAAAGCCTGATAAGAGGATCTGGGTTGGTTTTACCTGGGCTTCTTCCTCTTCTGTGAAGTCATTTTTGATGTTGAACGTCTTCCTGATTTCCTCTGGGGTTTTGCCTTTGATCATGTTGGCCACCGTCTTGCAGGTGACATCTAGGAGGCCTTTGATGTCCAGATAGTTAGCAGCCTTAATGAGAAGAGATGTGCAATACATGACGGTTGAGTGACAGCACGTTAATCCACCTGCTGACAGTGTTCACAAAATACTTTGACACCGTAAAAGTCTTCAAAATATCAGTAAAACAAGTCAAAATATATCTCTTACTACATTAGGGAGCCGAGATTGGCTGACCAGAGTTTGAAATTATATTATGAAACTGGCTTCAGCCCAACCCCACACATATGAAGTGCTACATATTAGAGATGCACCGATCAACCGGCCGCCGATTAAAAAAGCCGGTTTTGTATCCAATCGGCCACAATCGGTGACCTGCCGGTCACTGTCGTAATTTCCGGTTTTCGGCCGATCAAACTCACCCGCATGCGCGGTGCGTAGCAGCTCAAGGCGCCCAGAGCGCGGGAAGAAAAACATGTCGCTGATTTGGACTTATTTCACTGTGTGCCAGGACGACCCAAAACACGCTGTTTGTAATGCTTGCAAGTCAAAAATAAGCCGTGGGGGATCATGTTGCTAGGTACGCGTCCTGCGTCCCTGACGCATTCAAATCTGAAAGGACGCACTAAACTCACTATCCATGCGTCCCGGGGACGCATCTAATTTTCCCCATGAAAAACGATACATTGTGAACATTAAACAACTCGTGTTTAATCACAGTAACTGGCCAAAGAAACCTTCTTGTGAGCAGACCAGACAAGCACTGTTTCAACCCTCTGCGCATCTACTCGGCGCAGACGTGATCCCCTGTTCAAAGTATCGCGACATGCTAATTTAGCCGCTACCAAAACAACTAGCTCGTCACCGCTGATTTCATTTCAACAATTAAAAATACAAACTTCATAGTAAATAAACCCACGTTTCCACTGCTCGATGCTGTGCTCATTCGTGTCGATTATGTTGTAACGTTTAGGGGACGTGCTGTAATGAAATAAATGAAACATAATCCGGTGGTGGTGATGAAAACTACATTGAACGGCAGCCTACATATTGTTATGCCCAAACGGCGCCTGCGCATACATCGCGCTTCCAACGAGATCCCGTTTTTCTCGAGAAACAGGCAGAGAAGAGAGAACGCAAAAATACCACCAAAGAAAAAGATGAAACCTATTGCAGGTCAGCAAACTATTGCAGCTGCATTTTCTGTCCCCACTACCTCTGCACTCCTCCCTGACTCTGATCAGCCTAGAGAGAGTACCTCAACATTGCCTGTACCTACTTCTGCCTCCCCCTCTACTGAGCCTGATGAGCCCACTGCAGAAGAATTGCCTCAACCTTCTACATGTTCCTCCCAAAAAAAGCGAACTTTTCTGAAGCAGTGGCTCACCACATACAAATGGCTGCGCTTTTCAGATGACAATTTCATGTATTGAGTTTAACACTATTAATTTCATTTAAGAAATAGAATAATAATAAAAAAGAAACACATTTTTTAAACTGGGGAGTCGGGACCCATTGAATTTCTCAGGGACCCACCCAACTCGCCACCTGTGGGTCCCGGGGACTCACTACATTGAAAACCTATCAACATATTATATGATTATAATTATTTCTTAGAAAATCGGTATCGGAAAAACCGGTTTTGGCAGGTCAGACCTCCTTAAAAACCGGAAATCGGTATCGGCCAAGAATTTTGCAATCGGTGCATCTCTACTACATATGAAAGTAGCAGTTTTATAAACAGACATTACAGTCGCCAGCCCTTTCGTACGAGTGTTCATGTAGAGGTTCTGCACCACATAGAAACACCATGGCCCCCGTTCTGAAGCGTTGCTATGACTTGCTAGGGGAAATTTGCTTCTTTCGTTTTTTCTAACAAAAAAGATGCCAGAACGGGACCAAAATCCTTAATGGTTGACACTTGTAGTTCAAAGGCAGGGGGAACCTTAGGTACAAGAAGATATGCATTATCATGCAAAAGCAGTCAAAGGAAAAATAGCAGTGTTTGCCAGGGGAAAAGTTTAGAGGGGATTATTAGTCCGACATGCTTAACAAAAGCTCTGTAGTGAAAGAATAAAGGCCCGACCGCTGGATTTTAGTGGCAGATACCGATATTGGGCAGAAATTGATTTCCTTGGTCTGGAGGAGCCCGAAATAAGTCCCCTATTTGAGTGTGGCATGGACCTTTGTTACAGTTATATCGACCGATATTCAAAATATAGATATAGCGGCTGTTTATCGGCTCGATATATATATATGTTGGCGCCCTTGGGGTGGAGCAGCTCCATGGGATTTGATTCTCCCCCCTCCAGCAATGCAGCAACATAGCATTAACCCCATGAGCCAAAGGAACTAATGAACTGTATGGGGAGGAGCTACTAACCTTCACCAGAGCACTATGAAAATAAACTGTACAAGTTGGCAGATTTACAGAACTGAGGTCTTACAATAAGACGCATTGAAGACAATGCCGCCCTCCCAACAGGTTTCCAAACGTATAAATGCATGCAGCAAAGAAGGCCACAATTTTCAGCCGCACTTATACCTGCCATCAAACATCATGCTGAAAACTGCCCAAAACTGGTTTTGAGACTGATAAGAAGAGAACCAATCCAACATGTCTTTTGCAGAAAGAAATAACTTTCAATAAAAAAATACTTGC
The DNA here is from genome assembly GCF_902167405.1 of Gadus morhua. NCBI lineage: Eukaryota > Metazoa > Chordata > Actinopteri > Gadiformes > Gadidae > Gadus > Gadus morhua. The sequence continues at coordinate 16,747,952 of NC_044054.1, read as the reverse complement.
TGTGTGATATCATGTAGTATTCCTTGTTGGACAACAAACAACAAGTGTGTGTTGACACATTTCATTGAACCGAGTCTGGAGCCAGCACCTCTCAGATGACCATTCGGACTTGTGTTACCCCTTAGGCTGAATCTATTGCGCCATCTCTGCACATGAGTGACAACATCCCATCAATTCCAAATGTGTGACGAGTCTACCTAAGATCAACTAAGTTAGCTACATAGTTGGAGAATTCAAAAAAAACAAAACATCAAGTCAGAAATAAGAACCGTGGATGGCATACAGCCCCCTCGTTTCGCCAAGCTTCTCTTCTGAATGCGTGGGGCAGCCTTTGATAATGCAACTTGTGTATCTTTTAAGAGGCCATTACATGTATCAAATAGAAAGACATTCATGTCTCCAGTGACAGTTAAAGGAAGAATGTTCTAACTTAGTAGCTGTCCGGCTAGACCATCCACAACAACACTTGCGTCAGTCCACATGCACATGTGAATGTCGCTGGATGACTAAGCACTTCGCTCTGGTCTTACATTGTTTGTAAAACAGCAGAGAGAAGGCCCAAGCCTTTACCACTAATAATTCAGCTCTCAGTGGCAACTAGTTGACGGCCAGTTGAACAGGCTGAGGGTACCCAATCTAACACCGAAGCCTATCTCAACTATAACCGCATTTCTTATTAATCACATCGTTTGCTGCGTTACCAACTTTATCTATGCTGACTTAGGGTGCGGGATGTTCAATATCAATAACGTGTGTGCGTGTTCGTGTGTGAACGAGAATGTCAGGGAGAGTGCTATGAGCAGATGAATGAACGGACCGTTAAATTGATATTTAAAAATAGCAAAAAGAACGAAAAAAGAAGCAGAACCAATTTGTGGGGCTCAGTGTTGATTCTGTGGCGCTGCGCCGCACATTGGTCTATGTTTGGGCAACACTGCAACTAACCCTGAAACAGGGCTGCTACCCAGGCACACCACAAAGACCATTTGAAGGCAAATTATTCCTTATTTTTTTTCACACTAAAAACAATTAAAGATCAGGGAAACCCTTTACACTCATTTGGCCTCCCATCCTGTTTGACAAGAGACACACACTCACGCACAGCAGGAGAACTGTTAGTGTCGGACGATGTCTCACCAGAATGAGCTCAAACAGGGTGCCTTGGTCGACTTTGAGGAACTCCTGGTCCCACACGGGGATGTCATCTGTCCTCTTCTCCTTGTTCTCGTCGTCCTCGGGGGGAGGGGGGTCGTCCTTGTGATGGGTGCACCACTGAATCACCTGCCGAGGGGAAAGTCACAGCAACAAGGAGCCTCAAGTAGGGTTGGATACCGGTCGTGATACCAATTCTAGTTCAATTCACCAGGGCCAAATGTCAGTAGCTCAGAGGCTGAGAGCGCATCTGGTGAATGAGAGTATGGTTCAGTATAGTTATCCCAGGTACCGTTACCATTACCCGTTCAGATGTGAACGGTACCCAACCCTAGCCTCAACACATCCGATTCATCAGAGCAACATGCATTCTTCACACCGATGTCCGGTAAGGCTCTTGCATCAGACTGCACAAACAAATACACAGTCTAAATCTCCAAAGGTACTCACACTACCGCGTACGAAGTGTGCAAGAGTGAAGGCTTTTGGCAATTAATTGTACATCCTGCTCCATAACGTATCCAAAATACACAATATATATTTAGTTAGTACGTTTTTCGATACCAATATCGTTGCATTCGACTGTATAAATACAAAAATATTGATATTGAATAATGTACCATCCTTATACTTAACTGTAGTAAACTAACGTCAAGAAGTATGCTGGCCTTATTTAACTGGGTCCTGTCCTACAACAATTGATAGCTACAGTTCACCGTTTTACCTTTTTGAGGATGGCAGCGTTCACATTAGGAAGGGGCACTGGGTCATCGTCACCTTCGTCGTCCATTCCCAAATCTGGTCAAGATCATAAACAGGAGAGCGCATGATTAATCTACTCAGTGGAAACAGGTTAAACCTGTATGATGGGGGTTAGAGGCAAGGAAATAATGATGGTTAGCCCTCTGAAACAAAAACAAGCAGCGCTCTGTAAAACAAGCGCTCACCTTCCAACATGGTCTTGATCGTGACAGACTGTTTGGCGATCTCCACATCAACCTCGAAGATCTCCCCATCGGAGCTCTGCAGTTTTATTGTCGGCATGATCTGAAACACAGCACAATGGTTATAAGTTTTTGAATGACTTACTGTTAAACGTTAGGACCGTTTGCTGTAACGTTACGCGTTATTACTGAAAGGTCCCGGCTAAACTAGTCTAACTAACCAGCCACCAGGTTACACATTGTATTCACAAAAAGGCCCGAATATCACAAACTGAATTAACTTGTATGACAAAATACATTCAAGTGTGTAAACTAAATTGACAAAATGTGAATGAGCTAACATTTAGAGAATGATGTAAGCAGTTAATAAAGTATGGGGAAAACAAAGCTTTACAGATGACGTCGGTGTGGGATGACTGATAGCATTAGCTCTGTGGAAATAAACATTACGAGACGAACCGCACGGAATAAACTTATTGCATCAGACCCTAAAGACACCCTAAAAAACAGCCCTACATCCCCGGGTAAAACTGAATAACAAAGCCTGAAATGTGAGCTGAAACGCTGCCGCCGTTGGTCCCCATGCTAACTCTGGGTGCTAACGTTAGCGTCACAGTCAGCGAGGCCTCCTGATATAAAAACCATTAGTGCTCTTCAGATTAAAATATATAACGTATATGCCAGAGTGATCCGTTCATTATAGAGATGTATTCAAATGTCGCCACAGAAATATCCGATAATGTTCTCACCGCAGGTTTTGGACCAGTCCTAAGGTAGATATCCAACAACAGTAGGCCGTGTAACCGACTCGTCTGCAGCAGTCCGGTAGTGAGTCTGCTGAACTGCCATCGACCGCTTGGGGCGCTTTGATTTTATGACTCAAGCAGGGAGTCTGCTGTGAAACCCGTCAGCCGCTTGGGGGCGCTGTACTTTGTCAAGACAGGAGGCAGTTGCAGAAATATTTTGCTAATGGGTAAAGGCAGTTGCGATTTTTTTTATACGAATGAGTGTAGTATAACACCGCGCTATATTATTGCTTACCAAATTTTAGTCCAATCTTATGGGTTCAATATTTAGATAAAAAAATGCGGCTGTTAGTGTATATGTAATAATAATAATAACCATGGGAGGGCGCTAACATGTTCCTGGGATCCCTGATGGAATTAGTAAACGTATGTGTTCTTTAGATGCTATAATTTAGGCAACCATTCCATACATTGAAATTGAATGTAGCCTAGTATGTGTGCAGCGTGTGTGTGTTCGTGTTCAAGTTAGTTTGTTTTTCGAAATAATCTGCAGAGAAACTTGTTATGAACCCACAAGATGAAAATGGTCTAAATAGGCTAGTAAACGTGCTCGATTTATGCAGAGAAAAAGGCTAAATTAATCTGGCGACTACCATGTTCTCCTTCAAATATGGGCTCAAAAAACACACTTGGGAGTACCTTTTATTTTTTTATTTGAATGGATTGGTTAATACAGACTCTTAAGTTAAGATGGAGTCAGTCAGCGGATGTGTAAGTACATTCCATCTCTTTCTGCAAAAAACAAAATACAAATACACCCCAGGCATGGTGAATACAAGACGTTTTTTCTGGAATAAAAAGAAAAAAAAAAACACAAAAATGTTTCATACCAACGAACAACTGTGAGAACTTTGGAGCCATACAGAAAAAATAAAGATTCAAATATTTTTTTCTTTACAAGGTATTTTGTCAGCATCTTCTGACCTGTGTTCCATTCGTTTTTCGATTTACAAAAGTGCAAATAAATCATGTTTTAAAAATCCCAAAATGAAAAGGCATCCGCATTGAGAATCCATTACCATGTGGGTTGAAACAGTCGTGTTCGAAGTAACGTTGTGTCGCGTTCGTCTCTGACGTGTGCATTCTGTTGTGACAGGGCTGGGGGGCTAAAATCATTAAAACTAATGATTTTAGTAGTGATTATGGCACACACCTTTTGGTCCATCCGTCGACACAAGACACTTTCATGTCAAGACAAATTAATCGATTGCTCAGAAAACTCTTGAGTATTCAACACTATGTAAAGTCCCCCCTCCCCCACAATAAATCTTTGTACCATTAGCTTACTGTCCGTCTTTCCTGGTAGCAGTTGAAATAGTGTTTTTTTTATATATATTTATATATTTCATCATGGCAATACTAGAGTGGACTATACAGGGGTCAAAGGTCAGAGTCTACAGGAAGTAGTCTGGGGTGCGCCGGGTGACGTGGGGCTCCCCCCGGCGAGGTGCAGGGTCAAACTGCAGGCTGCAGAGGGGGGGGGGGGGGGGGGGGAGAGAAACAAAAGAGAAACATCAGTTAATATAATTAAACTAGCTCTGAATTTATGCAGATGAGATGCTTTGTGAGAGGTAATTAGGTAAGTTGGGACAGGGCATCATGGCATCAAACCAGAACACCCCAACAACTACACAATCATGACCAAATGTTATGACCTAAAACATTTGGGTTAAAGCATAAAACATGATACAATATTTGCCAGAAATATTAAAGAAAGGCATTTGGTGAAGATGACATTGCTTTCCTCTCTCCCTCCAGCCTTTGTTTGATTAAACTTACAAGGAATACTTGAGGGTGTCGTCCAGCTCCATAATAGCCGCCTGGTTGCCACATCGATAGCAGTAGTTGGGAGCACTGAATATCGTCACTACGTTCCTCTCATGGCACCAGTTGTAGCCCTGTGGTGAAGCAGACACATCAATGACTGGATATTTCAGGGATAATATGATATTCCAGGATATATCATCTTAAATATTTGTTCAACTAGGAAGTGAGAATGACTCATTATTCGTAGATGGTTTATAGAACACTTTTAATAGAGTGTGTGCGAGTGTGGGTTACAGTTCCTCACTCGCAGTCAAAATATTTTCCATCTTCACTTTAAAAATAGCATCATCCCATATATCCCAGTAATATTTTTGTATCTGCCTTGGTATTACCAAGGGGAGGCCCAACATAGTGGACTGATACAATTGAGAAATGTTAGTATTTCAACATAAATCTATTTTACAATCCATTAGACACGGTCCCTGGTAGGTGAACACGAGGAGAGGAGACGGAGGGGGGGGGGGGGGGGGCTGGAACCCACCTCCATGACCAGTTGGTGGGCACGGGACACCAGCGTGAGGCGATTGGCGTGGTTGAAGGTCTCCGAGATGTCCTGTCCGAAGGTGTAGCCGGCACCCCGGGGAGAGATGCCCCAGCCACCGCGGTCGTCGGGGTCCGACCACAGAAGGTCACACATGGGACCCTGGGGTGGGGCAAGAGAGCACGGGTTATTAGAATAGGGAACAAATCGTCCATCTTATAAATCTCTCACTTCAATTTGGAAATGGGAAATTCTACCGAATTAGAAATAGTAACTGGCCACAATAAATATCTACAATTACTTGGGTATACAGTAGGAGTAGTGTATCTTTCTGTGATGAAAGTTTCCACACTAAATGATTACTTTTCTCAAAGTTTCACTTGAGATTGGTACGTCATATCCAACAGTCCCCATCACCTTTACTGAAGGGTTTAATTTGGTGAGGGATGGTTTGGCTGAAGGACCATTGATCTCACCTCGTGGGGAACCTCCTGTAGGCGATCCAGGGCTCGGATGTGATCCAGTGTGTCGATGGATGGCGACAGGCCCCCGTGGAGACAGAAGATCTGGGAGGAGGAGGACGTAAAAACTCTAATATTAGTCATTAGCATGGAAATTCATTAATAATCATGAATCTGCACGGACTATATGGTTGTCTATCTTGATCATCAATGTCTTGCAGGGATTTCCCCTAAAGCCCTCTCACACGTGCAGTCCCTCCCTGCATTTTAATGGAACGTATCCCTGCTGAAGACCTAATATAATTTCCTGATCACTGCCAGTACAGCTGTGTTGTGACTTAAGGCAGTGCCAATGCTTGGAGAGGCACACAAATTGTTATGTCCATCTGGTGCGGTACGCGTACGCCTTCTCAATGAGCGGGCGAACCAATCACAAGACTCTGTATTTGAAGGGGGTGGATGGCTTCAATAATGGTTGCATTACCGCCACCAGCTGGATGGTCCCTTGGCCCATCATTTACAGTATTGATGTAACATGTGTGAAAGGGCGCAAGATGGGAAATGTGCCAGAACAAAGCTGCATGTGTGGGGAAAATCCCTAGCAGTGCCTGAAAGGTTATCCCAGTAATTGACACTATAGAATTAAGGGTAAACACTATAACTATGGGCGAAAGAACCTTGAGCCTGCCTTTCTGAATTCCTCTCTATTCATCCATGCCTATAAAAATATAAATAGAAAAATAGAAAACAATCATAGTAACTAAATAACTAGCAAAATGTGTGAGACAAGACAGTTGACAGCCGGAACTTGGGAACAGCGAAGTCTAACCACCCATACTTTGTAAGTTACACCAAATCGATGAACAGAATTACAATGCAATGGTATTATCCAATTTGACACTTATTCACTCTTCTATTCAAAGAAATAAAAACAGTGACCTGTGAGGGTCGGCTAAGCTCAGGAGGTAGAGCGGGTTGACTTGCAACCGGAAGGCTGCTAGTTCAATTTCGGCTCCTCCTGGCTGAGATTCTAGGTGTCCATGAGCAGGACACCTCACCCTAACTGCTCCCGACGAGCTGGCTGTCGCCTTGCATGGTTGACTCCGCCGTCGGTGTGTGAATGTTGGTATGAATGGTTGTAAGTCGCTTTAGACAATAGCGTCTGCTGAATGCCCTACAGCTAAATGAATAAATACAAATACACACGATTGTCAATCTTAAGTGCAGGCCCATCCTGACTGGGCGAGGGTGAACGTGGGTGCAGCTCTCCCCCCGTTTACCTGAGAGTCCACCAGGGCGGTGAGCGGGAGGTAGTCAAACAGGTCGGTGAAGGACTTCCACACGTTGGCGTTGCCGTATTTGCGAAGGCACTCGTCGTAGAAGCCGTACACCTGCGTGATCTGCCTGCTCTCATGGTTCCCCCGGAGGATGGTGATGCGCTCTTGGTAGCGCACCTGAGATGATCATAGTGTTTATAAGTCAAAATGTAGATGAATGACACTGAATAGAACTGCAACCTCTTCCCTAAAATCCTTATTAGCCCTGCTATTTGCTCAGGGGGCCACAATAATTAAAACCAGCTGCCAAAGACAACATGCTAAAGTCTAGTCAAACCTCAGCTCACAACAGCTCTTCAGTTCTCTGCATCTCTCACATTCACATCCAATAATAAACCAGTTTTTTTCTTTACGTCGTTTACTTTCCTATCCACTTTATCTTAGGCCTTTTGTCCACGTAAGGCGCTGGCAAGTTCTGCCATAGCAGCCAAGCATGCAACTACTGCTGTAGGACAGGGTGTGACTGGCTGTTGCTTTGTACTCCTTTACACAGGGAAGCACGCTCCCTTTAGGAACTACAAGGAGGGC
>NC_044054.1:16708418-16739566 GCF_902167405.1 Gadus morhua | reverse complement strand
TGTTGCTTTGTACTCCTTTACACAGGGAAGCACGCTCCCTTTAGGAACTACAAGGAGGGCTTAATGTAACTCGACTGAGACAATATTTTAAAGATACAATATACAAGGTATACGGTACAATTGTATGTATGGGATTTATGCTGCTTGTAGCAAGCGGCATGTATTAAATAAACTTTATGAGGTAGTATTTTCTGTATCACTGGAAGTGGGAGTGTCTGTTACACATGACTTTGGTATGTGTGAACTGTGTGTATTTGGTCTACATTGAGCCGACCATGAAGACAATATGTAGTCGGTGGAGGCCAGAGTGTTTCCTTACAGAGTAAAAGGGACACTACGTTACCACCAGGTGTCCTCGCAATGTTGAGGGGCCATTAGAACCAATACATTATGTTTGTGACATAACAAGTTTCCACTCCGATGTACGACACAGAGCTCATCTCGACCAGCTGATGCCGTCAGTCCGTCCGTCCGTTCCTTTGAGCTGGTCGGCAATCCCACATTATGATGTCACAAAGGGAATGATTTTGAAATGGCTATTCAGGATGAATAGGAGCACTTACAAAATGACTGGTTATTACAGAAACAGGCCAAAGATGGGATGACAATGTTTTTGCATGACGTCAATGACACACACAACCCCCACTACTCACTTTAAGTGCAACCAGTAAAGAGACGGTCTCTACAGAGTAGTATCCACGGTCTACGTAGTCCCCCATGAACAGGTAGTTTGTGTCGGGGGATTTGCCCCCGATCTTGAAGAGCTCCATCAGGTCGTGGAACTGGCCGTGGACGTCCCCGCACACCGTCACGGGACATCGCACCTCCTGGACGTTGGACTCCTTGGTCAGGATCTCCTTAGCCTGCAGACCAGAGGAAGAGGCATGTTGAGGGTGGGGCGTGGCTGGAGTTCGGGGATAAGGGAGAAGAATCCATCGCCTGATATCTATACGCAGGGTTTATTTATCACCAAATTTGGTTTTAATCACGATTAAGACAAAGGAAAGATAATACAAGCAGTCGATTTGTTTAGAAAATACTATGTGAATACAATATACTGAACTAGGTATACATACAGATAATTATAACTATGTCCAAAAAACATCTGGTGAGTAAACATCATTGAACAAAAGGTGAATTTTCTGACAAAACCATTTACGCTTTCCAAACTTAAGGGACTGTACGAGAGGCAGTATGAAGCTTATTTTATTCATTAATGTTAAACCTTATCTCAACGTTTAATTTAGTGAGGACGGAGCATATATTTACTGAAGCTGATAGTTTCCATTTCTATATGGACGTGTGGTCGAGGATGTTTGACCAAATGCCAAGCTTAAATTACCCTTACTTGTAGCAACAATATTATCAGTCATTCCGCGCCAGACCAGCTGGGTGGTTACATCATATTCGTTATAAGGCCAGCCACAATAGTCGATTGAAGCAACAACTGGTAAGGCATAACTCACAGGGTAAGTTAGTTAACGCCTTGATAAGGGGGAACTTCCTTCCACCAGGTAAAATAAATAAAAAAAACACAAACATACACACAGATGACAGTATCGTAAATCCGTAATTACATTTTAATAAAATTCCCGTCTACAATATTTGCATACCATTTTAACTTGTAGAAACAAGTGACAATGATGGAGAGTGAAGGCTAGGATGGGACAGTCAGTACAAACAGAGAGAGATAGACAGAGAGAGACATAGACAGACGGACAAAGCAACTCAGTGAAATAGACAGACTCAGAGAGAGAGAGAGAGACAGAGACAGAGACAGAGACAGAGACAGAGAGAGAGAGACAAAGAATAGTCTGTGTCCAGAATGCATTCCAACGAGAGAACTAAAAACACCACTCAGGGCTGCTGACCTATTTAAAACACAAAAACAACACAATACACATGCCGATGCCCCCATGCGGCAATAGGCCTTTTAAGTACAGAGGCAGGCAGACAGACTGCCCATGACTTTTATCTCTGATGTCACTAGGTCACTAAACTGAAGAGAATATCAGAGATTTGGGCCGTCATGAAATTGCTCAGCAGTTTTTTTTTCTCCGGCCTTTTTGATGGAAATTTAAAAAATATAACATACTAAACAAACTTTCTGGATTCAGGAAATATCGAGATAAGTGGCGCTGACCAATCATTGGCCACACTGATTGGTATGTAGTACAATAGCCTATCAATAAACAGCCTTTGGCACAGAATTGAATTACCCAGTGCCAGACTGTGGTCCATATACCTGAAACATGAATAGAAACTGTGGCAAAACAAAATTCAAGGAATGCCATTTATTTCCCTTCACTGGAAGGAGCCACAGAACCTGACATTGCCAGTCTATGGCTCAAACCGAACCCTGACTCCTGACTCATGGGCTGGGTTAATGTTAAAACACTAACACAAATCCACACCCATGACAGCATTGCTCATGCATATTGCAGTATGTTGCTGGTATATGACAAGTGACTAACCTAAACTATTCTTTATGACAGAGGACATTGCAGTTTCCTTGATTTTGAGTTAATCAGCAACTCACATACGAGGTCATTTACAATGATACAGCCAGTCATCCTGGAAACATCGTTTTACAATTTAAAATCACCACAGGGAATGACTTCCGGGATAACCTAGAGAGACCGTTCATGGGAGATCGTGATAATCCAATGAAAGTCTCAGTTTCCTACCAGGAACAATAATCAACCAATCATTGCTCGCAACCTAAGAGTCAAATTTCAGTTGGGCTGTACAGGACCAGCAGCAGCAGAATAAAGAAAAGGATGACTTGATGTATGACATAAGATGTGGGACCACCACTGACTAGCAGTAGCGGGAAAAAATACTTATTCACTCACTGCCCAGTAAAGTGAGGTAGGTCTGTCCCCATTCAATTCACTTTACATGGTCAAAGATGCTTCAAATGATGACTCCTGCATTTCACACTTTCACTTTTGTTTAAACAGTGACGTCTTAACAGACACCCGCTTACTTATGCATAACGTTTGTGTTTTGATTGTTTCAGGTTATCAAAAATTGTGTTACAGCCCAATTGTTCTTAAAGTGGGAATCTGCTATTTGTGGATAACCTTTAAAAATAGCGTGTGAATATATAGTGTGATACAATATTATATCATAAGACCCCATGGAAATTAGTCTAAATTACCCAACTTTTCTGTGGACAGTGGTGGCTGGTTAGTGTAAAATTGTTAACAAGAAAGTAGCATACTGGTTTTGGATTTTCAAAATATAATACGATTGATTAAAATAACTAAAACAAACAAATGTATGACTGCATCGCGTTGTAACAGTAGACGATGACAACAACATAACACACCCACCCTCATAACACACCCACCCTCATGGCCATGACATCATAGATAAAGCTAAAGGCCTTGGACTAAGACTTACTAACTATACATAATAAATCAATAAATATTTAATTTTTTATAAGTTTTATAAAGTAGATGCATGTTTGTTTGTTAAAAAGAGAACATAAAAAGATCTAAGACCCAAGTTCAATCCTGGCAACTTAAATCACAAGCAATACTCAAAAAGGAGCCGAGACGTGAACTCTTGGTATAGCGATCGCTTTCAGGCACCATGTAGAAATCCTGCATCTTATTAAGTCAAGCAATTAGTAAAAATGTGGCTAAACTTCCCTTAGGTGGAGGGACAGCATCACTTCACGAGGACGCGTTGAATGCACCGATTGGCACGGTGGCTTTTTACACAGCATATCGAATTCTTCCATCACACCCCCGTAGATCTAAAAACAGACACGTCTCCCCATGGCTCTATCCGACAGCACTGGCTGAGTCCCCTGCTACCTGCTAAACTAGCCTTCTCTAAAAAACACACTTACACATCAGATGACCATTGGGTCTGTCGGAATCAGGCTCGAGGGGGTGTTAAAAATGATGCCTCGCTTGCCAACTTCATATTGCAGAGTTCTTTAGAATATTCATATTATCCTTTATGCAGCCTCAAACAGCTTCAACATTCTCACATACATTCAGAAGGGATTAGATGGATTACTAGGTGGGCACAGGGGTAAATACTAGTGGATTTAGATATGCTGCAGTATCATGTTTGCCGTCTATGAGGATTTAAAGTTTTAAACTCACTATATGTTTTTTTCACATTTACTGCAAGACGATTTAAAGCCAACTCCAACATGCAATGCAATATCATTAAGTATCATGTTTTTTAGAAACCCATTCAGATTTAAAGTTGAACAGGTTAACACAGTGCGAAACAGAGAGATGGAGAGGGATCTAAGGGAAGATTGGGGTCAGGCGGATCAGACCAGAAAAAGTAAACATTCCCTGAACACTGCACTTTAAATGACTTGTAACTCTTTCAAGTAACAACCACCTCAACGAACACAGGACGAATGGACATCATCTAAAAACAGTTCGATCTAAATTAAATCGTTTTTAAATTCAATGAACATAGTGTCATTTGAACACTGGCATGATTTCTTTCGATTTTCTGAGAATCAGACATACTGGATACTATTCATGCTAGAGATGGAAGCTGGGTTATGCAATACAGTATTCAGTAATATTTTTACAGAATTATCAACTAAAAAGAAAATGTGTCAACATCAAGTAGGCCTACATCTATATCGAATATGATGAAGTAGACGAAGAGGATGAGGATGATGTTGATAACGGCAAGCCTAACCACTTCATTTGCATTACCTTTGACCTGTTGAACAAGGCCTATGATGCTTCTGGAACTATCTAGTACCGAACGTAGTGTTACAAACGTTATACGATATTATTCTGCATTAAACAATACAACTCAGCATCAGATATTTGGAGCTGTAACTGGAGAGGCTGCTCTCAACATACCAGTGTTTATGAGCAGGGCAGTAAATTGTTGTGTGCCTTGACTTCCTCATTTACCTGCCATGCATCATCAGCCCTGCATGTGTATTAGATCCGAGATCATAGCAGTCAAATATAGGACATTATGAATCCCCGATGACACAAAAGAGGAGATAAACGCTAAGAGTGTGTTTCATAGCATGGATGGCAGCCAAGGATATGAACAACACTAGGGACAGTCCAGAGACATGGAGACTACAGACAGTCAAACGACATGGACACTAGGGACAGTCCAGAGACATGTAAGCTATGGACAGTCCAGAGATATATACCCTATGGACAGTCCAGAGACATGGACACTTTAGACAGTCCAGAGACATGTAAGCTACAGTCCAGAGACATGTAGCCTATTGACAGTCCAGAACATGGACACTATGGACAGTCCAGAGACATGTACACTATGGAAAGTCCAGAACCATGTACACTATGGACAGTCCAGCGACATGTACATTATGGACAGTCCAGGTACAGTATGGACACGGACAGTCCAGAGAGACAGTACATTATGGGCAGTCCAGGGACATGGACACTCGAGAGACATGTACACTATGGACACTCCAGAGACATGTACACTAGGGACAGCCAAGAGACATGGACACTACGGACAGTCCAGATACATGTGCACTATGGACAGTCCAGACTCATGGACACTATGGACAGTCCGGAGACATGTAAACTATGGACAGTCCCGAGACATGTTAACTATGGACAGTCCAGAGACATGTAAACTATGGACAGTCCAGAGACATGTACACTCTGGACGCCATTTTAAGAAGATCTGGAAGGTGGCGCGGCGAGAAGAAAATAATGCATTGAAACTTTCATGTAACATCGTTCATATTTCCTCACCTTCTCGCAAAGTGTTTTCACTTGGTTCTCCGACAACTGCTTGCAGTCGTTGAGCTGCTCGATCCAGACATCGATCTCTTTCGTGAACGCCTTTTCGTCCATTTCTGTGGTGTTCAGTCTTCGGTCTGATCAGCGGCCCGCTTTCTCCTAAAGACAGCGGTTCAACAACACGGGGTTTCGGTATCCGAAACGCACTAAACGCATCGACCGGGATCCAAACTGGTGCTCTTCTATTTCCCAGAACACCGAGTGGGCAGATAGGATTAGGGGGTGATAAAAACTTGCTGGAGGGGCCGCGGACTACACCAAAAGAACAGACGTCATCCGATTGACCCGCCCGCATGCCATCCATCAGACGCAAAATAACACCGGCTAGGAGGGCTGCTGGGCTGTGATTGGTTCCCTGGGTGGCTCTGTGACGTCTAATTGGCTCGTTCATGAATAGCTGAAGAAAATGACAACAATCACAGCAGAGAATTCCATTTCGTTTTCAACGAACGATGTTTATTTAGAGCCACTAATCACTCATGATCAAACAAAATGTGAATGAGATAAAGAAATATATGCCTAATTAATGGACTGGTGGTATCAAGGATTCATGATAATAAATACAGACAGGTATCCACAGAGCTTTAAGTCCAGATACATGTATTTTTCTGAATAATAATAATAATAATTGATCAGTTTTTTATAGCGCTTTTCTAAGTACTCAAAGACGCTTGAACAGACATTTCATTATACCGGAGGCACTGACAATAGTCATCGAAGTCTCCATTTTTACAATATATAATCACAATATTGACAAGTTCTTCAATATTTTATATTAAGTAAAGCTGTAGGCAATAGTGTGTGGTCAGGGCAACCCTTAACGTAAGTTCTGGGTCCTGTGGACTCTTTTCTACAAGAAAAGAGTTGTGTGCACCAATTGGTAAATCATTGTGACTGGCTGTAACTTTAGAGCAATAAAAATGACATTGCTGCTAATGCCACAGAGTAAAGAAAATGTGTTTGTGTGTGTGTGCTACTTCACATTTCCTCATTGTGATCACATCACATCAAAATATTCGCATTTTATTATTATTTGAATGCTGAATACTGATACTGATATCGCCCATATATGTTTGATTAAAGGCATAGATTCTGGACTGTTGATATCTACCATCTAGTTCGACATATATGTTGAATATTAAAGCCTTATCTTCGCTCTTAACTGTAATATGAAACAATGGATTCGATAAAGGATTCACGTGTGCGTGAATAAAATAAGCATTCCCTATCATCGGACAAATATAAGCAGTATTTTTATCATTGAGAAGTATATTTGGTATGATGTAATAAGTTACATCAAGACCTTGAAGAACAATGCCCTGGGCCATGTCAGGCACTCAAATCTGCTAGCAGCAGGGCAGAGCAAGTGGCGTCCCCCTGTGGCTCAGCGCTTCATTAGGGCTTTAGTGAGCGCTCATTTAGGGTTTGAGTTAGCTTCGAATCAGTCCCTTTTCACCCACCCTCCAATTAACGGAATCTATTTTGACCTTGTCTGTCTCAACGGGCCGTCGCAGAGGCCTATGACATTCTCCTGCAGGGCCAGAGAGGTATCACATGAGAGCCCCATGTTAATCCGCAATGGACAGATGGAGAGAGCACATATTTGAGATTGGTCGCAAGCAATTGAGGAAAAAATAGCCAAACTTCCATGTAACTACCGGTATCAGAGGTCTGCCATTGTTGTTGGTATGTCCACACGGACAGAGATAAAAGTAGCTGGGTAGTGTGACTGCTGCTCTGTGCTTTGGTGAGGTCACAGGGATGTTGGCAGGAATGGGGACATTGTACTCACCCACATGCTATGAAAAACAAAACGGCGTCTTGATTCACACATAGTTTTTGTTTACCAGGCTTACATACCATTACATCAGAGGCACATTGTCGATTCATGAGACCCCTCCAACCCCTCCCTCCACCCATCCAATAACCTTGAGTAAACACTGGGTGGTCGCACGGAAAGAAAGACAGACAGACAGACAGACAGACAGACAGACAGACAGACAGACAGACAGACAGACAGACAGACAGAAAGACAGACAGACGGACAGACACACAAACAAGCCTGAATAGAGTAAAAAAGGCAAACTAGAAGGTCAAATGCCTCTCCACCTCGTAAGAGTCAGATCACCATGACGACAGTGTGTTTACCTTTTTACGATTTGAACAAGATTCATACCACAGGGCACCATCTGCTGTCAATTTAATGAAATTACAAATTCACTTAATTTACAGTTTCATCTCAAATATCCACCCCCATGGTTTTATACATTTATCTTAGGGTTTAAATTATCCCCCCACTTTATCCCCACCACCATATTTGAAGATTTAGGCTGAAATATTATGACCATGATTTTTTAATTTTGGATTGATTAAGTTCCATTCAAGTCGATGCTTTGTAAGCCAAATGAGACATGTGAGCTTAATGTGGTGTAAATTGAACTATCTGTATTAGTTAATGTCTGTATTCCTGACCTACTGTGCCCAATATTTTTATGAATCTGTTATTTCATTTTATTATTTTATTATTGCCACAATAGAACAATACATAGAGGTTCTTCCATTCATAAATGATTATATCATTGCCCATCAATCAAGAATAACAACAATGTTATGATAATGAATAATCTTTTCTCTACATTTTTTACAAATATTGACTTCCTATTTTATATTTTTACTCAGGGAAAAGGGCTGAATGTTGCTGGTAAATAGAAAAAAATAACTGAATAATACGTATGATTCTATTGGCTTTGTTGGCCAAAGGTTGGTCACTTTGAAGGTGGGGTGTAGGCAGTTATTAGTAACACAGATGAGGGCACTAGGAAGAAGGAAGAAGGCTTTGTACACCCTCTCAATTTTACTAGATTGTACTTAATTGCATGGAAAAGAAAAGTATATATTAATAATTCTATCTTTTCAACAAGATCTAACTAACCAACTCTACAACAAATTAACATATAACAGAATAGTCTCTACAATACTGCAGATACAAAGTAATTCAGCCAATGCATAATTTCATGTTTAATATCAGGCGGATTAGGGCATGCCCAGTACTAGCAGTGTTTTAATTTATTTCTGCCCTTAATTAAGGGAATACCATGCACATCTTGGAGCTGCTATATGCAAGGACTGGCATACTAATAGGAAACCTACATTTTGCATTTTTGTTATAG
Organism: Gadus morhua; assembly: GCF_902167405.1. Classification (NCBI taxonomy): domain Eukaryota; kingdom Metazoa; phylum Chordata; class Actinopteri; order Gadiformes; family Gadidae; genus Gadus; species Gadus morhua. Next base: position 16,730,607 of record NC_044054.1, on the reverse strand, counting down.
CATTTATTTATTTTGATCACCCACCACAAAGTGAGTCCTGTGATGTGTTATAATATTATAAGTACATGGAGAATGTGGATGTGTATTTTAATAATATTGCTCATGCCATCTCTTACACTACTGAATACCGTTTCCTGCTCATAGTTAACTTTGTTTTTGAAAGCTGAAATATTTTAATGCACATCATATGACATTGAAGTTCACCTTTTGCATCACTTCACTAAGGCACCGCCCTACTATTTAAACATATAATTTGAACAGCGTCAGTTGGCAGTGACGGTCATTTGAAATGTCATGGCCCCCTGTTGTAGCTCTAATGCCACATATAGCATCTGGTTACCATGGATATTAATCTTTCAGCACATTAGCAACTAGATGCATGGGACATAAAAAAGGAGAAGGAAGGGTTTGTTAGGACAGGGAGGTCAACATTACTAGTGAACAGACCTGAAGACATTATACTGAATAGTTCCATAAATATTCAGTTTCTTGTTCATCTAAATGGGCATCAAGCACACCTGGTCAGGTGAAATTAACTCACTCTCTTTGAGTTTGAGCAGATGAAAGTATTAAAAATGAGTTAATACATTTTTTTATTATTTTCTTATTTATGTATTGTTTATTGATGAATGGAACCGTCATCATGCAAAGAATCATCACACAAACCTGTGTCTCTTTTTTCATATCCTTCTCAATCTCCCGTCCCATGCGTCATCGCCATGTCAACAGATTGAATGAAGTGATTAGCTGCATGAAACCCAATCCCTTATGGCACACTCAGTCCCCTGACCAGTAGAACAACACATGAAGTGAAGGTTCTCACACATCACAAACAGAACCATTACCAAAACATCTATTCATAAACCTAGTCTCTGGCTCCCTTTGTGCAGGCTTATTTGTGTCCGGGACAAAGCCCTGCAATCTCACTCTGGCCTACATATTCACAATAGCAAAATGTGACATTGACATTGTGGTCTATTGATGCATGTTGTGCAGCCCTGCGTGTAATGTCCATACGCCTACAGTGGGTCTAAGGTACACAGCTATGTCGTGGAGACCACAGAGTGGCACCCTTGCATGTTTGCTAGGCCGTCTTTTCTTTTTCTGTCAATGTTCAAAGTACACAGTCAAGAACATTAATGCATACACAGAATTCAACTCATAAAGTATAATCAAGACATTTGATTTTATTGATTTATTTAAACCCTGGTAGGAAAAAGCTTATGATATATATATTAAATCTATGATCTTGTAACTCTGAAAAGATATGGTAAAATATGATCAATGTGACATCAAGATGATTCACAATTATCCTGTCATGAGCTGGAATATCTTCCGTTGTCTTTCCAATTCCTGGTTCATAATTACTTATTAATTAAACAAGAATTGTGCATAATCGGCTCAATTTGGATTGCATCACTAACAACTGTTTAGATGTTGTTGGAGCTCATACCAAATGCCATTAAGGGGCCGCCAAAATTTGCCGCCAACACTTTAGCTATTGGCTCACTAATTTATATGATGTGCGGGAATAACCTAGTATACTCAATGATACAACCCACCTCCCTCTCTCTACTCTATTGGATTCAATCAATCTAAAACACATAAGTTCATTATTCAGCTTCACCAAGCCAGGAAGTGATGCCTTCATGGACCCCATCTCATCTGTTCTGAGGGGCCACATGAGGAGATGGATGTAGTTCCTTGAGGGGCCATATGAGGAGAGGGATGTAGTTCTTTGAGGGGCCATATGAGGAGATGACCGTAGTTCTGTCTGCAGGTCCCAGTCGCCTACGCGCTTCTTCGAAAGTGTGCGCGCATGACGTCACGACAGCAGCACGCCAACCAGTTGTTTTGAGAGAAGAAAGGGGTGTCAGTTGAAGAAGATCCACTTTCAGTTTATATTTCTAACGATTTTCTGGTCGATATTTAGTTCATTTTGGATTCAACCATGTCCACCCCGGCTAGAAGACGGCTTATGCGGGATTTTAAGAGGTAACGTAACGTTTAAGGACCATCTCTTGTGGTGTGTTTGGCTCCGGTTAGCCAGAGAGCTAGCATCTTAAGCTCGCCTAGCATAGCGCTAAACGATGGTGCATTGACAATGTGTGGGCCAGATCCTGGGAAAGAGGCTGTTTTTTTTTCAGATTAGCAACTTTGTTGTTTGTCCCTTCATTGCTCACGATGAAAACATAGATCTAAAATGACGATGAATATACTGCTGTGGTAAATACAAGACGTGTCCGGCTAGTTGGTAGACATGACTATATGTAGTCTTGTTAGTATAGTACAGTATAGTATAGTATCGCAGCTGAACCAAGTCAATCTACAATTATAGCAAGCTGTTAACTCTGTCAAGGTCTGCTTTAGTGTGTGTGTGTGTGTGTGTGTGTGTGTGTGTGTGTGTGTGTGTGTGTGTGTGTGTGTGTGTGTGTGTGTGTGTGTGGACCTTCGCCAATTGAACAGTGCCCAGGTATCTTACTGACCATATGGGTTGGACAAAGATAGCAATGGTAATCTGTAAACAGTGACATCATCAGAGGAAAACATGATCGTGAAATGTTCATGGAAGAGTGTATTTTTACCAAATACATTAGCTGATGGAGCTATCGACCCACACAGATGAAGTTTAAGGCCCCTACAATCTTATGTACATAATAAAATCTTTCCCATGCCATGCTATCTGATGTCAGGAGCATATTTTTTACTTTTGGGATTTGGATTCCCAAAAAACCCAATAAATCGATATAGTAACTTTGATTTAAATGGATTAGAAGTTACAATGTTCTTGGTGTTTGATGGTTACCTAGCCTGGCCTATAACACACAGAGACATAGCTTAATAGAAAAAAACACATTAGCAAGAGTAAGGCATTGTGAGACAGTGATTTATTTGGGATTAAAGGTGCCCTCCCTAGCCCTCTCATGTCATGCTAGGCTGTTGGTTGGTACGATGTTGGAGTTTGTATTAATGTCCAGTTTCTCCCTTTCCGACTGCCACCGCCCTACACCAGACTTCAAGAAGACCCTCCTACGGGAGTAAGCGGGGCGCCTTCAGAGAACAACATCATGCTATGGAACGCGGTTATTTTCGGGTGAGTCCGTTTCCTGATCTCTCTTTGTTCCTATAACATTCGAGCAGGACGGAGACCATGAAGTAGGGATGGGAGATCAGTCTTTTTTGAAAAGCTAGAAATAAAGACGCCTCTCTGTTCAGTTTCAGCAAAAGTTCTAAAGATCCAATCAGAATTATATATATATATATATATATATATACTTTTTCTTAATGAAAAAGAAAGCACTTTAATCGTTTTCATTTATTGGTAAAATGCTTTTGTTTAAAAATAAACTAAACTATAATATTCATATGATAAAAAAAATGTGATCCTTGGCAGCATCATCACAACAGGTTATTAATTAACGAAAATAGAGTGTGTGAATTTGTGGGCACCCACGGCCACAATGAGTAAATAATATCAAATAGCAATTATCACATTTATTAAGGCTGTCAGTTAAGTTTTGTCATTTTTGCTGTACGTGCTGTTTTGGGGCTGGGCTAACCAATGCTGGGCTTGAGGCTGGTAGGGGCCACAAGGATAAATAATAAGGGAGGAAGGTATGATCTATCCTCAATTCCAGTCTGCATCTTTATCTGTGAGTCCGTAGAAACAAAGAATAGAGGAGAGCAGGAGGTAGATAAACCCAGCAGGGGACTGAGTGCACACAGACGTGTCAATCTAGCTTAAGATGGCTCTCAGTTTGACAATTATTAATCATATTGATTGACTCTTTCGTCTCGAAAGACTGTAGAGCTAAACCAAACCAGAACGGCTCCAGACAGATCTAATCATGTGAAATAACAAAAACGAATGACCCTCTCTGCCGTTATCAGCGGCTCATTCATCAGGTGAAGAGCCAGTACAGGAAGTGGGTTTGCGTCCGTCTGAAAGGACTGCATCAGTAAAACGTACTGCTGTTCTGTTCTTCAAAATGTTAGTGTTGGTCTGTTCTTCAAACTGTTAGTGTTGGTCTGTTCTTCAAACTGTTGGTGTTGGTCTGTTTTTTTTTACTATTAGTTCTGTTCTTTTAACTATTAGTGTTGTTCTGTTATTATAACTGTTAGTATTGTTCTCTTCTTCTGTTAGTTTTATTCTGTTCTGCAACTGTTACTGCTCTGTTCTTCATATGGGTCGATGCCTAAGTGCACGCCACAGGGATCTAATTTGCTGATTATCTCTCTCTTTTCCTCCCTTGTCTCCCTCTCTCTCTCTCGCTCTTTTATATCCGGCCCTCCTTTGTAGGCCTGTGGCGACACCATTTGAAGACGGTAAGTTTAGCATTTTTATTTAAGAATTTGAAGTGGGTGACTCCATGTCACATGGTCCGCTGGTTACTATCAAGTTAACTGCTCTGGGTGTCAGTAATCACTTAAATGGCTGTCATGTTGTTAAAGGGTGATATTATGCAACCAGGTGTGGTTATAAGCCACATCATACTTCTAGGTAGACAATCCAACTTGTAATACTTACTTTACTAAAACTAAAAGACAGGCAAGGCAGATTTTCAAACAGCTTGTAATGGCTAATCACACTCACACCTGGTGGCATAATATCACCCCTTTAATTCAGGGAAAAGGCAGACTATACAATTTTCACGCACAATGAATGTATGAATGACATGAATATGAAGGACTACACGAACTAATAAGGATAAATTAACCATGATGCTTTCCAAAGTCCAACTAGAGGGGAAGCTACAGGACATGGATAACTCAAGACATCTAAGGCAGTCTAAAAACTATTGAACTTCAAGGTTTATTGGATTTGATAATGTGTTTTATTTAAAAGGTGTATGCTTATAATCACTGTCTGGGAAAGCATAAGGACATGAATAATTTGAATTTGGAATTTTAAGGGAATATGAAAGCACTCCCCTTTGGTGTGTACTGGACCGGGCATCAATTCTGTACGCTGGCAATTACCAGCCATTGACAGACTAGAATTTCAATTGGCTGGTAAATATCAATCTTGATGGCCAACTCGGCTGGTAAATTTTTATTGAATGTGTTAAATGACATAGCACAACATTACAATACAAAAACAACAAAAGGTTTTTTATGAGCATACATCGTTACTTACTGAGTGTTATACCTGCTACTGTTTTTCTGCAACACACTCGCAACAATCAGACAAAGCCTTTTACAATAGACGCTTATTTTTTGGCATTTTTCCCACGTCAATGAAATAATTCGTTTTTATGAAAAGGTTAAATTTTGATCGCACTCAGGTCGATTTTTCTGTTTAACATCCCAATCCGGTGTCTTTGTAGTCCCTGATAGCCACCATGATCACTGTACTTGTCGTAGCCACAGTAACCTGAGCTGTCGAGGCAGACCGTGGTAAGATGCGCTTGAATCTCCAATGCAATACTTTTGTTTCAACACAATGCGTTGGGCCTTGTTTCTTTTAACGTGTATTTTTGCACACGTATCATTACACTTGCGGCGGCACCTGTATGACATATGGCCGTTCAATATTACATTTGGCTGTCAAATAAAAAAGCGGTTTCAGCCAAGTTGGCCGGCCAAAAACCTGGCAACCCTGGTGCTGGAGTCCGTGGAGCTGGAGCTGCAGAGTGCCGTGTCAGGCCTCCACACTGTTTTCTACATTAGTCATCCGCTGCCTCTGATTGGTCTGCAGTGCTGGCACCTTCCACAATGGCCCGGCTCCATATTCAGCCTCAAAGAACCACACAAACTCAATTCATGTCCATATTGCAGCTGTTCTGGTCCATCTTTTACCCACAGAGCAAACTGAAGGAACTCCTATTTGTTGTTGAACAGTTTATAAGTACACCCTCACGACTCCCCTTTTCCCCTAACGTGTGTGTGTGTGTGTGTGTGTGTGTGTGTGTGTGTGTGTGTGTGTGTGTGTGTGTGTGTGTGTGTGTGTGTGGTGTGTGTGTGTGTGTGTGTGTGTGTGTGTGTGTGTGTGTCTGACTATAGGAACGTTTAAACTGGTGATAGAGTTCTCAGAAGAGTACCCTAACAAGCCCCCGACGGTGCGGTTTGTCTCCAGAATGTTCCACCCAAATGGTACACACACACACACACACACACACACACACACACACACACACACACACACACACACACACACACACACACACACACACACACACACACACACACACACAACCCTCTGGGGTCCTCTTATTTGCTCTGCTTATGAGGGGGCCAAACACAGAGTGCGAGGCCCTATCCTGATTGTAGGTGTTTTTATTATCCCACAAGAACACCTACCCCGTAGGGCTGGGCGATGTAAACATTTTAAAACAAAAAAAAAGATCTGTGAGTGACTTTCACGTCAAACTCCTTTGGCAGGGAGGCAACAATCTGAAAGGTTTTTAGAGGTTTATTTCTGCTGTTAGGTAAATCCATATCAGAACTGGTTTTATTGTATTTTACCTTTTTTTTACTTTATTTTTGTAAAAAAAATAATAATATCGAGCATTTATGTCTAATGCGTATCGTCGTATTCGACGTGAGTTGTATCGCGATTAATAATCGTAATCTAATTATTGCCCAGCCCTACTACCCGGCCATAACTCTTCAAGCTTATGACGGGCGGCATGTGGCTCAGCTCGTAGAGCGGGTTTAGTTGTAACCGGAAGGTTGCTAGTTTGATCTAGGGGTGTAACGGTACACTGAAGTCACGGTTTGGATCATACCTCGGTTCAGACATCATGGTTAGGTACAATGAAGGGAAAAGAAAAAACAAAAATGCAGAAGGCAATTTTTTTTTATTGTCTCATGTTGGGTCAATCAGTCTCTCCCCTGAGCTAGCTGCAACAGCCTGAACTGTGTAATCTGAGATGTAAACAAGTACCCCACATCACCTCCAGACTGCATCCGTAACTTGTAAACAAAATAAGACAATCAGTTATAAAACTGAAAATTCAGCACTTTGAGGGGCCACTGGTTAGAAAAGCGTCAAATGAATGCAGTTAATTTACCGTTCATCATTAATGACACCTTATACGATGGTAGAAGCTAGTTAAAGATGTCCAAATACTTAAATGTACAGTGATTGGTGGAATGGTGGTGATATAGCATCGTTTCAAAATGCCAACTTCGAACAAGCCTGTCTCCTCACCACTTTACCCAATACTCAAGAACCTATGACTTCCGTCTGAATAGTTTTTTCGCCATTTGATCCCGGGGACCTTTTGGTAGTGATGTTAACGTGCCCCTTGTGATGCTTTCCAGTTTACGCAGATGGAAGTATATGTCTAGACATCCTGCAGAATCGCTGGAGCCCCACCTATGATGTGTCATCTATACTCACCTCTATTCAGGTTGGTAGACCTACAATTGTGTCTTGTAATTAAAATAATTTACATAAGTGTTTGTCTGTTGCACAGTGGTGGCACACACTATTTCCACATGCATGCTCGCATGAAACAAACCCTCAATGGAATTCAAAAGAAACCAACAATTGCTGTTTTCAACTAAATGTGCTTAGTTCAAGGCAAAATAAGAGCGCTAGAGGTAACTCGTAAAGGGAATTGTCTAATCCATGTTTCCTCCCAGTCATTGCTGGATGAACCCAACCCAAACAGCCCAGCCAACAGCCAGGCCGCCCAGCTGTACCAGGAGAACAAGAGGGAGTATGAGAAGAGGGTGTCTGCCATCGTGGAGCAGAGCTGGGTGGACATTTAAAACACCAGAGGCTTGCAGATATCCCCCTTTCCTCTCGCTTCTTCTCTTTCTCTCTGCATCGATGCTTCAGCTACTCCTGTGCTCCCATGTTTCATTTTGCCTCATTGGAATAAAGAAAATGGCAAATTAAAATGACTCTAAGGCCTGTGGTAAAAAACAAGCCGGGATCCAGAAATCTACCAAAACTCATTGGGACACTTTGCTCAGCTACACTTTTAAGGAACAATGTGTGTGTGTGTGTGTGTGTGTGTGTTTGGGAAAGGGGGGAATTTATTTTATATTTTTATTGCATGATGTGAAATAAGTTATTGCTAACAGAATTTGTAATATATCTCGTTGGGTTGGTTTGATACTGTTAGGCTTTAGATGTTTCTTAATTTTTGAGCATTTATATTTAATTTTAGAATGCAAAATAATCAAACGTGACTGTACTTTCTAGGAGGTTGGTTGTCCGATGAACTGAGGGACTGGTCCACTCTTAACGTATAGTTATAAAGATAGTGTTCTTAGTCTCAAATAAATACAATAACTATATTTTACACTTAAAATTGGCATTACACCTGTTAATGACTCAATGCATCTTCGCTCATTTATCAAGTTTGTTAAACACCCTTTCATTTAGCTTTCTTCATCTCCGGATAAGCTTTTTGAAATTGAAGTTGGTCAGGCCGCGATCCTATTTGAATATTAAATTGTTCCCCCTTCGGATTAATAAGTGGTGAAATGTAGGAGCAAGATCTAGATTTGCAGACAATTACAGAAAAGCTTGACCTTTTCTAAAAGCTGGATAATGTGGCTAGTGATATTTCATCTGAAAAGATAAATGGATATGCTACAAAAGGTGGAGGATTTCCTTATGGAAACTTTAAATGTATACTTATGACAATATGCTGTATAAACATAATAAAATCTCATTTTTCAGACTTTGAGTTGAATGGCTTGTTTCAAACTGACGGCTTGATTTGTTGCCTGTTCGGTGTATCCCAAAAGTTAATTACATAAGAGTGATCTTTAGGAAAACTAGAAATTGTTTCTGGCATCTGATCAATTCAAATCACATGTTGTCTTTTGGTTGTTCGCTACCCAATATAAAAGACTGACAGCTGTTCCAGTGGTTAAATTTGATTATTGGTTACATTCTTGACCAGAAAAGCTTGATACAAATGTATTTTAAACAAAAGTTCTTTCTGTCAAGAAACTAAGGTTTTCTGCATTGGTATCAAAATAATTGAGAAAAATCATGGAAATCATTTATTTACTAGCCGACAGGGATCAACATCAATGCTAGAAGGCAATACCAAAGGACAGTAAGTAGAGAAAACAATGCTATACAAAGCATGGTAATCACCTTCTGAACAATATGAATAAAACGTTTTAAAATACATGTTTATAGGACAGACAATTTAGAACCATGTAAAATCTGAGGAGGAACCACACATATTAGGTTATCTTCGGGATAACTGATTAAAAACCGTAATCATTGTCCAATTACTCTTCATTCTTGTCATCGATACCAGACGACCCTTAATCCATTCCGGTCATCGACCCTGCAGCATTAAACGGAAATGATAGTCATTACATTTATGTTCAAAACATGTTGTGCATTGTGGGGAATATGGATGTCTTCAGACGTACCACTTTCTTCATAATTTCTTCTCTTGTTTTGAATACCGGGGCATCCTCCACTACGATGCCGTCAGCCATCTCATTTACTTTGTCCAGAAGTTCGTTGTTATATCTACAATTTCAAAGCATATCAATAAATCGGATGGAAAAGAAACTCAAAGAACATGCGGTTATTCACATTAATCCCTGAGGGAAATAACATCACACACAATGGATACACAAATCTATGATTAAGGTTTCATTGGAATACAGATTTTAAAATGCCACGATTAAAACCTACGATTAAAAGGCTATCATTTGAAGGCAATCCCGTGTACTTAGCAGGGCTGCATGCATGCATACATACATATAGGCGATTTCATTCAAAAGATGATAGACTTTTGATTGTCTTATTTTTGATGCAGCTTAAATAGTGGCAACATGTACGTGTGCATACATTTCAGCCGGGCATACATACATACATACATACATACATACATACATACATACATACATACATACATACATACATACATACATACATACTACATACATACATACATACATACATACTACATACATACATACATACATACATACATACATACTACATACATACATACATACATACATCATACATACATGCAAGCAAGCAAGCATGTGCATTTGTTTGTTGACATACCGACAGCCCATGAACACGTTGTTGGCCCACACCATCGACAGAGCCAGCAGCTGGTCAATCTGCGCCTCTTCAAACTCGTTTATATTTCGAAGGACGAACTCCCGCCTAGCGTCCCACTGCTTATTGGTTTCTGAAATACCACGATGGTTTTCAACCTGGTCGGCTAAAGCTCTATTTTGCTGAATAAACTCCTGAACATCGGTGGCTGCCATTTTTGCTTCAGCTGCTTTGTTGGTGAGCGAAGGAAATCCCACTTCCTACTCTAAGAAGGCGTACCGGAAACCTCTATGGGTAGTAGTCATTGTAGCGCCATCCTGTGGTGAATTAGTGTATATCTATCTATATATCGATAGTTACACACTTAACTGCCTGCTCATCCTGTTTGGTAGAGCACATTTTACGTCACAATATCTTATTGATAGGAATGTTTAACTTTAATTCAACCTGATTGAGCCATCTTTACCATTCGGTTTAGGTATGTTATCCTAAAAAAATCCACTTGATGTCACTTATTTTCCAATAGTACGCCTTTTAAGTCTCACTCAAACAGGACATCTGAAACGAGAAAAACAGTTTCCTTGGAGGAGACAGGGGATACCCGTGACCCAAGTTCGCCCTCAGGTCCAAACAAAGGAAAAGAGATAATCTGGAAGCATGAGGACATTGAGGAATTTGAGGTTCCGGTTTCAAGATTTGAACCCCCTGAGGCTGTGCAGACACCCTTCCAGTACTTCAAAAGGCTACTCACTGATGAGATAATAAAACATATTGGCCATCATACCAATCTCTACTCCGCCCAAGAGTTGGGGGATCCCATCAAGACAAGCCCTGAAGAGATACAAGATTTCCTGGCAATCTTACTCTTCATGGGTGTTTTCACCTTCCCATCACTGGAGGACTACTGGCACTATGAGTCACGTTTCGACGTGATAGCTGATATCATGCCAAAGAAGAGATTACAGCTTTTACGCAGGTACATTCATTTCAATGACAATCAGCAGTGGAATCAGAGTCCAGACCGATTCTACAAAATCCGTCCCCTCTTTGATATGCTTCGAGAGCAATGCCTTCTGATTCCATCCACTTACAAACACAGTGTGGATGAAGTCATGGTCGCATATAAAGGCACAAGGGCTGGCAGTCTCCGCCAATATATTGCAAACAAGCCAGATAAATGGGGCTTTAGGCTGTTCTGCCGAGCCAGTTCATCTGGTATCATCCACGACCTGCTGATGTACCAAGGGGCATCCACATTTTTCAATGTTGTCCTCGGTGAGCAGGAGCAGACGCTACTTTTGGGAGCGTTGTCACTTTTAGTGACAACGCTATGCAAAACCATAGCACAGCCACGCCTTTCTGTCGTCTTCTGTGACAACTACTTTTGTTTTAACTTGGTCAGAGACCTGCACACATTGCTGGGTGTCAAGTGCATTGGCACCGTCCGACCAAACTGCATTGGTGGAGCTCCCTTGATGACAGACAAAGAGCTGATGAAGAGAGGGCATGGAGCATGTGATTACATGTCTGCTGATGGAGTGGACAAATGTGTCAATCTTCTGAGCAACAACTGTGGGATCATGCCTTTTTCAACGGTCAAACGGTGGAGCATAGAGTCTAAGGCAAAGAATGCCGTCCCATGCCCGTCACTCATCCCTGCCTACAATGAGCATATGGGAGGGATTGATCTGTCCGACATTCTTGTGCACCTGTACAAGACCCCAGCCAAGTCAAGGAGATGGTACTTTCCCCTCTTCGGATACATCCTTGACTTGTGCATCGCCAATTCATTGCTGGTCTACAAAAGGGACTGTGGCCTACTGAACGAGAAACCCTTGTGTCCAAAAAGGTTTCGCCTGGCAGTCGCCCACAGTCTGATCAAAGTCAACAAGTATGCAACCAAAGTTGGTCGACCATCATTCAGCTCTCCCCCACCAGAGAATCAAAAATACACCCCACGACCCTCACGACCAAAACCCCAACCAGATGTGCGCTATGACAACATGTGACATTTGCCACTTCACAGAGACAAGCGGGGGCGATGCAACCTCTGTCCGAAGGGTGGGTCAAGATGGAAATGTCAGAAATGCAAGGTTTTCCTGTGTTTGTCTGCAAACCAGGAATGCTTTGCAGCTGTTACCCCACCACAGAGAAGAGTTGTGTTGAGATAAAGAATATCAAAAGTGTAATGTTTCCTTGTGTTTCCCAGTTTTTACATTGTTTTCTAATGTTTAAATGCAAACCAGCTTAGTATTCAACTAGAAATGTGCATTTTTCGCCCCAAAAATAATTGTGCTGTTGCACCACCACACAGTGAAAGTGTGATGAGATATGTTAGAGGTGCGATTTTTCTCCTGTGTGTTTTGCAATACTGACAATATAGAAATGAACTCGATCCAATGCTAAAATATTTGACTTTTTCTACAATTTGTTGTATTTGTCAGAGTTCCGGTACTTTAACCATTAAAGGTTGTATAGGTGATTTGCTTTTTTGGCCATTTTTGCAAAATTACTTGAAATCCTTATCATAACCCGCTTACAGCCACTGAGTTAGAAGTACTGACATGAAAATTAAACTTGTCAATCATCTGTGGAACGGGCAGGGCTCGAAAAACTCCAGCCAATCATTTCCATTGCCACCGAGTTGCATTGGACAGTAAGTACGTCAATCAAACGGTCGTACTGCACTCCCCCCCCCCCGCGCGACCCCTTCGTGCAGTACTCGTGACCCAGAGCTCGTGACCCAGAGCAAGCTCCTGTTTGTTGTTATCCTGCGGTAGCTACTGGAACTAGTTAATCCACATTTGGACCTAGCAGTAGAAGACAATTTCCATGGCAGACAAGACGCCACCATCCCCACCACCACCACCACCACCAGCAAAGAGAAGGAAAACTCTTTTTCAGAGAGTAATTGATAATAAAAACGCTGAAAGAGAAAAACTGAAATCAAGAATAATCCTAGGCGCTGCTTTCGAACGTTGGCGGCAACTGAAGGACGAGAAGGGTCTAAAAACCGATGCTTGTGTGGCGGTTGACCTAGTTTCAAAGTGTATACCGTTTATACTCGGTAATACCGGTGTGGAGACGAGTGTATTACTCGGTGTGAAAATGTCCACACCGCGGCAACCCTAGTGAAAACCAGGACTTCCAATACAATTATATGAAACAAACATACATTTTCTAAAAATAGTAATGAGTTATGTGACCGTTTAATGTTTGTAACATCTGGTCCAACCATTGCAGCGAGAACGTATTCTCAGCAGGGGGTGCTGGGAAAAAAAAACAACTCAGCCTGCACTAGACTCGCAACTCGTTACATTGATAAAAAAGATGATAGCAGCGCAGCTCAATTACACCAGTGCATGCGCGGACAGTTGAAAATCGATCGTTCACATCCAGCTGCTCACAGAACAAGTTTAGCGCACCACCGCTACCCTCACACTTTTTCATATATCCTTTTTTCAGCACTAGGTCATATGAGCATTAAATAAATGCTGCGTCTCAAAATGCCTTGGACAGCAGCGAGGATGACTCGCTTTGCCACGGGCCGAAACAGTTCGGAGCGACCACAGCCAGAGCGAACACAGCGGGGCAGAGGAGTGTCAGGAATAGTCTTTGGTGTACACATCAGTACGGACTATTTGCACTACTGTTTATTGGCAATGCAGTGTTTTATTCGATGCCTTTTTATTTTCGTATATTATTTCAATGAATACAATTTATTTATTCATAAAAACGGATCTGGTCTTCAAATCTTTTTTCCAAATATAGGTCGTCTTACAATGGGGTTTGTGTTTATATTCGGACCAATACGTACAGCGGGCGCTCACATGACGTTAAGCATTTCCTGGTGCATAATGTGACGCTTCAGAACCTAAAATCCCGTTTCTCCCCGTTGACACGACAACACATAACCGGCGTTTTCAGAAATCTCCACTTTGGCCGGAGTTTTTAGAAATGATCGTTTTCTGTGATAAGACAGGGCCTCGGACAGGGGTGTTGCAGCACCCCCAGCACTCCTACTTCCCGCGGTACTGGGTGCAACTTACAGCTGAATGTAGTGCCATGTTGTTAAACGAAAACCTACTCTAGCCTGGCTCGCTCTCGCGCATCTCTGTTCGCGCTCGTGCATGATTGCGCGTCCAGGTACTTGGAATGGGTGGAGTCAGAGTCAGCGTTGAAGGAGAGGGGGTAGGACCATTTGAGTTGTGTATTTTCAAAATCTGCTGGCGTTTCGCAAATCACCTACCCAACCTTTAAGTGACATCTCAACCGTTTGGTAGAGGCTGATATTTAAAAACTGTGGGTCCTGTTGAATTTTATTTTTTTGATTCTGATTATTATCAACACAAGGGAATACAAAAATGCAAAAAAAAAATATTTTTTACATAGCAGCTTTCTTGGTGCGGCAGTTAAAGGGTTAAAGATCCCGCATAATGCTTTTTTAGGGTGTAATAATTGCATTTGGGGGTACTATATACCTGTATTTAAAAAATATCCCTTATTATTCTCACACTGTTCATTTCTGCAAAATACAATTTCAGCATCTTTCAAAAATGTTCTGTTTTGTATCATGTCGCTTTAACGCTCCCCTCCCGAGTAGTCCTGATTGGTCGAATGATTTGCGCGTGTGTCTGAATATTCACTACCCGTTAACATAGAGCGGCGAAGTCGCGCCCCTTCCGGTAGAGCCCATGGGACCTATGAGATCAAAAAATATGATTTCTTGTCCCAGTCTTTATTTGCCCTGGATTACACATGTGTTGTTTGTGGATTTAAATGATAATTTGTCATGCAAAGAAAACTAAACATTTTCGTGAAGAAGTTTGAAAATGTTAGGTTTTGTGTGAGGCCGCTTTGTGAACTACAGCTCCTCGCTGCTCTCGACCCGAATTATATACCACGGGTCACCACCCGCACTTGGAACTCCGGTACAGACATGGTGATCTCTCTGGTCCACTTCACAGCTTTTTTCCAAGGGGAGGATAAAACTTTCATAGGTCCATGGGATAAAAGCTTCGAAAGAGGTGAAAAATGTGGAGAGTTTCAGTTATGCCGATGGGGAGATGGTCGGTCTTGTCCGCGCCAGTTGCAGGGAGCGTTACGTCACATACGAGACGTGTAGTCTTTCTCATTGTGTTTCTACAGCCTTTAACTGAACAATTGCACAATAAATGGTCAAACTCTTGAAATGAAAAAGTATAATTTAAAATCCACAAACAACATATGAGTAATCCGGGGCATATAAAGACAGGTACCAGAAAATAATTACTTTCTGTCCATTGAAACCCATTCATATTTTTCGATCTCATAGGTCCCATGGGCTCTACCGGAAGGGACGTGACTTCGCCACTCTATTGAGCGTAGCCGGGAGGGCGACTTATGAACTTTTGAACGTCAGTCTATTACGGAAGTAACGTTTGAGCGCAAACAAGCTTTTTCACGCACTTATGGTGTGTTCACATCACTGGAAATCATCGGGAAAACATTTTTGCCACGTCGGAAGTTTTCGAGAACGACACCACATGACCATGGACCTATTAAAGAAAGGACAGCGGATTAAAAAAAAATGGCGCCCATTCTTTCCTTTGAAAACTGCTCAATGGCGCAGGGCAGCATCAAGGAGAGATTTGCTTCCGCATCATGGGCGCCTAAATACTCTCCTTTTCTAGCATTGTGAGCATTGTAGCATCATAAGTGAGAGGTCTGAGCCTTGGATCTATTAAAGAAAGGACAGCGGATTAATTACCACTTGAGAATAACCCGAGAAGTAAACGGAGCCGTGCACTGAGCCCTCTCGGATTCCGGGCGGAAACAACATTTGTTTCAATACGACTCCTTTCATCTGCCCACCCCTCCTTCTCCTGCAAACAATGGCTAATAAAACGCTTGAGGTGGCGTTTTGAAAAGAGAAAACTTGCATTTTATTAGTACATGTTATAAAGATTATTATGATTTGATTTATATCCAGAATTTTATTTCGAGGACATATTCCTGTTCCCCACTTGTATTGGAGTGAACGGGGTATCTACTTCTGGGACTCCATGAATTGAAACACAAGTCCACAGCCCGCTAAAACAGCTGCAATACCAGGCTTGGCCGCTGAGCACTGGTGGATTGCGGAAGTGCACTGCTCCTGGGTAGTGATGGAGTCGATGATTCTTTTCCTTGATTAATTTCGCGTCTGTCAGTTAGCCAAGAAGAATCGTTCAGAATCGTTCATTCATTTATTCGTTCAGTCGAAGTTTCCGGTAGCGGTGAATCAAATCATGGAATCCACGGTTCTCAGCTGAGTCAGTCAGACTCAGCTCCTCCCTCGTTCTCATTCTCAAACGATCGTGGAAGTCAGTCATCAATCAACATTACAGCTTTAACCAAACGCAGCGGGATGGGGGGTTGTAGTTGATCATTGGATGTTTAACATATCAGCAAGATAATAGACTTGATTTAGCAATGATGGTGGGGGTCCCGGGTGGAGAACGAACCATGAAAGAATGAGACAGATTGACGAGACATTCAAATATTTGATTAATCCGAATGACACAAAGTACAAAGAAAGCATGCATTTACCATTTCACTGATATTGAATCGTATTATCGTACACTCGCTCACTAAGCCTCTTCTCTCTTTACCACTCACAGTCAGTGAACGAACAGCGAGTCAGCGACTAGTGGGTCTGGGAGGAGTCGAGTCTGAGAACGAACGAGACAGAAGAATCAGTTTGGTTCGTTCTTGTTAAAGATTTGTTCATTCGAACAGATTCGGTCGCGAATGACCCATCACTACTCCTGGGGGCCTGCTCATGACGCTCCTATGATTCTACTTCCGTTCGGCAACTGGGGCCAGATTTGGATAAAAGAGTTGCTCAGTTGGTGACGTATGGTTTACTAATGAGGCGCATGAACATGGCGGAACATGAACGTTTTTGCTCAATATAAGAGAATCAAACATCATATCACATACTTTACTATTGATTTACATCGTAACCGTCTGTTGGCATCAATTTTGGTGTACTAATAAACCAGCTCTAGATAAGGGCAAGTGTTGCCTTCCATGCTGTGGCAATACTGTATGTGCTTCTCATAAATAAAAGCAAAAGGATAAAAGGTGATAGGCTACAAGGAAATAAAGGCGTTTGAACTTGAAACTGATCGTACTGAGTTCTGTTTAGTTCAGACTTTTTTTATCGGGGGGAAAAAAACGTTCATGGCACATGAACAGTCATGGCACATGAGGGGGTTCTCTTGGAGCGAATACACCCCCTTGCTCAGACCTAGATTTTTCTAGTTTAGCAGACGTAAAGCATGTATACCTACGTCATTTAACAGTCTAAAGCAGGATATCAGATAGATTAAATACTTAACATGAATGACTTGTGTGACAAATTAAGATAGAGCCACTACATAAATACTGTGCTCTACTACAAAATTATAATGGGGCTTTTTTGCATTTTAGCATTTCGCACAATTTTTTCCTTAATTATCTTTTTCATATTCATTAGCAGCCTATAGTCTGAATCCTACCAGCAGGTGCTGGTGAGTTAGTGGGTCTACCTGCATGCATTTCCAGTTTGTTGTTCAGCTGAGGGGGAGAAAAAACTGAATTATTCCATAATGCATTCACACACTCCCTTCCTATTTGACCATGAGGTTTTTTGTTCTGCTTTATGTTTGTGCCAGGAATAAGATGAGAAAGAAACAGTGTACTTTCATCTCTTTGCTTAAGTAAAGAAAACATACATAGCTAGTATGGTAGCACACGAACAAGCACACACATGCACTCACAGGCCTATCTCTGTAAACGCACATCGCATAATCAAACAGCTGCAGGCCCCCACATTTTGTCATATATTTTCCTCACTTACAAACACACAAGCATCTGTGCACATATACACGCGTGCATGTGCACAACCATGTCTCGGCATGAATGCAAACAAGATTCTTCTTTGGTATTAAGACTCACAATTGTACATCTCTCACACACACACACACACACACACACACACACACACACACACACACACACACACACACACACACACACACACACACACACACACACACACATACAAACATGTGTAATTCCTCCTTCCTTTTAAGGGATTTTCCATGGCCGTCAGTGTGTTCACGTTCATGATTTTCTGCAAATGTGTTAAACATACAAACTTGATTTTGTGGTTTTGTAGGTTGTTATGAGTTGGGATTCCAGAGGCATGCAGGCAGACGGGGTGCAGACAGACAGACAGACGACACTATTGTACTGTACCTGGCGTTTCTTTCAACATGGCAACCTTCAATTGAACACACACACACCTTCAATTGAACATACACACCTACACACAGAAACACACATATCGATTCATGAAAGGGACATTTAGTGACTATTCTTAATAATGTTTTTGATAAACTAGCATATTTTACAATTTATATAGTTACAAAGGATGTGCAATGTGAGCTTGATCATGTTTACCACCCTTGAGAGTATCTAGTATCTTTATGGAAAACCTTCATTATAATATCAAGGCAGGTTGGGGCAACATCTGCACATGCTCAGATGAACTCAGGACAGGCGGGACAGATCAGAGCAGGATCACACATCCGGCCCTCTACCACGTCTGTCAACTAGTGTGTGGCGATCATTGTGAGTATGTGTGCATGTTTAATAATGTATGGTCCCCTTTGTGGACTAGATCAAAAAATAATTGTCTTACGTTATGATGATGGAAACAAGAGAATGATTATTGTCACACACACACCCCACACACACACACACACACACACCACCACACACACACACACACACACACACACATTTCCTCAGGGTAAAGGAGCATTCTCCATAATCCTAGAATTCCTAATACCTAGAATGGTGGGAAATGGAATTTACTGGAAACAGGGAATTGGGCTCATTTAAATGACAGAAAGGTGATTCCCATTACTGTGAATGGAGTAATGAATGTCAGGTGCAGGTAGACTGACAAATGTATGGGGCTGGATCAATATTCCATGCCTGTCAAAAAGTGCTGCTGCGTCCTTGAGCAGCAGTGATGTGACATGCTGTCACTCTGTGGTTCAGCCCCCCCTCCCCTCCAACCTTTTTTCATTAACCCACATTATCTTTTCGGCCACAGCGGAAAATGCCTCTCCAAATTAATCTGTTAAAGGTACTGTGCAGAGGTAATATTCAATAGCTGTTATTTCAGTTTAACTCTTTAGAAATACCATGGCCTTCCGTCAGCTATTAGTGATTGAAATGTGCTCACTGAATTTCCATCCCAGTTGACTGCGCCTGTCTCTGCACAAGGCCATTAAGACTCTAGAACGCTCCCGGCCCATTTTGGACCAATCAAGGGAATCTCTTCACCGATAGGTCAATGGAATCCATCTTGCCTCTAACTCACTTGTTTTGCCTTAAAATACACAAATCATACACAGACAGATGCACACACACACACACACACACACACACACACACACACACACACACACACACACACACACACACACACACACACACACACACACACACACACACACACACACACACACACACATAGCAGGAGCTTCCCTGCATGCTATTCATTGCACTCACATACCACTCTAAGGTGTGACCTGATACATTTGCACACGCATGCTGCTCCACAATGTCTTTTTTATCTATAAAATACCTTACCATTCTCAGTCCAGTTCAGCAAGAAAGGTTAGGGAACGAACATTTACACACACTGTTAAATACTTATGTCCAAAATAATGACCACCCACATTTCCCAGGCTGCCCCCCAACCCCTGTCACCAAAAGGTCCTCCCACAACCTTCTCTCCTGAACCTCGTCTTGATTCAATTAGTCCACTACCAGGTCTCAATGGTGCAGCGATTAGGGAGGAACCCCTGGGAGTCTCTGCCGTCGATTGTGTTGGAATTTGTCAATTTTTGCCCTGTATAGAACTGTTAATTGTGTCGACATTTTGTAGTATAGTTCAATCAATTCATTTCCTGCATTGTGTACTGCAAATGGTGTTCACAATATTGGGAATGAGGAAACAACTGAGCCAAATCTAAAAACAGCAATTAAGAAGTGTGTTCAGACAACTGTGATTGACATGCAAGACAGATTCCCTGGACCAATAAAAAAATAGGAGCCCTGATTGGGCAGAAATTAGACGGTAGCGGTCTAAAATCTAAATGGTTTCATACAGAGACAGGCACCTATATTCTCACAGACCATTTCACTCATGGATAGCTATGCCATTTGTTACAAATTAGAGCCCTTAAATCTTACTTACAGTACTGTTAAGCGGAATGAGTACAATGTATATTATGATGTAACAAAGTTTCCAATGAGGCTATGTTGTAATTTTTGATATGTATGATGTAAATGTAAATTATATACATTTAACCCATTTTTTATTTTGTTTTTAACCACCCCTCTGCACCTTAACAACAACTAATCTCCCAGAGCTACCGCAGCCATGTGTTACGTGGTTAAATCGGATGCATTCATTGAACACTGCCATAATGGCCCTAGTGGTTATAAAAGCAATGTAATTGCAGATCATTTGTTTTATTGTTGTCAGGGCAGTAAAAGGTTAATGCTGACTTTGACAAATTTGTAAGAAATGTATCATACTAGAGCTCCTATTGGCTCAGACTCAGTCTGTATCATACTAGAGCTCCTTCTCAGACTCAGTCTTTGTCATACCTCCTATTGGCTCAAACACAGTCTATCGTACTAGAGCTCCTATTGGCTCAGACTCAGTTTCTATCATACTAGAGCTCCTATTGGCTCAGACTCAGTCTGTATCATACTAGAGCTCCTATTGGGTCAAACTCCTAAACTCAAGGCCTAAACTCAAGACACATTTCGACAGCAGGAATTTTCCCCATGCAGCAACGAGGTGTATTTGGCCCTCCATAAATGTCCCTCCCCCTTTCCAAAAGTACAGGAACTTTGGGGCGGGGCTTGCAGCGCTGAACATCTCTGATTGGTCAATTACTGAGATGGACAATATTCAAATGGACCTTTTGATGTAAATTGACAATCCTGAGGAATCCGGAATCCGGAATTGGTTATACCTGCAAGTTTAGTTTTTCAGTGATTCAGTGATTACAAAAAGTTGTTTTGACCTTAAACCAAGTTCCTTAACTTCAATTCATATTAATCATTGAAATTATTTGATTGCATTACACTCAATATTTTGCCACGAATGATGAGCCCCTCCACCACTACTAACAATACAACAAACTGTAAAGAGAGCATACATGTCGAAAAAAGGTTTGACTCTTTATTAATATGATTATCTTAGGGATAAATATGTAAAGTCTTGTTAATAAACGTTTCATCTTGGTTCATTGTGTAAAGTGGCTGCTTACCACACTTTCATAGAAGCGCTTGTTTATAAACAGGGCAAACATAAATAGACACTCTCAGAAAAAACTGTCATTCAGGCATGGAGGAACACTCAGTTTACATTTTGGTTGTCTTGTGAATGCTTATTCTGATGGGGAATCCCTGCAGAGGTTTATAATAATATGAATACTTGGGAGAGAGAGAGAGAGAGAGAGAGAGAGAGAGAGAGAGAGAGAGAGAGAACACACACACACACACACACACACACACACACACACACACACACACACACACACACACACACACACACACACACATACAAACACACAAACACACGCATATGCAATTTGCAATAATATACTTCCTACCCACCAACCCACACATCAACACACACATGCAGGCACGCACACACAGCAATTCACAAGGACAGTCACCCCCCCCCCCCCCCTCACACTGTTTACAATTCACAAGACACACACACACGCACGCACACACACACACACACACACACACACACACACACACACCACACACACACACACACACACACACACACACACACACACACACACACACACACACACACACACACACACACATTTACACAACAGCAGTAAAGCCCTCCTCTCAGGTTCCCCGGAGCGAACGCGAGCAGCACTTACGAGTCCACTATATGTTGGGCGGCTTCCAAGCCAACCAAGTCACAACTTTTATAGAGTGAACCAAACCATTAATTTTAATAGCCTCTCTCTCTGTCTATCTTGTTTCTCTCTCTCTCTCTCTCTCTCTCTCTCTCTCTCTCTCTCTCTCTCTCTCTCTCTCTCTCTCTCTCTCTCTCTC
>NC_044054.1:16473418-16705918 GCF_902167405.1 Gadus morhua | reverse complement strand
TCTGTGTGTGTGTGTGATTGTGTGCGTGTGTTGGTAGTGGGGGAGGGGGGGAATCAAGACTTTATGGATTTGTAAATTTGAGTATGAGGAGATAAAGAGAGTCAGATTGTTGAACACACAGGCTTAGAGTTGCATGTGTGTTTGTTTCGGCAAGCGTGTGTGTGACTGCTTTTGTGTGTGTAGACGCACTTGCATTTCAGTATGCCTGTTGAAGTTCCAATAGTTCCACTTTCTTCTCTGAATGACCTTTGACCTTTACCTGCCTTGGTTCTCCGGTCTCTGGAGAGGTTCCAGTTCTTCTATTTTTGCAGGATTCCAACTCGAACATCTATTCAACTCTTCAGAATTCAAAAGGTCGGATACAAATAAATATCAGTCAAGGATTGGCTATAGTGAACTATATACGAAGACAAATAAAAAGTTGCATTAATTCATTAATGATATTTATTATTTATAAGCATTATAAAATGAATATGATATATACAATTATGTCCCAACATACAAAGGTCTATGTTGTTACTTTAGTTGCCTCTGTATCTTTCCTAAGCCTAACATTAATATGATATTAATATGATGTTGTGTTCAACTTTCAACTAAAGAATTATAGCTGATGTTAGAGGTCGGTTCACCATGTACAAAACACTGTGTGTGAGCTTGTGTGTAAGAACGTGTTGTTTATGTTAGTAAATTATGTATCTTTATCTTCTCTTGTTCATAAATTCGATTTTTATTATTTGGCATTGAAATGATTGATGCCAATTTGTCTAAATCGCTGTGTGCAAACTTCTCAGGTAAAAGGACTTTCATGAAGCAGATTGTTTAAACTTATGACCATAATGCAGCGTCCATGTTTCCCCCCTAAAAATATATATTTTCCACCCTCCTCTGAAATCTAAGTTCATAATACCCACATTGGTAAACAATCAATTACATCATAAATAAGAATGACTTATCGTTGCATTGAGCAGACATCCCACTCGAACACAGAAAGTCTGAGAGAACTTAACTAAACTATTTCGTCCCAAACAGGCAGAATACAACCCAAGTAACATTTTAGGGTTAGGGTTATAGCGAACTTAAAGTTAAGATAACTTAAAAAGTTATCTAAATTAATAATTAAAAAACTTTTTAGACCTTATATAGAATGTATACGATATTGACGATTATGTATAGGCCTACCTACCAACTATATCACACTCAGTTGTGTCTATGCTTCCCTGGGCCTATATATTTATTAAGATTCATTCAGCTTTCAAATTAGAAATCCAAAGTACACACGAAAACGGTCAAGTAGAAAGAAGATGGAAAGATGTTTATATTTCATTTTTAATGACCAACCGTTTTGTTATGTTATCATGGTCGTACTAGGCTACAACGATCTCTGTATTCTTACGTATAGTCCGCGTATGAATAAATAATAATAATAAAAAAATACTTTGAACCTAACAAACAATCCCATCAGATAAAGTACATGACTGAGATGTTTCTGTTACGTTTTCTTCCATCTTTAAAAAATGAAGAAGCTGTACGTGTTTAACTTTTTTCGCTGCAATACATTATGATATTATCCCCTTGTCGTCCTGTTCGAGGCGTCGTTCCCCTGTCTTCGTGAAGTAGGAAGCGCTCACACACTCAGCGCTGGGAATTAAAAGTACGCCATAAATATGGCGCCAAAAGAGTTCACAGGCTGATGATAGATCTAGTGAGGAAGCAGGACTGGTAGATGTAGTGAGGAAGCAGGACCGGTAGATCGAGTGAGGAAGCGGGACTGGTCTGGGGGTGTTCGTGCAGATAGCGGTGTTCAGGTCGGGCTCAGGAGCGACAGACCCAGCAACTAAAACAAGGCGCTGTGTTTTTTCGGAGGACCGTTGCGAAACTGGCTCGCAATCTTTTTCTGAGTCATCTCCCTGAAAGCATCTCTTCTTCTTCACCCTTCATCGGCACTGGGAGGAAACCAGTCGGGGCGCAGAGACCAGACCTGTCGGGTTCACACCATATTTGGACTGTTATGGAAATGCGACACGATTTCTGAACATCTTGCGCGCACCTCGCAACCTGCGAAATCGTAACGGACTACCGCCGCTTACCAGAGAAAATACCTTCTGGCCGTCTCTACTTTTCCCTAACCTCTGGATCAGGACTCTCCACGTCTCCGCAGATCGATGTGACGTGCTGTCACGGCGGACAGAGGGACGGTCCTGTCACCGCCGGGGAGTCAGGAGGGCTTCCACCGCCTAGCAGCGCTAGCAGGCGGGCACCGTGCATGTCAGGGTCCTGCTCTAAACTACATGTGGCCGGCTTCAAATGAGCTCCTAAACCCCCCGGACCCGCCCGCCGTCCACAGCCGAGGACGCTTCCCCGCTCCGCGCCGACTGAACGGGGTCACACATACATGAAGGTAAGGGCGAGGGTTTGTGTTTTTCAGACAAGTACAGTTGCTGTTAGCCCGCATGCTAGTTAGCAGGGGGAGTAGCATGCACGCACTTCTGAAACGGGTCGTCAGTCCCGGTGGTGTGACTCTCCACCAGCACCCGGTGCGTGTGTGTTCCTCCACCACCAGTGCCCGGTACATGTGGCCGGGTGCATGCGGCTCCATAGGGAGAACAGGTCTGAAGGAGAAGGTAGTTTGAAGGCGCAGGTTGAGATCCCAGGAAAACATTGTGTTTAGGGACCGGGGTGGAGGGTCACTTACAGTTTCAGTGTCACAGACGCAGCTTGGGAATTGGTGAATAACAGCGAACAGGGGCTCGTAAAGCCGAATGAAGGCTGCTCATCACTAATGCTGTTTATCTCTTACACTGTACATCACTAATACTGTACAACACAAATATTGTACATCACTACTGTACATCATTATACTAATTCACATTTCGACTATGTCCGAGTGCAGGAGGCGATCATCACAGTAGACTGTAGGATACATAAAATACCTCACGCAAACGCTCACGAAGTTATATGAAGGACCACTCGGAGATGAGCGTCATATTGAGCATGAATTGCAAAAACTTAACTCTGGAACTTTGAGGCTCATGAGTGTTTTCCAATGTGGCGCACGTGCATTCCGATTTATCCCCCGGCCAAGGGGAATAAATCGAGGACCTATTTCCTTTGGGAGGCTGATCACGCACACGCGTATAAAAGAATGAGAGCATCTCTCCCTCTCCGTTCCCTCTCTCCCGCTCCGTGCTGTGCTCACCGTGGAGGGGGGAGTGGCCGTTGTTTACCTCCTCATGGTTGCCTCTCCGAGCGCACGGGGCGGGACTCTCTATCGCTCACTTCTGCGCGCGGCTCATGCGCCCCTCACCTTTGCGTTTTTGAAAGGGGAGGGAGGAGGGGGGGTCCGTCCTATAACATGTATGATGCCTTATACCGTGGGTCACATCTCTGCTGCATGTAATATCATTTTGTAGTTATAATGAGCACCTGCAGTGCCAAGCCATTCATCTTGGGTATTTTCCCAAAGATATTCGCCTCCCCTATTATATTAGTTTATGATAAATAGTCAATAGGCATAGTCATTCACTATTTCTTGATCGTGCTTATAAATGAGACTAAACAGGCTCCAGTCTTGAATCAATTACGCCGGCAGTGTCTTGGGACTTGTTAACTGTTCCCAGTTGTGACAGCACACGCGCACACACACACACACACACACACACACACACAACACCCACACACACACACACACACACACACCACCACACACACACACACACACACACACACAACACACAGACCACAGACACAGAGCTCGGTATGAAGCCGGAGATGAGTCATGGTGTGTGTACTGGGCATAAGCGCTCAATTTCTGTGACTCAAATGTCTCCTCATTAAGTGTATATTTTTTCACTCTCTCTTTCTAAATCCCTTGCTGTGTCTGTATCTTCCTCTCTGCTACTACCGCCCTACAAGTGAGTAACTCATCCATCCATCTTTAAACTACACACATCTCCTCTTTCAGGCTATCTTCCTCTTTCTATGACCTCCATCAAAACAATCCCCCCTTCTCACTCTTTCAACCCCTTGTGGTATGAACCACATCTTCGGCTCTTAAAATCATCGGGTTTGGCGCGTTAAATATCTGTATGTTTGCTCTGTGGGTTCTGTTTTTGGCGCTAGGTGAGTGTGTGCACACGTTGGGCAGCGTGATTTATGTGTAGTGTTTGCGGAGGCAGGCGCGTGGCACTGACTCGCCCCTGAGAGGGCACATGTGCACACGCACACGTGTGTATGTTTGGGAGGGAGCGGGTGAAGAGAGCCAGTGGGCCGGTGTTGCCTCTTGCGTATGTACTGTGCTGAGCCCTGGGCCCTGATTGGCCGGAAAAAGGGGTAAGGAGCCTACGTCACACGTAGTATTGCATTAGCGGCTAGAGGGTGTAGGGCGGGGGGGAGGGGGGGGGGGGGTTGTGTGAGTGGCGGGGGTGGTGCTGGTTACTCATGAATGGACTGCTCCTACTGGACACACACACACACACACACACACACACACACACACACACACACACACACACACACACACACACACACACACACACACACACACACACACACACACACACACACACACACACACACACACACGCGCGCATAGTTGAATGTCTAATGGTCCATAGATGCATAAAAGATGCATGACGCATCCACACACTGCAGCCTCAATGTGCATGTGTTTGTGCATAACTCAGTGTATGTGCTCGAGAAATATGAGAGATCAGAAGCATTTTCCAACTGAGTGGAGGATTGCATGTGTTGCTGCCCTGCGGCGGGTTGGTTGCTTGGCTGTCATGTCACCAGCTTGTGCCACACACTATTCCGCTTACTAACTAGCTCACCAGCATGCTGGCCACAAGCCTGTTAATACTATAGCCCTGGCCCCTGGGCTTATGTTTAGAGAGGACTGTCTCAGGGTGACTGAAATGCCTCCCTTGTGTGTTTGATCCTTTTTAGTTTGTTAATTTCGTGGCTGTTCATTGGTTGTCTATTTTTTTTTTTTTATTCTGGTCCCTATAGACAAAATGTTGTGCTTGGGTAACCAACAGCACGATGAGTGCTGCGATGATAAGTACATTGGTGAAGAATCCAGTGGAATATATAGTGTTGTCTGTTTGTTATATCTGACTCTCACAATGTCACTCAATATATCATAGAACATGTAATGTGCCTTACTTCTGTAAAATCTAAGCACATAAAGATGCCAAGTCTTTCCATATGTTTTTGGTATTGTGAAGATGGACAACGGTGCAGATGGGTCTCTGTGAGGTCACTGTTTTGGCATTGGTTCCATAATCACAGTCTCGGATCAATGTTGATTGATCAAACCGGCAGATGTATATTCAGAACAGGAGGTTTCCTCATATGGAATTTGTAGATTAATCTAACAAAATAATATGTATTGATTATTCATTCATTCATTCTCTCAACATTGTTTCCTCATTTATGAAGAATAAAGCACTATCTGCTCATAGCCTCAGAGGCATGGACTTACTGGTTGCTTTTCTGTGTCAGATCATAATGATGAATTTTTTTTTTTTCAGACGAAGCAAATGCATTCACACCTTTTGATTCTGGCATCACCATGGATATTGATTTAGGATTGAAAACAAGTGATGTTATTGAGCTTTTCTATTGCTTGTTAGTATAGCATGGTCATGTAAGATTACACTCAAATGAAACCACAGACATACAGAATAAGAAGGGGAAACAAAGCCTGCAGGTGAACATTTTTGGAAGAGGAGACGGTACTGCAAAGTGAGTGAGGAGAGATATGAGGAGATTTAGGTAGGACAAGAGAAGGTGTGCGACGGTGAGAGAGAGATTGATAAACAAACAGGTGGCGCAGGGTCAACAGAAGTGAAGGGCAAATCCCTCGTTCCTCCACCTCCTCCGTTGGCTCATCTCTCTCTTCTCGCTCCTAGTAGCTAATGAACTCCTACCGCTAGATTAATCATCTATTCGTCTCTTACGCCTTCTCTTTCTGTCTCTATGTCTGTGTGTTCTTTATTTTGAGCCAACTCCGAGCCAAACGTCTTTCTCTCCTTGTCCTCTTTCCTTTTTTTTTATTATCTCCTTCCTTCATTTCTGTTTTCCATTGCTTTGTCCTCTTTCCTTCCCCTCTCCCTCTCTCACCTCCTTCCTTCTTCTCCCCCTCTCCTCTTCTCTGCAGGTTTATTGGCTGGGCTTCAATCTCTCCACGTTTGTCAGCAGATTTCCAGAGACCAGCAAAAAAATGGCTTGGTTAGGAAAAAAACAATTGGATCGCAGCCTCATCTTTTCTTGTTATTAATCCCTCTTTTCTGTGCCTCTTCCCTCTCTCTCTTCCTCCTTTAATGTAGTAGTAAGGGTTATTTATTATGTCTCTTGTTTCTCTCTCGCTCTTCTTCCCACAATGCAGCAGCAATAGTAGTGTTGTGGCAGCATCAATAAATATTCTGTTAATGTCCTGGAACAAGCAAGATGATAATGGAAATTGTGATTGCCCTGCCTCCTTTGTTTGGGCCACAGTCCTCTCTGAAACCAGGTGTGTGCATGTGTGCACTTCTTAGTTACTGCATCGTTTCCTGCAGCCTTCCTTTAGCCTACTGGCTCTTTTGTCATCGCTTCTTTACCTCCTCATCTTATCAGATCTTGTCCTATTGGATGAGTGATGGTATTTAAGTTATCATAATGTGTACTTGGCTCAGACTAACCAAACATGGCACCAGCCCCAGCTCTGTTGAAGCACAGCTTTTTAAAGGACGGTTTCTGATTGGTTCAAAAAGGTGCCGGATAATTTGGCTTGGCAAACAAACATTGCCTAGCGGTGGGGTCATAAATGTTTGGTGTTGTCCCAGTGGTTCAGCGGTTTCTTTGTTGTTCTTTGTCAACTCTTTACTATGGTAAGAAGTAGGGCTGCACAATATATAGGTTTTTTTATCGCGATGACGATATTGGCGTCCCACGATGACACGTAGTGTTCCCGCGATATTTTCGCCATATTTTTTTTTTACATATTTTTTTTTTTTTTTTAATTTAAATTTAAATTTTAAATAATGCATCCGCAAAAAAAAGAAAACGAAAGAAACGAGCCCCGCCCATGCAATAAACGCTCTACCTCCACTGCAAAGCAAACCAAGCGCTCCCTGTACACCTGTCTGCGACTGCGTGGGTCCGGCGCGAAGCGTGAAAACAGGGGGGCGTGGCCTGGCGGCAATTTGCCGCTGAGCACAGTGTGTGGCTCCTACCACAAGCGGGTGGTAGAAATTCGAAAGATTTTTTTTTCAATGAATAATCGTGGTAAATAATCGTGATATCAATATTGATCAAAATAATCGTGATAATCATTTTGGCAATAATCGTGCAGCCCAAGTAAGAAGCTCCGACTTTGTACATAGTCAACGTTGAAGAGTTGTTGTAACACAGAGACGTTGACGTCAGCAGAGTTGCCCGCACTGGGTGTACACAATCTATTGTACCACACGTATTGTACGGAGGCATGCTCTCCGATTCTGACTTTATACTAGAGGCCGGGTAAACTCCGGAGGGGCGTGTGACGTGTCGGACATTTGCGTTCACACATACAGTGCCGCCTCTTGGTATAATCCGGAGAATGTCCGCCTTACAATGTGAAAGGGCTCTGCTTACCATTACCACACATTGCAACACCTTGTGGATTCACCCTGACACTGTCAATGCCTTGCTCATTATGTGATGCGGTTATATTGTCAAATAAGATCAACGAGGAAGTCAGTCACAACCGAGCTCTCAATAACTATCCTCTTTAAAATTGTTATCAAGAAGCGATTCCTATTCAAATTCTTTCAAAATCATCTCCATCTCTTGGCTGTGACCACTCTACTGATGTGTGTAATAAAAATATTTTGCTATTGATGTGACAAAGGACATGCCGATACAGTGGCGAAACAAGGGGTGCAACCACATTTGTAACGGTGCCACCAAATGAAACCCTTGACCAGCGAACTGAATTGTTCAAATTCTTTTTTACTTGAACCGTTCCATTACTAGCTGGTACCAAATGCAAGCCATAGGCCAAGAGCTCCAAAGGCAAGTGAAGACAACTTGGGACTGAAAGACTGCTTTAGCCAACACTAAACCCCACTGCATTATATTTTTTTCTAAAATGTTCTTCGCACACAACCCAAATACTTAAATGTTCCGCCCAATACTGGCGTGAAACCATAACTAAATAGTCTAAATAGTTCAATGTTCTTTGGTCTGTGTCCACGCCGCGGTGCTGGTCAACTGATGGTTGAGTGAGCGTCCGTGACTAATTCGAAGTCGATGATGCCTATTTAACCTTTAGACAAACCCTGAACTTTTTCTTTACAGATTGACTAAACCAGGCATATATTTTTCAAGCAACTCATTTAGACTATCATTTTGTCAGTGATAAAGTGACACAAATGTTTTTTATTTAAGAGGTATCTTTTTTACTCGCAAACCTCTAATATAAATGAGCATGCAGGCTTCACATCGAGACTGCGGTAGGAACTTCATGTATTATCACCCGAAACCAAATCCCTGAAAATACAGATTATTTTCGTCTTTGTGTTTGTTTTGGCAAAATCTAAGCCGCTCTGGAAAATAAGCTGCAGCGACAGTTTTGGTTCTTAAAACCTGGATACAAGCCTGGCATACAACCTTATTTTCGAAAAATACAGTAGTTTGATTAAGTATTTAAACGTTTTAAATAAAATATTTTTATATATTTTTATTTTTAGAATATCTTTTTTTATTGAAATCAATTTACATTTAGGGAATTTAACAGAAGCTTTTATCCAAAGCGAATTACAATAAGTACATTTGTCATAAGAAATGAATTGTGTCGGCGACCCTTTTGTCAAAAGGGTCAAAACATCTTAAGGTTTCATTAAAGTGTGGTGAGATACTTGAACCTGGGGTCTAGGGCACTGCTCTCATCCAGGAACTGTTGAAGGGTCAGAACACCTTTCCTCTAGGCTGATGCTATCGCCGGTTTGGACGTCCTTCACAGTCTTGCTCTTTTGCACTTCATAAATGTCCGTATTATGTGTTTTTAGAGGAAGAATTACTGACACTGTTGGTTACTATTCAGTGCTCAGCCAGATTGGGAGTACCTGGATCAAATCTGCTGTCACAGTTACATTGTGCTCAGTCAGGGTGATTATGTCCTCTGTAATCTTTTTTTAGTCTTCTCTGTAAGTGCTGAGTACACAGCAGTTTGCTGCACCAGGTAGTGCTCCAGCATGTCATAACTTGAGTTCCTCCTTGTGGGCTCATCCGGAATTAACTTGTGAGACTGGAGATGAAGCGTCTCTTGTTTGCCTTGAGGATATCTGCTACAGTTGTGCCAAACGTGCCTAACCTTCCTCACTTTTCACCGATAGACAAGACATCTGGTTAAATCCCAGCTCCTTCTGTGGGGCCAGATTTATTGTATGGGCTGAACACTGTATCTGTGGTGACAAACCAGCCTCCTTAGTGCATTCACTGTGTTCCTGGCAACACCTGTCCCCGAGGGATGGTGACGTTTGTCCTACACAACTGCCATTCCGCCACTGCTTCCCTCAGCCCCTCTGCTTGATTCTCCCCTGTTTGAGCGTCATACATTGCTTGAGTTTGTAGAACTGGGTGTTATTTTCCCCACTGGTCTTTCATGTGATGAGCTGTGATCGTGATACAACTCCCTCTTGCTCTTGACGTCAACACATCTCTTGTCAAGGCTTTTAATTCGAGGTCCGTCTCAATCAGTGCTTTTGTAGTTGCTATACAGCGTGGGTAACACGTTTGTACTAGAACACCGTCCGTGTTTAATTGCTGTGATCCAGTCTTCTAAAACAGGCTACAAATTCTACGTCAAAAACCTTTTGCATTAGCTTTTTCATTGCCACTGTAAGTTTATTAGTACCTTTTTGAAGTTAATTGTAGCTTGAATAGAAGGTGGACTAAATGTGTTTCCTTCCACTTATTTATTTCCTTTGTGACGCGTATGTGACCTGGCATGTTGGATGTGTTACTGGAGGCGCTGTATCACACATGGCAAACGGTCATTTTCTTATCAACAACACACCCAGAATGACCAGCATAAATTGGCGCCTGACCGCTAATGGATTTCAGGGGCTGATACCCATGTTAGGGAGTAAAGACTGTACTTTATATATATAAATATATACTTTGTATATATATATATATATATTTTTTTTTTAAGTTCATAAAACAAAATACAACTTTTTGTTTTCATTAAACTTTCCTTTTAAACGGAAACCCAATCCCTGTACAATATCAATTAAGTTCCAAAATGCCAGAGATCTCTGTGACCCGTCTTGCCTTTTGAGCAGGAAATTTATGTGAATTCAGATAGATGGATAGATATAGACACATAATCTAGGTCTACTGCCATCCTTCAGCCTGATTAACCAAGGGATTGGACCGCGTCTTTAGTTGGAGAGAAGATGGCCTCTCTCGGCTATTTGTTTCTGCGTCTTGGCGACCCCTGGTTACATTTTGCATGGTCTTACCGTATCCTTTGGTGAGCTCTTCCTCCCCATGTTTACAGAGATCATTCACAGATATGCCTGGGCCTGGCTGCGTCACAGAGCACTTGATTTCCATTTTAGCTGCTCCCAGAGGTGTCCGGGGGGGGGGGGGCCTTATGGGAACACTGACGCTGATGACTCACCACTTCCCCACCATAGCTTCCCATCACTCAGGTGTGTGTGTGTGTGTGTGTATGTGTATGTGTGTGTGTGTGTGTGTGTGTGTGTGTGTGTGTTGTGTGTGTGTTTGTGTGTGTGTGTGGTGTGTGTGTGTGTGTGTGGAGTTGAAGGCTGCTGATCTAATAAAGTAGGACTATTGATTTTTTCGGTGCAGCACATACTCTAGACAACAACCCTTTTTCTTCATATCATGGTACTTTCTGTGTGTTTCTGACAAGGCCCAGGCTAGGATTGCACGGTCTGTGGCTCCCAGGGCAAACTTCATATCATCAGATGGATGTACTCCAAAATAATACCTTTTCTTGACACTGTAGCCCAATTCTTCCCAATATTTTTCCTGTGCACAGAAATGAATGTCCTGTATTGTTTTTAAGTCTGTTATGATTTTTGTTTGGCTGATATTTATCCGTGGAACTTCAACTATCTGTCCAATGTGCTTAAATAACATTTGTAGCATTCCCCAATCCTTGGATGTAGAATTTGATGTCTTAGGTACACAAAACATGCGTAGTCTGGACTCCAATGCTGCAACCAACGCTGCTTAATGATATAAATGGTCTTATTTTAGTTCCCAAAAGGAGGATTCAGACAAGCTTTGCACTCCATAGCATTTGGAGCATTTGCAGGATCTGGCCTGGCAAACTCGAAAGAGTTGCATGTACCAACAAAAAAAACACAACAATTATGAGAAAATACACACATTTTCTTGCATAAGGGCCATATGTTACTCTGCATAATACTCAAACGGAGATGTAACACGGTTGTTTGGGTCCACCAAAATATGACCTTGTTATACCCAGGAGTGCGTTTAAACACTCTTTTCACCTTGAGTGTTGTTAAAGAAAGGAAGAAGTTGATAAAACCTCCTCTCCTTCTTCTACCTATGTGGTGGATGGTGTGCCTGTTGCTGCTGCGATGAGGGGGCCATCAGACAGACCTTCATCTACTCTAGTGTCTGCTCTGATGTTCATATCTGCGGTAAATAGATTAGATCCTTAGATCTCTAATTAGATCCTAAATTAGTGTTTAATAGGGAATGCTATCGAAATCACCACTGTAAAATTCACGTGCCGACAAATTGGGGTGCAACGTGTTATATCCGAATTCACGGCATGTCAAACCTTGTTATATCGCAGTTTAAGTATATGTTTCCATGAGTAGCAATTGGGGATGATTATAAACGACATCATCCAGTTCTTCATATGATTGATGGCGGGGTACCCCTCTATGTTGAAGCAGTGTGCGTCTGTTTAGAAAAGGTATGTGGTAAATTGAAACACCCACGACACAAGCAAGTTTTGCTGGTGCTTTCATGTTTGAGTAGATTCCACTGGTATATCACACTGCCATGAGCCTCTGTTGAGGTATTTTTTTTTGTGCATTGCCTTTCTCTGCGACCCTCTGCCCTCGTCTCTTCATCCGTCCTTCTCTTTTCTTGGAAGAAAAACAATCTTTGTATCTTTCACTCTTGTTCCAACATCATACTGTTTCCGTGGGTGTCCAGCCATACATTTCTCATGACCCCTTATTTTATCCCTCCGTATCCCATCCCTTCCCCAGCGTCATTCCTCCTTACTTTGATCCCTCCCTCTGGGGGATTACTTTATTTGGCTATTACTCCATAGCCAAATGGGGCCCACCTCAACCTGAAGGATGGATGGATAGATAGAGGATAGATGGAGCGTCAGTCCTCCACTGTGTTAATCACTTCTCCACCAAGATGACTGAGTCATGAAGGGGAAGGCTAAGGGTTATCACTTATTTACTGATACTCTTTCAGCCACCCTTCTTTTCCTCTGTATTTCAGTTTAGTGGAAAATGCCAGGGAATCTTTGTTCTCGAAAATAATCCAGTAACGTATGCATCTTCGTTGTAGTCCAAAAGCATCACAATGTCAAGCTCTTTCTCGATCAGTGCGTCCCTCATTCCAAAATCGTCCAACAGATATGTTGTTTGGTTGTGATGTTGTGATCACTGGACACTTTGTGTAAAGAGGTTTCTTCTCGTCATCCTCCAGACATTTCTGCTGTTTTAAAGAAAACCGGGTCTGCAGAAAGCCCCAGCACTGTCTGCTCACCGCTCTGGTTGAATCATCTTGTTTTGATTTCGTTTATCTGTAATTCACTGCGATGCATTTTCTGGTGGAGACGGGGGATCGGGACGTGGATGGCCATGCCCTCTGCTCCGGGGTGAGGTCCAAGGGGATTCACCATTGTGAAGCCGTCAAATGCAATCTCTGCCTTACTGGCCAGCCCAATATTGTGATGTTCCAACATGGAGGAGGCACTAGTAGTTAGTTAGAGGAGTAAGCCGAGATAACCATCTAAAATATCTTACAATAAAATGCTATCATAAAGCTAGCATTACCCTGCCTGTCTTACCCAGATTCAGACTAGACCTTTCATTCTTTATTCCTCATTGTGCGTCCAGAAAGGGGGCTTCTTGGTTAGCATTTGCCCTCCGTTAGCCACTGCCATTGACCTGCAGAGTTATAGTAGCCTACGGTTCACGTGAGGGGAATACATTTATATTTACATTCCAAAATTTTGTCTACAGTACAAACACGAATTCAGATCTATTTTCTGCGCTGTGATTGTAAGGGTCCCTGTGATGCGCCGCTGTTTGCCCCCCGCATGACCCTCCGTGACGTAACCCTCTGGTTAAACCCTACCCCTATACCCAGCCAGAGGCTTCGGATAACATAATGCAAGGTAGCCTAGTAATCACAGTGTTTATTCTCCCTCACTCTGTTGAAGGAGCATGTCTGTGGCGTCCCCATAATGATAGTCACCCTGCCGTTTTCCTCAGGTAAACCGTGGCTTCTTGTGCCGACTGCTATCGAGATAAATGATCAATACCTATAACCGATAGCGATAATGATAGCTCTATGAATGTAGTTTATCACTGTGGATGCAAAAGGAGGACTGTGGGTAAGAGACGGAAATAGGCTGTTACCTTCACAATGTCCTACAACGTGAGTG
This sequence comes from Gadus morhua, assembly GCF_902167405.1. Taxonomy (NCBI): domain Eukaryota; kingdom Metazoa; phylum Chordata; class Actinopteri; order Gadiformes; family Gadidae; genus Gadus; species Gadus morhua. The sequence goes on along the minus strand of NC_044054.1, from coordinate 16,692,249 downwards.
ACCATGGTGAATATGACAAAGATACCTGGTTGTTTTGTCGGCCTGAATAGTGTCTTGTTCTCACTTCCATCAACAGCGGGTTTTGTTCTTGATTTATTTGTCGTTTATTTGTCCTTCCTTACGCAGCTTTTCTCTCACACTGTCTGACAGTAACTTGCCGCTGTCTCACTCGCTCTCTCTCTTGTTTTAATGCAGCTCACGGCCATAATGAAAATACAGCAGAATCATTGTCATTTGGAAATGAGGTCACATAGGGTTATGAATCGAGATCGCGATTTTAACCAGATTAATCGTTCAGGCCTAGTAGCTACTGAAATGTTTTGCATTGAAATGCACTTCATGACGGTCTCCATCTCCACTGACGTCCAGATGTCTACTGAGATGCTGTTGCACTGCACACTTTGTTGTGTTGGTCATTATATTTCAACTGTTTTGGGGAGGATATTCTGCGTTGTCATTTGCAGATATGGTCTTTTGATAATTGCCGCCTGCATATTTATGGTCGCATTAAACTTTGTTATTGCTTCCTCACTATCTCCTTTACACTGGGTGGTTTTGAAAACTCGTGCTTCTGCAATTATATTTTCAGGGCCAAGTCTACGTAGCTATTATAAAATACCATAGTGATTATTATGCTCTACTTAAGGCCTATTACTGCTCCAACATTGACCTTTAATTAAAGTGGTTATTATTAGCATGTATGTTTAGAAGCAGGCTCATTTTATGTGCAGTAAAGGCAATACACATTAGAAAAGCGGTTCCCCTGTATGGTAATGAAGTTAACAGGGCCTGGTTCCGTTATACTCTATCTTTGTTTCTAAATGAAGCAGTCTGCCATCCTTCTGTCGTATTCATAATGGATCTACATTATTGAGTTCTGGAGAATCTGGAGTATTTCCTACCACTGATTACATGGAAAAGTGCCACTGGAAGTAATTCAAAACTTTAATAATTTTTGAATACCAACCCGCTGAATTCATATGATGGGATACACAGATATCTGAAATTATATTGGTTCAACCCTAATATTAATGGATAATGCCGTCACATTATTGGTCCGATTCCTGGTTGATTACAAAAACGATCATCACCAACATCCTACTTTAATTAAAGGTGACATTTTGACATGAAATTTCTAAAGGAGTAAATCATTTAGTTGATGCTTGTTTTATCTTAAAACTAAAAGTCTATACTATCTTTAATGATAGAATGAATGTTGTCCTTCCGAAGCTAAGCTCTGGAAAAGGATATACATGACTAGATCTTTGTTGATCATGCAATAAAATAGGCATTTTAATAAGATGGAATCTCAGACACAAAGATTCAATGCAATCAACCTCATAATCAGTTTTATGATGTAAAAAGAGCCGACTTGTTGAAGCTTCCTCAGCAGAACATCCAAAGCCGTGCAGCATCTCAGTCAGTGCGTTTACATGGGACAGCTAGATCGGATTAAGCCTTATACTGATTTTGCTACTCGAACGGACCCTGTCAATTATCCTAACATACATGGCCTTTAAGAGATCGGATAATGGCCGGAGCATGGCTGATTCCGCTACCCTAGGTGGCGCTGTAGCCCTTACAACAAGTTGTTATAGAGCCACTTCCGGTTGACCTCTACGTCCCAGCAACAACAAACATGGGCGGCATTCGAGAAAGTTCACCAGTTCACTTCGGGTCCACCGTCCATGTCATTTCTCAGACGATCCACTGTTCCGACCTCTGGGTCGTTTGCGGACTCCTCCGGCGGCAGAGCAGCGGGAGGAGTTCAGCCGCAGGAGTCTGCATACGACCGAGAGGTCGGAACAATGGAGCGTCGGAGAAATTACAAACCCGGAGTGAACTGACAGCTGTCCCGCGTACGGCAACAATCCCTTTCTCCTCCATGTAGCGTTTCAATCTGGACTCAGAGTCAAAGCCAAAATTCATTCGCATTTTAAAAGTCCGGTTGAGGTCTTATTCGTTTCTTTATCCGAAAATGACTGCATGTAAACGCACTGATTGTGGGAAGTATATGATATGTCACGGACCAGGTGGATCCCCAGTGCAGAATAAAAACAAAGCATTTGAAGCATCGAGAGGAGGCAGGGGGAAGATGAATTGGTAAATGGAGTGCGAAATATGGGGAAGTGTGTTGGGGAGAGAGACCAGGATGAGGGGAACGCGGGAATATAACGGAGACTAGAAGAGATGGATGATAATCAAGGCAGATTAATAGAAGTTGAGAGTGAGGGAGCAAAGGCAGCGAGCTAAAGGGTTGAAGAGGAGTTGGTTAGAGGGAGATGGATAGTGAGATTGAAAGAGAGAATACATGAAGAGGGACGTTGGAACAAGAAGGATGGGGAGAAGAAGTGAGACTACCTGATGATTCCAAGGCTTTTGCACACGCACGCCCCGAGCACACCTTCTAAAGAGAAAAACTCAGGATTTACACCACACACGGGTAAACAAATACAAACACATAAACCTCAGAGATGGGCTGTTATTAGGCAATTTATATGCAGGGCATCTGAATCAAACTGACTGACCTATGGCTCCTCAGTGAGTTCACAGCACAAGTGTGCATGTGAGTATGGGCTAAGGGCTGGATTTGTGTTGTCTTCTCCCAATCCATTGATGTCTCTTTGCATCAATCGTGTGTGTGTGTGTGTGTGTGTGTGTGTGTGTGTGTGTGTGTGTGTGTGTGTGTGTGTGTGTGTGTGTGTGTGTGTGTGTGTGTGTGTGTGTGTGTGTGTGTGTGTGTGTGTGTGTGTGTGTGTGTGTGTGTGTGTGTGTGTGACGTCAGCGAGTTTGTGGACGAGCAAGGAGAGCGAGCGCTAGTGTGTCAGTTTAGTGTAGTAATGAACGAGTCTGGTTGTGATAATAGAAGAATAAAGTACCCAGCCTATCACGAATCGGTGGCCGCTACAATCCAACCATATTCCAACCATATTCCAACCGCAGACCAACTGCCGGTCAAAATAAAGGGTGTTGCCCCTGAGAGGGCATCGGCCCTGGAGGGAACGTCTCACATGTGCTCCTCGACTACGGTCTGGGAGCCGACAGCAGGAAAGGTGTAACACTAACCATCTCATAGTTGGAGGCGGAGCGCAAGAGGGTATACGTGCTCCAATAGTGCATGTTAACAATAAAGCACATATAATTTAATGATTTTAGCTTGTGTGCGATTTATCGTGGGCAAGGTTCGGTTAACGGGCCAAATATTAACGGGTCCGGAGAGGTGCGGATTTCATTTTGATATTATCACGTGACGGGCCGCACACTTTGCGGGTAGGGTGGGGGCCCTACCCGCAATGGACCCATGCAGGACTCTGGCCTAGACTATTGGAAATAAACAAAATATTGGAAAGCAGTGTTGGTTGAGCCGCATTTGGGCACGGTGGTTGGGTCCGCACGAGAAAGTATCTTTAAAGGAATTGTCGCATGGTATATCCATAGATCTGGTAGGTCAAATGGTTTTTCACGTCAGCTGAGCTACGATGCTGTCCATGATGCTGACAATGTCCAGCACCAGATCCGCCTCGTCACCCGTGTTAATATCAAAAAGAAATCTGCATTCGCTGATACCCGCTAATATTTGTCCCGTTACCCGACCCGTGCCCGCGATAAATCACACACAAGCAAAAATCATTCAAATGAATGTGCTTTATTTTTATCTCGCACAATTGGAGCACGTATACCCGTCACACACACGTACGCACGGCCAGTGACATATTTACGAGGTGGGCCTACTTTCTCGTGCTCACAAGATACTTTCTCGCGGGCACCTCACGAGATACTCACGAGATACTTTCTCGTGAGCACCAGATACTTTCTTAAAAGATACCCCATGTCCCTTTTATGGGTTCGTACTTTTCTGAGGACTCAAAAACAACTACAAATAACTAGAGCTGTCAGTTAAACGCGTTATTAACGGCGTTAACGCAAACCTAATTTAACGGCGTTAAAAAATTTATCGCGCGATTAACGCAATTATTTTATAAAAAAAAACAAAAAAATATATATATATATTTTTTTTTCTTTGGCTCAAAACAAAGAAGCAGTAGCCTGACTGCTATGTTCAAATGACATTTGTTCAAAGCAGTCGTTTAATTGCACTATAGGCTCTTTTTTTGTATCGTCCTGTTTTGATCAGTGTATATGCCAATGTTGTTATCAATAAAAAATCATTTGCACAAGGCAAGCCGATGCACTTCACCATGTTGATAAGAGAATTAAAATGAGAAGAATTATGGGACAAAAAAATCAAGGGATATTTAGCATAGAAAAAGAATTTGCGATTAATCGCGATTAATTAGAGTTAACTATGACATTAATGCGATTAATCACGATTAAATATTTTAATCGCTTGACAGCTCTACAAATAACCAATGTTAGGGAAATCTGTTTATGTTTTGTAACGTTTCTGGTATTTCTTTTTTAAAAATATATCGGAATATTGGATTTTTTGATCACCAAATATTTTTTATCGGTCGGGCTCTAGTTTGTGTGTGTCGCTGACTGTAGACTATATCTCTAGTATTTGGCCAGTTTGTTAAGAGAGGATAATAATGACATAGTCAAGATGTCAATCAGCTAAGATTTTTGTTTTTTTGCTGTATCTTTTTATTGTCCGCGTACATAAGAGCACATTAACTTGGGTTAGTAGCTTTCTCCTATGGGGTCCTAAAACGAGCAAATCCACAGGTTTTGATTCAGTATTTCCACGCGAATCGAATGCTCACAGACCTAGAGACCGAGGCGCGTAGTTAGGATTCTGTCAGAAGATGGTGGCTTTGTTTAAGGCAGTGGGTTCATCCTGAATACTAGGTGCACAGCAACACTGCAATAAGTCAACGTTGATATTTAATTTTTTTAACTGATTGGAAACCAATCTTACCATTTAACTTCTGAATCAACGGGCACCATTCCTGGTTGTATGAAGAATAGTACGAGAATAGTGTTGATACTGTCCTGTCTCCCAAGACCTCCGTATGGATAAAGTACCTATTTTTTTTATTTCATGTTGACTATTTACTTCAAACAATATTTAGAAGAAGCAATAAACTAGTTGATTTATTGTCTAGGATTGGACCAAGAGAAATGCATTTATTTGAATCCTAATACAAAAACCCACCAGTACCATATTTGTTATCTCTGCTTGACAACGAAAGACGGATGAGACGGATTAACCGACACGTGGGTAGATAGATGGACATATATATAGATATTGGCATACATTACGCCTACACGTTTGCAGATTGACCTATCTAAGCAAGACAGAGAAACGTATACAAATCAAAAAGACTGAAGGACTGAGCCACATCCTAATGCAGAAAGAGGAACATTTAGATGGTCAAACTGGAATTGTGTCTTTAAAGAGCCAAGGTATGTGCTGAATGAGCCCATTTACCATGGTAGCAATCTGTCTACTGCATTGCCAGCTGTACAAGTGTTTCTATCGGAGTTGCAAATATTAGGCATATATGAAATATATAAAACAGATTAATGCTTAATCTTTGCTGGAGGAGCTGATTTAGGTATGTGCATTGTAACAGTCTCCAGATTTTAGAAACCTGAATGTGGAGAGGAGAAAATGAATTCCAATGTATTCAATCTCAGAGGTCCTGCACTAATGGATATCAAGGAAACTTGGCTAAGCATAGATGGCCATGCTGTTTACGCAGTTTGACTTTGCGCCTGCCCTCTCTGTCTTTACTGGTTTGCCTCTTCTTGCATTGTGAAACACAATTGGAAATATGGTTGTACTGAGGAGAATGATGTGCTCTAGCTCCTTTTTGATCAATTGTTATTGGGACATCATTTAGAATTCCATCTTGAGATGTTATTTTGCCTGTTTTGTTTGTTTAAACAACCCTGGATTTCTAGTCCTTCAGTGATTGTAGCAACATTTTTGGCAATGTCACACACAGCCATCTAATTTGCTCCCCAGTTAACTCCACTCTCCCAGCATGCACTGCTATTGTTTACTGCAGTCAGGATAATGATACATGCTTCAATGTGACATTAAACTAAAGTGGACAATGAAAGTGGCCCATACAAGCATCAACAGGCAGTTATCTTTTACACATTTTTTAGTTCTATGAGTTCTATCTTATAGGACAGGACCTGATGACTTTTGGTTTGGTTTTCGGTCAATCAACTTTGCGTGTATTGTATTTAGCTTTTGAGCTTTTGATAAACTTGATATGACTCTGAATCCGAGGTTAAATATCTGTTACGGTTAGCTTTAAGGTGAGGACAAATCAACAGTGTAAGGATAGGCTTATCTGTGTAAGACTGTTTTTCTCTCAAATCAAATGCGAATAGTGCTGGTCTAATGTCTGCTCCCTGCATAAAACCTGACCGGTGAGGAACTCTACACGACAACGATGGGAAAAATATGAATATTTATGCTGTTGTATTGAATAGTTCAATAGATTTAAGCTTTTTGTGAGTGTACTCCACAGTTCAACTTTTAAAAATGCAAGTCACTGTTTTGAACTACTGTAATAACAGTTTTCAGCCATGGCTGCTTTTTATGACAATTGACAGACAGTGCAGTTAATGAGATCCATGCATGAAGAAGACCAGAGGTCACTATCATCTATCTGTGGAGGCGTGGCTAGAGTGCCACATGCCATGAGCGCTGTTGGCCTTGTATGCGTCCATGTTGGTTCAACAAGCACTGCTCTGAAACACTTCATCTCCTTATATATGTCTCACTCACTCACTTTATTTCTTTGATTTGCAAATACACCATTATACCTTATTAATATACCACTTTTAAACCTTTGGTCTGGGCTAAATTAATATACCACTTTTAAACCTTTAGTCTGGGCTAATCTTGCATGTCCTCTTTCATCTTTCATAATACATGTCTCCTTCCTTTGATTAACACACACACACACACACACACACACACACCACACACACACACACCACACACACACACACACACACACACACACACACACACACACCACACACACACACACACCCACACACACAGTTTATCTTTCCTATTAATCTTTATATCCTTATCCGTCTCATCTCTTTTATCTTCTCTTGATTTAATTTCTCTCTTGATTTAGAGCGGAATAAGTCAGACAATGAAGGGCCACATCTCGTGACCAAGACCCTATCTGAACCTACTGTGTACACACTTTTACTAACAACCCCTGTCTCTGATCACTCTTTCTGTGAAAAAAGGAAGTAAAGACTAGACACTCATTTCATGGATGCATTGAGAGTGAGACCTAAGAACAGCACTTGAAGGGGGCAATTGGACCAGAAACGCAGAGCGACCTGCACATAGGCTTAACTGCAGACCCCAACTTAAATCATCAAAATTCTCAAATTCTTTAGGTTTTGAATCGTAGTTTTTGTGTATCTTTTGTTCATGTGGACCGAAAGCAGACATCAAGCTCAGAGCCAGCTGAGACGGATCAACAGAAATGGTAATGACCAGAACAGACAGCTCTGATGCAGTTTTAGAAGATGTAGGAGTGCACAATAAGATATTTTACTTTAGCTTTTAGCGATGGACATAAGCTAACAATTGAAAAAGCCATTCCTTAAATTATATTGTCGGACGCAATGTGGGTCCTAGTTTAGGGATGGGGATTCTGGTTTAGGGGTCCTGGTCTTGGTTTAGGGCTGGATGTCTTGGTTTAGGGTAGGGGGTCTTTGTTTAGGGCTGGGGGTCTTGGACTTGGTTAAGGGATGGGGGGCTTGGTTTATGGGTCCTGGTCCTGGTTTAGGGGTCCTGGTTTAGGTTTAGGGCTGGAGGTCGTGGTATAGGGGTGGTGGTCTTGGTTTAGGGGTAGGGGTGGGGGCCTTTGTTTAGGGGTGTGGGCCCTGGTTTAGTGTTGGGCGGGGGGGGGGGTCCCGGCTTAGGGTTTGGAGTCCCGGTTTAGGGTTGAGGGGTCTTGGTTTAGGGTTGGGGACTTTGGTTTAGGGTTGGGGGGTCTTGGTTTAGGGGTGGGGGTCCTAGTCCTGGATCAGGCTGGGGGTCCTGGTTTAGGGGTGGTGGGAGCGTCTTGGTTTAAGCCTGGGGGATTGGCAGTTTAGATATGGATTTAGTGGGCTGAGCGAGAGTTTTAACCCATGAGGCAGGGTTGTAGTGTTGTCTTTAGTACTGCACCACTGATCAACAGCTGTGGCGAGCGAAAGCTATTTAGTTGGAATACATAAAGCATGTTAGTCAAGAGAAGAGGGAACGTTGGCTAGGTGTAAAAGGGTTAAAGAACGTGAGCATCCGACATGTAAACAGCACATGACCACAGGATAGGATTCGAGTCGCAGCGAGGGATGTGTTTGGGGGAAATGAGTAGAATATGAATCGGGAGAGAGAAGAAGGAGGGCACCGAAACGGCAAGATGAATGTAGAGCGAGGGGAGCGTGAGAAGGCATAATAAAGAAAATTGAGAGAGAGAAAGATGGAGCGGTAAGAGTTATTGAGGAAGGTGGACCAGAAATAGAAGGACTCAGCGATGGACGCAGCGAGAGAGAGATGGAGACAGATGGTCTCCAGAGAGTGGTAAATGAATAGAGCAGAGGAAGGGCTGGAGAGGGAGGGATGGAGAGAGTTGTGTTCTCTCAGCACACGTCAGTGTGGAGAGTGTGCACATGAGGCAGACGGGTTCAGGGGAACAGGAAGAGCCGCGCATTAGAGGGAATAGCCCCCCTTTTATGGACCCATAAATCTCTGCTCCGCACGCCCAAGGCCACAACCCGCGTTGTGCTCTGGTCTAGTAGCACTTGGCCAGAGTCTAGCGGGCTCTCCTGCTCCAGGATGGACTCCCTGTCCAAGAGCCTGTCCTCATTTCTTCACTCTGACTCACTTAGGAATTCGTTCCTTTATTCGTTTTTTCTTTAGGATTAGTAAGATTGTTACCCAACTCTCATACAATGCCAAATCTCTGTCTCATCTTTTCACTTTCCAGACGCAATGCATTACTTTTAATAAAGCGATTTGACTGTTTGATAAATGCTGTTTATACAATGGTGAGGCTTGCCCCATCAACAATAGTAAGTTGCTCCCCTTGCCTCATAAAGGGTAAGAGGATTCTTACCTTGGCTTAAATTGAAGTGACCCCCCCCCCCCCTTTCAGCTGGGATTTGAACACTGAGATTTAAAGAAGAAAAAGCGTTCTGGACTGAGAGTTCTAGGAAGGATGTTATCCCCATGGTTACGACCCACGGCAACTTTCATACTTTTTAGTACCATCGTTGTCTATGAGCGTAATAATGAGCCTATGTATATGAAACGCTTCACACATCGTGGTGTCCTACTATGTGTCCGGAAAGCCTATACCCCTCTCGGACGCGAACATCAAAGTGAACCGCTGCCCAGACGGAGCTCCACACATCCACACACACCATGATTCTGTGCTTGTACGGGAAGCCTTACCCTCCACTGGACCCAACAGTCAGAAGGATCCACTGCCCAAACGGAGTTCCACACATCCACACACACACCTCGCCGCTTGTGTCCCTTTGTCGTGACGGCAGAGAGTGTACTGAAAGGTCATTGGACGTCACGAAAAAGAGTGCCAATTGAGTTCAGAGCAAAGGGGAAGTTTCACAAACTGTTTGGCCGAGACTTGCGTTCTCATTTTTTAGTAACCGCGACAAAATAGCATTGATTACCATGATGATGTAAGACATATTACCACATCATTTGAGAAGAACGGTTTTGCGTTCACAAGCTCCTTGATGTAGGTCCATAATGCTGCCCATTTAAAAAAGATGACTGGTAATGTGGGTTCCCTTCAAACAGACTTCTGATGCCAATGAACCTCTTTTTCTGCGCGGTAAATATTCTGTTTCTTCTTCCACAGATGGAGAGCGAAAGGAAGAAGAGGAAATACTCGACCAGCAGTAATGACTCTGACACCACTGACAGTAAGTTGGACAGAGAGCCAGACAGTGTTTTTGTTTATGTGAACGTATGCGGTGCTATGAGAACGTTTCATTTTGTAACGGCACAGAAAGAAAGCAGAGGAAAACCTACTATAAGGTCATTGTAAGAAAGGAATTTAGCAGGTTTATTGTTTCTGTATAGCCCTTAAAGGAAGGATGTTTCAACCTGGACCCTATTTTACGTTGATTTTGTGTCTAAGGCACTAATGGGACCTACATTTTTTAGATTGGTCCAGTATTACATGATTAAGATCAGAGTTCTACTTTGTATTGATCATGCTCTAAGAGAGTGAATAAGATGTATGTAATCAGGTAGGGCTGCCACTGGTTCATGGTCTTCTGAGAACTCTTCATTAGTTGATCGTCTTTTCCTTTTCATCAGCCTTAATCAGATTCTTAAACGGCTGAGCTTCTCTGAAGACACATGCTTTCATAGTTGGAGTTAACAATCTTTATTCTATATTTGGATTTGAGCATTGTGCAAAGTTTTGATGTAATTGAAAGACAGGGCTATAAGACAGCACTATTCACCCCAAAAAACGACACATGTGCGATTGTCGAAAAAAGATTGCCAAAAATAAAGATTAAGAATCAAATATTTATCATGAATGTCCCATTTGTCACCTAGTGTTCCGCAATTACTTAAGCTACCAACACCATGGGATTTGACGTATATTATAGTGTAATTAATCAAACTAAATCCTGCATATGCTCAAACACGTATGGTGTATCACACAGTGTTTAACACCATCATCTATAATCAGGTTGTGTGAAAAGCGACAGGAAGTTAAATGATTAGTTTCTTAGCTTTTCAGCAACCGGGGCAATATGGTACACAAAAGATTCTAGGAAACAAATCTTCATTAATTACACTGAAAAGGGAACCCATTGCTTCATTTAGCTTTATACTCTTTATTACAAACACACTGTAAAAATCTTTGATACTATCTCAACCAGGGAAGCACTGAACAAGGGGCTGGGTTGGGTGCAGACGGACGGTGTGTATCAAGTGGACGTGAAGAAAGCCATTGCCATTTGGGTTCTGTTTCCGAACGTCAAGCAAAAACAGTTGTTATTTGATGCGCTTCAAGAGGTCTAGGTTAACCCAGGTCATGGTTTGAATTGTTTTATTAGAGCGCAGCGTCAAGGTGAGTAACCAAGCGCCCCCAATGCCAAGGGCAGCATCAGAGGTATGTGAGGGATTGGGCCTGAATGCTCTGTAGAAATACATTGGCAACACTGCCAACGCCGAGCGCTCAGACAGAAGGACATCTGTGTACACATAATACTACATTTTGAATGGGTTATTGAAGAGGTTTGATGCTGTGCATGCTTATGCACATTAATATGAAGATGTGAGGTGGTTGAGTTTACTAGAAGGCCCATTGGGAAGCTGCACAAACACACAACCGTCTGTTTTTGTACATGTCCTTGTCGGATCGTGACACAAAGTGATGAGGAGAAAAGCTGAGAAATTGGATAATTTTAAGTTGGCTGTGAGCCTCCAGCAGACCACAGCAGCCGCTCCTGTGGGCGACTCACTGGTTCTCATCCGCTTTCTCATTGAAGCGCCCGCGGTAATTTTGGCTGCTCTGGGCTCAGGCAAGGCTTTTAATCAGCACATAAACCATGATTGTAACCTCTGACTGCAGCACAGGCGAGGTAACCGGCCGTTAGCTGGAGGCCGCGCAGCTGGCTCATGTCGTACACATGGCCGCCCCTCTACATACGTGAGCACAAGATATCAGTCACGCCCGTGGTTGGTCACATGTTTTGGGGTGGCGCGGTGACACTGGTCAGAGATGCTGCTTCTGAGAGGCGCCCGGCAGTAGGGATGGGGATTGAGATCGGTTTTGTAGGGACCCCGTTCAAAAGTTCTCCAAACCCTAAAATCTATCAGGCCTGAGCTTATCAATACTGTTATCGATTCTAGCGGTTCTTGAGATGAGTTTTGCCATTTAAATCAAATAATCGGTGCATATACATAGATCGATTGCCCTGTAAATGTATTGAATTCACGGCGAATTGCCTGCCAATCGCCGTTGGACTAAACAACAAGGATTTCAATTGCCTCACGCCCTTGTTCGCTTGGTCTCTAATTTGGTCAATGAGTTGATTGATGGGGTGGCTGAACGTTCAAAGCGGTCAAAGGATTAGCTTCATTTCAATAGAGACAAAGATAAGAAGGAGGCAAAATGCTGTTTACACTGAAAAAGTATTTCTTGGAAGGCGGAAACCCCCACACTTCCCTTGAATTTAGATTGCATCTTTTTACTCTTGTTCTGTCTCAGACTGTTCGTTCCGTTTAATGTGTTTCCATTTTTATTTTTTGTAGAGCAGGGTCAGAATGACATCAAAATAGGGATATAAACGACACACACACACACGCACGCACACACGCACACGCACACACACACAGTTTTTCTGTCTCTCTGGCCAACAGAGTGCAGGATTAATTTGACGTCTTTTGATTACATTCACTCTGTCTGTCAATTCACACCACTTTTCCTGCCCCTGCGGCAGCTTATGTGTGTGTGAGGGAGAGAGGCAGTGTGTGTGTAAGTAGGCATTTCTGTCAGTTATCCTTGAGAAAGGACTGAAGGTAGTTCTCACTCTGGGGCTATTATTTCAAGACCTTGTCATTAACTCATGTTGACTCTGTCGCTGGGTAATTTTATCTACTTCTGCATAAACACGTGCACGAAAATTCCCACAAAGAATCACAGCACACTGTGATGTTGTGTGCAATATGGAAGTTTAATAATGTGTGCAATTTTCTTATCGCTCCAGGGTTATATTCAATGCCAGCCCGCCGTAAGGCCAGTAGATGACAAGTTGACTGACGCAACACTGAATAAATACTGACTGTGGCTGGCGTACACATTGTCACTTGTGTAGTGGTTACCTATTGTGAGTGGCTGGGAGTTACACACGTGATCCCCGCAATGCGCTCAATATTACCACCTGGTTGACTAATAGGTTCACAGGCGAGGAATGTTAGTGGGCCCAAATGAGTTCAATTTTCAAATATATAAGTGCAGTGTCCTTAATAGTTAATGCATAATAACAGCAATGTACATCATTAATAGACACTCAGACACAGACACAGCAGCTGACGGAGCGACTAGGTGGGATTGATGCTGCATTATCCTGTTAATAGCCTTGAGGTCGTATATGAATGAGGTTGTTAAAGAGCACTTTAGAGTGACTGCTTAACAACATTTAGTTCATACTGTCATAGCCTATTAAAAACTTTACAGATATGGTGCTCCCCTTGCCTGTTAGGTTCTTTATAGATAACCAGTGCCTCTCCATAGCCTTTGTCTGGACCCACTGGCACAGATCAACAGCTCTATCAAAATGTCATGTAATGTCTTATAATGTATCTTGATTCTTCAAATGCATGTATTTTGTTTATAATTCTGCAAAGCTGTTCATATCAAGGCATGTTTTACTTGGGAAGGAGTAAAAATTGATGCTTGCAAAACTATAAAACTCAGTGACTCTCAAATCAATGTGTTGTCCAGTGTTGGGAAATGTAACTTATAAGAATGACCGCAAACTTTATATACTACATTACAACCTATGCCCATTGTTTCCAACCAACTACACGTTTTCTATCATGCTGGTATTCTAATAGTAATTTGTGGTGGTATTTCATGTCTCACTGACCTCTTTGCTGTGGGGGTGTTTCCCCAATAGGTCAGGTGATGTCTTGGTCCAGTTCATCCAAGAACACGGGCACCAACAGCACCTGGGTCCGCCTCCAGCACAAGAAGCCATCAGAGGTGAGGTTCCCTCTTCGTTTCTGAATCATGCCAAGGTTAACCTTGGAAAATAATTTCAGAAAGCTGCTATTGAGCCACGAACAAAAACCTGCAAATTTCTCTCAAGGTTACTCAACTTTTCACTTACTTTATAAAACCACATAATAATATTACATAGTATAATAATAATAATATAATCTAGTAGTAGTAACAATGCTAAATTAACCAGTTTAATAGTATTCTCCTTGGGACAGAACCCTAAAGAAACCAGAGGGTTACTTATGGTTTATAATATACAATTGCTGTGACCACAACCGCATCAAATGCCTTGTTTCAAATGTTATTCATTTGTATTGTGACGATTTATTTTCATTTGGGATAATGGCTGGGATGGCAGACCGATTGTTGGTTTTCGATAGAGCTGTCAAGCGATTAAAATATTTAATCGTGATTAATCGCATTAATGTCATAGTTAACTATTATTAATCGCGATTAATCGCAAATTCTTTTTCTATGCTAAATATCCCTTGATTTTTTTTGTCCCATAATTCTTCTCATTTTAATTCTCTTATCAACATGATGAAGTGCATCGGCTTGCCTTGTGCAAATGATTTTCTATTGATAACAACATTGGCATATACTGATCAAAACAGGACGATACAAAAAAAGAGCCTATAGTGCAAATAAACGACTGCTTTGAACAAATGTCATTTGAACATAGCAGTCAGGCTACTGCTTCTTTGTTTTGAGCCAAAATTTTTTTTTTATTTTTTTATTTTTTTAATAAAATAATTACGTTAATCGCGCGATAAAAATTTTAACGCCGTTAAATTTGGTTTGCGTTAACGCCGTTAATAACGCGTTTAACTGACAGCTCTAGTTTTCGAACGTCAGTAGGGCCTGGTGGCTGCTATTTGGGCTGAGGCTGAGGCCGGCATGATAGTGCCCACTCGAGCCTTCAGAGTTCTTGGTGGAACCATTCTGATGATGGAACAGGTTGGGGGTGTTTCCTGTTCTACAGACGTCTGGTCGCCTACATATATTGCATCTAATGCTAATCTGCTCCGTCAGACTTCAGGTAGCCGAACCATTTCTAACTGAAGTGGTATGACCTTTGTTATGTAAAATGTATTAGTCTTTGGCGACTCTGTTTCGCCTCTGCTCAATTGCTTCTGAGAAGCAGAACGCTCCTCCACACAGGGGCTCATCGTGAGTTGTTGTGAGTGGGAGGGGCCTGAAACGTAGGTCAACTCCCCCGGTCAGGGTCACTCATTCTGCAGACAAAATTACCTGAACGAGTACCGGGATTTCCATAGGGGGATTTCCCTCGGCTTATTTGTGGAGCACTGTGTGCACGCACGTCATCGCTATTATTATTATTATTAGGTTGGTAACGTGTTCAACCTGTTTGTGCCAGTGGGGGATTACCATTAAGCCAATATTGATCGTGTCACAAACCTTTTGAAAGGTATTGTATAGAATACCGGGCATAATCACCAGGGAGCAAAATCGCTGCGCGGCAAGATCGTTTGGACAGATTCTGGTCACACACCTTTTATATATAGGCCGCACTCGTGTGTGTATATAGGCCGCACAACTGCAATTTGTCTGAGAAATGTGTATATAGGCCGCGGCCTATATTCCCGTAATTACAGTAGGGGATGTTGTTCTTGGTGTCAAATGGTATTGTGTGTCCATTCATGTTTTCATAATTGGTCCCACTGGGGAGAGGCCCACCTCGGGCTGGAGGCGCCCTCAGGCTCTGGGCTGCGCTGAATGAAAGGCCTAGCCCTGGCAGCGGCCGTGTCACACCGTAGCCACCGAGCCGCGCGTGCGGTCGGCTTCTCTAATGTTTTACGAGTGGAAAGTCCTGATCCCACGGCGGAGGTCGTAAATCCGACCGGCGGAACAAAACACTGGAAATCCGATGCAAATGCGGCGACGCGCTCCACCACAGTTAAATCAGCCCAACGCCGAGACGGCACAGATAAGGTCGGCCGGAGTCTTAGGCTGTGGAACACCCAACAGGCCGCTGATAAATGATCCCTCAGAGGCTCAGTCACCCCCCCCGAAGGGGAGCGCGCTATGCTCTAAGGAGGAGAGGAACGCTGCTGTAATGCCGGGTTATGGCAGTTTTTGTGGTGTTTTTCTTTTCTGCCAAATAACAGATTCCTCCAGCTTCGGTCGGAGAAGCGTGTCTGTTTCCCATCTACAAGCCATCTACTTTCATTTCTGAGAGAGACTCAAAGGCCGTAGTTCCCACAAAGTAATTGACATAATTGAGGTTGTAAACAACTGTTGGCCTGTTGCTGGAAAGGAAATGCAATTCATCCATTGGATAACAAGAGGGCCTTTGCCATGAGTAGACTAACAAATCTTATGTCTCAGGTTTGATACCCTATACCACACACAAGGAATTACTTTTTGAGGATGATTTGGAATTAAAAGGTTCTAATAATCATGTCGCTCCTAGTGCTTGTTTGGAAATTCCCGAAACAGTTAAACTGAATCCAGAGTTAATGTTAAAGTAACCATGTAAACGTGACATGAATACAGATTAAGATAGGAATAAGATAAGAAAACACCTTTTTCTAATTAAGCCCCAAACGCCAGGTCATGGGCAGATGTCGGCATGGGTTGAGACCTGCTCTATGCAGCGCTGCCTGTAGTTAACCACGGGCTGCGGTTCAGACCGTAATTGGTAGCTGTATCTCCATGGACTGACCCTGTCGTCTCCTCTGTGAAGGAGCCCTGAGATGAGGAGCTCTTCTTTGAGACTTTCTCTTACTTGCACTTTGTGAAAAACCTAAACCTAGTTTTCAAAATTGGTATGAGGCTACTATTTTTCTCTTCCTAAAGTGGTCTTAATTTTAAGTCGTCTTTAGTTTTCTCTTAAGGTCGTTGTTTATTCTAAAGTTGTTTTCTGAGGCCGGCTTAATAGGTACACTAGAATTGTCTTCTTGTTCCAAAGTTGAGCTTGAGTCTTATTCCGGTGTTTCCCACAGAAATTATGGAGACTAATGGGGGGGGGGGGGGGGGGTGGGGGGGGGGGGGGGGGGGGGGGGGGGGGGGGGTTATGGAGCGATTGTTGACGGGGGGGTGGGTGGGTATGTAGCGATTTTTTTTTCCCAATGAGAGCGACACGAACTTCGTCTGAGCAAAAAAAAAAAAAAAAATTATAATAATAATAATATTCATGTGCACGCAGAGACTGTGGCGGCCGAAATTAGACTATGGCGGGGCGCCATAGTCTCGTCAATGTGTGGGAAACACTGTATTCTCAAGACATCTTCTTCCACAGTGGTGGAAGAAGATGTCTTTGTTGTTGGTTTTTCGAAAGCCTTCCGGTTTTTTTGCAGGTGTTTCTTCTGGTGTAGCGACGCCGACTAGCAGTTGTTATTTGTATCTACCTCACTAACAATCTTCAGTTCTGCTTTTAGCGGGGGGAATGCCAAGGGCAGGCGGTTGGAACGTGTCATTTAAGGACATGCGCCTGTTGAAAGGTGAAATCAAACCATGTTCAATGCGAGAAGGCGGTTAAAAAAAGCTCTGAAAGTGAAACGCGACAAAACTCTTGTGACTGTAATGACAGCGTTGCTTCTTTCCTTTTAACAAGCCTCTATTTAAGACTATGAAAGAATTCCCCTTCAGTCATCACTCCTCACAAGTGGCTTTAATCTTTCTTATTTTGTTTCCATTTGATTAAACTGTGGCAGAGTGTAATATTTGTATCTGTCTTATTTAGGCAGGGGAAATACGGGAATGTAAATGAAATGGAAAATTCCAACACAACATCGCACCAGGCATGTAAACGACCATGGGTCTGCATTTGTTTCATAGTTTGACGCAAATGTTGGTTTTTGATTTCATTAGTTGTCTTCATAGTGAAGGAGTTCCTTTCTTATCCTTCCCGTCTGAATGTTTCCTAATTTTCATACATTCCGATATTCACAAGGCCATAATAATGGGTACAAGCTAAGAAATCATTGTTATTTATTTAGATGAGGGTAAATCAGAACACATGAAAAAACACACTTTCCTCAATAAGAAAAACATTTCTGCTTAACATTTCCCTCCCGGTGAACAAGTGACAGTTGTCAAAACACTGAAAGGATACACTCTCACACCCTCCCAAGATAAGAACTGGATCAAGGCACAAATGCTTATGCACACACACAAACGCACACAGAAAGACAGCCGGACACAAACACACACACGGACAAGCAAACGCACACGCTGGAAGACAGGAAAATACATGCATGGCACGCACACACACTTATGCACACACAGACGCAGATACATGCACGTGTACTAAGAAAACCCCAGAAGACCGAAATTGTAAGGGGTTCATTTTGGTGAAGGCTGGCATCTACCACAGTCGCTGCAAAGCAGGTTTTGTTAAATATCCTTGTTTGTTTGTTTGAATCTCCCAGATTGATTTGCCGTGGATATGGATGGCTGAGGTGTAAATAACAAGTGGTGGCACCAGGCAGCGTAAAGGATTAACCTGCAGCATCCTGGTGTCATATAATCCATAAGGGGTGGTAGAGAGATACATGAAGTAGGCCTCTGGCTTCATGTTCAAGTTGCACTCAAGGCCATCCTGGGATCTTGTCAGTTAAATAGACATATATTGTCAGCCATAGAACCTTATATTTGATGCATATATGCATAGAAATATACATAGTAATAGCTATTGAGCAATATATTAGGAATGTAATGATCCCCATCAGAATTAAATCTGCGGAATGACTTGTGCGGTTTGGTGCACAAACATGCCTGGTCTGGACGCACAAATGTGCACGGTTGGATCCAGGAGCTTGAGCACAGCCATGTTATTGTTATCAACACTGATACTAAGCAGGACTATCGATGACGTCCGTCATTGGAGGTGCTGAGTGACGGAGTACATGAAGGGACAGCACGGAGTACAGAACGGAGAACATGAAGGGACAGAACGGAGAACATGAAGGGACAGGACAGAGTACAGAAAGGAGAACATGAAGGGACAGGACGGAGAACAGGACGGAGAACATGAAGGGACAGAACGGAGAACATGAAGGGACAGGACAGAGTACAGAAAGGAGAACATGAAGGGACAGGACGGAGTACAGAAAGGAGAACATGAAGGGACAGGACGGAGAACAGGACGGAGAACATGAAGGGACAGGACGGAGAACAGGACGGAGAACATGAAGGGACAGGACGGAGAACATGAAGGGACAGGACGGAGAACATGAAGAGACAGGACGGAGAACATGTAGGGACAGGACGGAGAACATGAAGGGACAGGACGGAGAACATGAAGAGACAGGACGGAGAACATGAAGGGACAGGACGGAGAACATGAAGGGATAGGACGGAGAACATGAAGGGACAGGACGGAGAACATGAAGGGACAGGACGGAGAACATGAAGGGATAGGACGGAGAACATGAAGGGACAGGACGGAGAACATGAAGGGACAGGACGGAGAACATGAAGGGACAGGACGGAGAACATGAAGGGACAGGACGGAGAACATGAAGGGACAGGACGGAGAACATGAAGGGACAGGACGGAGATGAAGGGATAGGACGGAGAACATGAAGGGATAGGACGGAGAACATGAAGGGATAGGACGGAGAACATGAGCTGTTTTATAGCGACACCATCCAGATTTAAAGCGGGTTGAACACCGTACTCGCCGCATGGTGTATACCACTATTAATTCAGAACCATCCCTTCCAGTGAGAGGACTCAAGGCACCGAGCTGCTCCCTGATGTATTCCGGATCTGCACAATCGCCATAACTCTGCCTAGCGCAAGGGGTGTGAAGCTGGTGGGGGGGGTGAACACTAAAGGCTCCTTTCCCACCAGGGACAAACCTGGATGGGGGGCCATCCGGTCTGAAGTGGGCTCTGATGATCATGGAATGTGGGGGACTCGAGAGGACCTCGTAGAGTTGGGAGGGCTAAGATTTGGTTTGATTGTATTGGGCCGGATTTGCTTCGTGTCCAGTGGTTTGAGACTGAGATCTTTGATTACAGAAGCAACAGCCAATGGCAAGTACGAGGAAAGTACGTATAAAATGTTGCATTCAGACATAAACCAATGGTTTTCATCCTTGTAATTTGAAATGGCTTGAACCGCTGCTCAATTATTAGATACTTTTGTCCTTTCGTCTAAACTGTCTAAACGCAAGCTTTGAACAGTGCTTCAAACGTTTGTTTCAGTAGAAATGATTATACCGTACCTAAGAGAGGCGTTGATAAATTCAGCAATATATACAGGTCATACTCAGAAAATGTGAATATTGTGCAAAAGTTCATTATTTCAGTAATTCAACTTAAAAGATCATACTAATACAGATTTGTCTGTGTGTGGTGGCTCTTGCTGCACTCAACCCTGCCTCAGTCCAGTCCTTGTGAAGCTCTCCAACACTTTTGAAAGGCCTTTTGCGCACAATCCTCTCCAGGCTGCGGTCATCCCTGCTGCTTGTGCACCTTTTTCTTCCACACTTTGCCCTTCCACTTAACTTTCTATTAATGTGCTTTGATACAGCACTTTGCGAACATTCAACTTCTTTTGCAATTACATTCTGAGGCTTTCCCTCCTTGTGGAGGGTGTCAATGATGGTTTTCTGCACAACTGTCAGGTCAGCAGTCTTCCCCACGATTGTAAATCCTACTGAAGCAGGCTGAGAGACCATTTAGGGTGCACTCACATTAGGCCATCTGGCCGTGGCCGTTAGCCGTTTTCACACCTAACCGTGCTGAACTGGCCCCATTGTTCTCTGGCCTGCACTCACACTAGGCCATCTGGCCGTGGCCGTTGGCCGTCGCAACTGTGGCCTGGCCACGGTAGGCTCTTGTACATACGTCATCACGTCGTAACACGTCATCACCAAGCGTCCGCTGCATGGACCATAATAAAGTCTGCCGCCAGTCAGAGTTTTAACAACAATAGACAACAACACAGAGAACACAGTTCGCACTTTGCTGAGTCTGTTGCTTATCGTCTGCCCAAATGGCTAACAGACACTGGACTTCTCTATGGGACCAACGTGAACCAACAGTTGAACCGCTTGACGCCATGTTTAACGTTTAATGGGAAAGAAGGCTCGTCGCCTTTATTATGTCCATGGTCGTCGCATGGACTATACGTCATCCAGCTCAGGTTGCGTAGCCGTGCGTGTGTGTGTGCGCGTTTCGACTCATTAGCATCTGCACCGTGGCGGCCCGTACCGTAGCAGCACACCTCTCCCAAGTGGCCAAGTTGGCCTGGCCTGGCCAGACTGGCCACACTCACACTGGCAGATTTGAGCACGGTTAGGTGTGAAAACGGCCACGGCCACGGCCAGATGGTCTAGTGTGAGTGCACCCTTAAAGGCTCAGGAACTCTTTTCAGGTGTTTTGAATTAATTAGCTGAATCGAATGTGACACTTTGAGCCTACAATATGGAACCTTTTCAGAATATTCTATTTTTCTGAGATTTTGAATTTGGGGTTTTCATAAATTGTAAGCAATGATCTTCAAAATTATAACAAATAAAGGCTTGGAATATCTCACCTTGCATGTAATGAGTCTACATAATATATTAGTTTGGCCTTTTAAGTTGAATTACTGAAATAAATGAACTTTTGCATGATATTCTAATTTGACCTGTATATATAATAATATTTGATAAAAATTAGAGCTGTCAGTTAAACGCGTTATTAACGACGTTAACGCAAACCAAATTTAACGGCGTTAATTTTTTTATCGCGCGATTAACGCAATTATTTTATATAAAAAAAATATTTATTTTTTTTCTTTTGGCTCAAAACAAAGAAGCAGTAGCCTGACAGCTATGTTCAAATGACATTTGTTCAAAGCAGTCGTTTAATTGCACTATAGGTTCTTTTTTTGTATCGTCCTGTTTTGATCAGTGTATATGCCAATGTTGTTATCAATAAAAAATCATTTGCACAAGGCAAGCCGATGCACTTCACCATGTTGATAAGAGAATTAAAATGAGAAGAATTATGGGACAAAAAAATCAAGGGATATTTAGCATAGAAAAAGAATTTGTGATTAATCGCGATTAATTAGAGTTAACTATGACATTAATGCGATTAATCACGATTAAATATTTTAATCGCTTGACAGCTCTAATAAAAATATACCTCTGTCCTCATCCATGTTACGTGATGAACCTCTGTGCTCATTCATGTTACGTGATGAACCTCTGTGCTCATTCATGTTACGTGATGAACCTCAGACGTTCCTGACAAATTTGGCGTGTTTTCTGAGAAGGTGCAGACAGTCTTTTTGTGTGTACCCCACATGTTCCCAGTCCCTAGTGTGGACCATCGACCCGACAGCTATGCACCTCTGACTGTCATGAAGTTTGTGCTGCCGAAGTCTGGCCTGACTTTAAAAGCGGTCATGGCTTTAAATAAGATATAACTCTCCATTCAGTCCTCAGCCGAAATGTTTCCTCAAGCTCCGATCGACAAATGGAAATGACTGAAAGCTTTGGTGTGTTTTCATTTTTACAGCCATATTCGGCAGTTGAAGACGTCGTATATATATATATATATTTATGTTAATATTTACTTGAGATTTAATAAAAAAAAATATATTATGATTATTGCAATATATAGGTCTACTGGTTTATTTTGTGTAATGTTTTTTTGACCTACAATAGAAGAGTATTAATAATGTATCTTACCAATAGAGCAAGGAGGAATGGAGCCTCTGGAGAAGTGATTTACGCATGATTTTCATGTTTTTGAAGTGTTGGTGCACTTGAACAAGTGCTTAATTAAAGGAGAGGCCCCAAAGTCATCAAGCTTATATTGGACTTTAGCCTGACAAAAGACCATGGTTTGAATCTGCATAATGCAGTGATATTAGAGTCTGAGATTTAAATGGATGAATACCTTGAAAACAATGTGACATTTAAGATAAATGTATAAATATAAATCTTTAGGTGATATATGTATACACCTTTGTTTTTTTTTAATATATGGTATGATTCTATTCTTTAATTTAATAAATTCATCTGGGGGTCATGATCTTTTATAGTATTGAACACCAAAATACATGACATGGTACATTACTATGAGCCCATAGAGTAAAAAACCAAGTGTGCAGAGCTTTACTGGAAGGTCCTAGTTCCCAGAAGTAGAAAGCCCATCATGTTTAACTCAAACGTACGTGACTCTCTCCTCGATTATTCATTAGTACAAACAGTTTTGAACTAGTGTGTCAAAAATTGTGGTTCATCAAGAAAAAGACAAAGGTACAATACTGTGTACATGCATATTTTGGAGTAAAGGGCTCAAAATGCTTCGGTGGGGTTTGACCAAAGCATACATGCACACACCAGGCATCAAACAGCAACCGGTGAACACAAAGTCTACGTTTTGTATACTATTGGAGTCTCCATATACCTTCAGCATATGAAGAGCTAGATTACCCAAGCTCTATGGCAGAGCGAAAACGTCTGCCAAAACCCTATACGATGCCTCGTTTGCCGTCCAAGGAGCTAAATTTGGAACGCACTACCGAAAGATGTCAACACCCAGGATAACCTTGATACACTCAAAGTGCACCTGGGCGAATTCCTGGGCAGAATACCTGATCAGCCCCCCACAACTGGCTACAGGACATCAAATCACAACTCCATTGTTAACTGGTTAAACCAGCCGGGTGGCCTTCGAGAGAAGTTGAAGACCCAGTAGGATCCTGCTGAACCATTCAATAAGGTTCAATAAGGTAAGGTACAAACTGAACATCTTTCAAAAGTAGAACAATTACCAGAGTTTGATGTTCAATTAAATCAAAGCAAAGGTAGGTCTGCTGTAATCTGCAACAAATACCTCTGGTTGTGTTGATATCATAGACCCCTGGTTGTGTTGATATGGCAGACCTCTGGTTGTGTCGATATCATAGGCCAATGGTTGTGTTGATATCATAGGCCTCTGGTTGTGTTGATATCATAGACCCAGGTTGTGTTGATATCATGGACCTCTGGTTGTGTTTATATGGCCGACCCCTGGTTGTGTTGATATGGCAGACCCCTGGTTGTGTTGATATGGCAGACCCCTGGTTGTGTTGATATGGCAGAACCCTGGTTGTGTTGATATCATAGACCGGTTGTGTTGCTATGGCAGACCCCTGGTTGTGTTGATATCATATACCTCTGGTTGTGTTGATATCATAGACCTCTGGTTGTGTTGATATCATAGACCTCTGGTTGTGTTGATATGGCAGACCCCTGGTCGGGTTGCATACATTCTGCAGAGGCCTCGAGCATGTAGTGACCTGAAGACAACTTCGAGTCTCATTGAACATCTCAACCAATCATGGTTTTTAAAACAGGTTTCCTCCTGCCCCCCTCTGCCCTCCATGCCGGGGTTGAGAGCGTAACTTGGTTCCCATGCGTTGAGCTTCTCTTTGGTCTTCTCCATAAACCCCTCAGCTTGACTCAAACAATCAAATGCACTTTATCAACAGTCAGAACCAAACAACCATAGTGCGTGGGGATACTTTTTACAGTACAAGTCTAGCCGAACTAGACTGCTACCGTTCTTAATAGTATGTATATCACTGCACATGTACAACGAGAGTGTCTGACGAGAGTCTGGAACATTGTTTCTTACATCGTCACCACAGCGACTATGCCTATGGTGTTGCAGAGTAACCCCTGCCAACAATTCATTGGTTTAACCGCATTCGAGCAGACAGTTTCCTCCGTGATGTTCCTAATGTTTGTATTTCTGCCAAGCTTTGAATAAACAACATTGTCTGCACTTGTACCCTGCTATGGAGTATGTCCATATAGCTGCTACAGGATTAATAATCAATCTACTATTGAGTCTTATTTAACCACAGACTGTACCGTAGACCAAAAAAACAGTATTGCGGTACACATTTGTTATAAATAATAAAAACGTTATTTCTCAAAATTTGAAGAACTTACAAAAAGGAAAGCAATTCTATAACCTAATATGATCCCGACATAATCCAGGAGCCTACAGTGATTGTATGTTTTTTCTTATTTAATAGTTATCTTGAAAAAAAGAAAGTCGCACAGGAAAGTTTATTTGGGTTTTGCTTCTGGAACCACAAGCTCCGCCCACTATAGTGCACATGTCACATAAGCTCCGCCCACTTTGCTAGTCTACGGTGTGCACACATCACATGAGCTCCCCCACTTTGCTACTCTATGGTGCACATGCCCCAGATCAGAGGGTGCATTTGGTCTTGTCACACTGATTGGGGTCTTGTGATCTCATCATCCGATGAGAACCACATCACCTTCATGTCT
Organism: Gadus morhua; assembly: GCF_902167405.1. Taxonomy (NCBI): domain Eukaryota; kingdom Metazoa; phylum Chordata; class Actinopteri; order Gadiformes; family Gadidae; genus Gadus; species Gadus morhua. The sequence continues at coordinate 16,667,277 of NC_044054.1, read as the reverse complement.
ATGCTCTATTTTGAGCATAGAGCATCTTATTGTTCGATTTGATTCACTTTCAGCCCTGGCAACACCCATTATGTTTGTTTCTTTGGTTCTCTTTGACAGACATCACGTCTCCTCTATTTTTGCTGAACTGCTGTATCTATAATAATGTATAAACATTTGGCAATGGTCGATATTTTTTTGGGGCCTTTACAAACCATTTCAGAATCTGCCCTTTGGAGACATCACACGTAGTTAGTTTTTCTCCTCATAGTTTCATTTTTATTGTAATCAAATATAACAATGAATTTAAAAGTTGTTTCATGCGACCCCACTGCACCCTGGGAGGAAGGAAGTGGTGTTGGTGGAATCGGTTGAAATGTTTTTCTCTGTCCTCTTTAACACCTGCACTTTCACTGTCGTGTGTGTGTGCGTGTGTGTGTGTGTTTGTGTGTTTGTGTGTGTGTGTGTGTGTGTGTGTGTGTGTGTGTGTGTGTGTGTGTGTGTGTGTGTGTGTGTGTGTGTGTGTGCCTCAGTATCTTACCAGTATGACAGCTGCAGTACCTCATTAGAGGCTAGAAGACACAGCTGTGAAACTCCATGGCAACCAGTTGCAAACATCTGGAGAAATACATGGAGTTTATGTTTCACTGTCTCACTCACACAAACAGTGTGCCAACTTAGTGAAACACTAAGAATCCTGGGATTATTTTTTCTTTTCGTCATGCTTGTTGACAATTGCCAGCCGAGACATAATACACACACACGCACACGCACACACACGTCTGTTTGTCCATCTGTGGGATGGACGAGGGGGTTATGGAGAGGGGATAAAAGGGCAGAAGCATGGGTGTTTAATACTGTGCTCTTAGCCAGAGGGGGGATTTGACTGAGGGACGAACAATGGATAAATTGATTGATTTTCGGTATCTCAAACAACTGTTTGATCCACTCTGCTGCACACCAAGAATTCTATCAAAGGGGTTTCAATCACACAATTTCAATCAACAATCATGGCACATGCTTTTAACAGTGTGTACGCCAAGTATTTAAGTAAATCCAAATCATCAAATAGCGTACGATGGCATCACACACTTTTTTTTGTGTCAAACATCTTGGCTGATTTTGTTCACCAAGGAATCGGACTCGGCCTGTATCTTTGATTTCTTCTTCTTCTTTGTATTATTTGCAGCAGGCTATGCGTGTGGAACTGCATTGCTGCCTCAGTCCCGCGGGTTAAAATCAACGCACTACGTCTTTGCAAACCACAATGATGTAGGTTTTTATTTGATTATAGTGCGGTGAAGTGAATTCCAATCACAAGTAGTCTTCTTATGCCAGGTGTGAACTGAGGTTCAGAGAGCTGTCCACTACTCTGGCTCTCGCTCTTACATTCACTCTCGCTCTCTCACTCTCTCGCTCTCTATCGCTCTGTCTCTGTCTGACTCAGTGATCACCAAAGAAGCACTTGGGACTCCCAGCTGCCAGAGAAACAGAGAGTGATTAAAACAAGCATCGCCAAACTTACCTCCCTCATTGTGGTATTCTCTGAGCCGTGACAAACTCCACACATGTGGTACACTGCAAATTAAGGGAACAAACGCATCAACAATTTTTCCAATATGTTGTGTTCGAAGACTGCTGTTAAGTTTGTTTTGTGTACTAAGAATAAAACTTGAGTTCTCTGCTCCCCATGATAGGGGACATTACATGGCAAGTGGAACTCCACTCCACTGCTCACAAATGTCTCAGATGGTCTTGTTCCTCAAAGTGCAGCAGCTTCCAATAACGGCGCCCAGGAGTAAACCCGCAATGCCTTGTTTTTAAGCGTTAAAGCTGTAAACACAAGACCCTACACACTCGGCCTGAAAAACCAAGTACAATCTTATCGTAATTGCAGTGTTTGATTGTTAAAAAAAAAAAGAGAAGGAATATCTAGGTCACAGCCAGCATCACACCTCCCCTTCTGAGGCGGCTCACCAGATCCTCTACCGAAACGTGCTGTGTTGGCAAAGTCATTTGCATCAAGGTGTGTGTGTGTGTGTGTGTGTGTGTGTGTGTGTGTGTGTGTGTGTGTGTGTGGTGTGTGTGTGTGTGTGTGTGTGTGTGTGTGTGTGTGTGTGTGTGTGTGTGTGTGTGCATACTCGTGCATGTGTGTGCTGGTGCTTGCTCGTTAGTGTGAGTAGGGAGTGTTGAGTTTATCTTCCCTCGCTCTCGCTTGCTCACTCTCTTGCCCCAGTTTTAATTCAACCTTTATCCACAGAAGTGTTGCTGACTATGCACACTCCTTTTCCAGCGACACCCTGGTTCATATTTGTATAGTTACACACCTGGAAGCTGAATTGTGCGACTGCTCCAGCGACACGCTGTATTGCCTGCTTGCTTCACCTTTACCAAGGCCAAATGTGAATCCCTTACACATTTCCCATATTATGCTAAATGTATCCATGAAGAATGGCAAAACTATTTACAACCATTTAATTTCTTGTAATGTCTTTGGTTTAATATCTCGATCCACAAAATTCTTCAATGTGTCGTTTTTGGAACTCTTATGACCACATGTCCCGCTGTTGAAGGAAACCGATTTGGTTCTGATGTTTATTTGTATATCCCACCGTTTTGGATTGAAACTACTTGTGATATCACTACTTGTGATATCACCACCAAAGCTTTCAGGGTGGGGTAAAAGCTGTGTGGTCAAAGTTCTGAATTCAAAATGTAAAAGCAATTCCCCTTTTTTCTATGGATAATCATTTCAACAGCTTATTTTGATATACCTCTGTCACACATGCCTTTGACTATTGTCAGAGTTTATGATCATATTCGTTAGTAAAAAGCCTGCATGGTACCGTACGTGTGTATTGTTTCATGTGCATTTTATAATATTGCCTTTCTGTTCTGAATATTCTCTTCCTCTGTATCTATCTATGTGTCCATGCCAGACATTTGTGGGTACTTTGTAGCAATAGGCACGAGTATGACTTGTTAGAGGGAGTACTGTGTAAGAAAGGGTGGCAAGGTTGCCAGCCCCTTTCACACATGAATGCGCTAAAATTGCGAGTCTACGTTTACCAGTGAAATTACCAGTTTTTACGTTCACACAAGACCACTGGCAATGTGTGTCATAATTTCCAAGAAATTACGTGTTTCTATCGCTCCGAAATAACTGCAGTTTGAAAACAATATCCGTCCTATTCGTAAAGTTTTTACCATTCCTTTGATTAAACCTGTGTCATAACCCGATCTGGTGAGCTCTCCAATCCACTGTAAGGAAACATTTTACACTGATTTATATTTCTCCCATGTATGTATAACAAGAACGCTGTTTACACTGCAGAGCTGGCAATTAACGCATCACCTCCTTGAAAAATGTTATGATTGGCTAACACAGTTGTCAACAGAGCAAGCTGCTACATTTTTCAAGCTTATGCCGGTAATGTGACAGCATTGTTCTTCAGACATATGGTTGTGCAGGAACATTACCGGAAATGTTGCAAAGTCTTTAGCAGGGATATTTGTGGAATGGACCTTAAGTCATTTTGATACCGGCTCCCATTCACACTTGACCCACATGCCTGTAAATATCCAGCATGGGCTGAATGTGTGAAATGGGCTGAATGTGTGTTGTTCACCAACCCGCTTGCATCTCTTGATTCATAGTGATGATGCTGAAGCTGCCTAAAAATAACGCGCACGCGCACACCTCTCCCAGGCTCCTGTGGACCGCCAATCATTAGAGTGAGGCCTGCATCTGTGATGGTGCTAAAATTAGCTGACATCTGCTGTGACTCACTACTGAGAGCCGGGTCATCGAGCCACTTGGGGAACAAGTGTTGTTGTTATTCTTCCTCCTTTCCTCCTCTTCCCTCCTTCTGTTTCCTTCTCTTCTCTTTCCCTCATGCGTCATTGCCAGAATCAGTTGCTCTGATGTGGATAATGTCTGCTGTGTGTTTGTATAATGCATAAATCTGCCTAATAACCAGACGCATGTGCAATCCTTTCAGCGGGATCTTTCAGGCCTGTTCCAGCTATATTATTTATTATTTGAATGCTGAAGCACAGCTTGACTATGCCTCATTTCTGCCTGCCATGATATTCAGGCGGTGATGCCGGAGGATTTCACCTTGTTGTATTATAGATGGGCATGTCTGCAGACATGTGAGTGAATCATTTGTGAGTAGTATCAGCTTTGGCGCTGAAGCTCCTTTATCGCGGATAGACTCGGAAAGACCATATCAACAAAAGCCAAATATTCGTCTCAAGCGGAGATGAGAAGAGACTATGAGAGAGGGGTTAAAGAGCCAACCCCTGGACAAACGTCACTCCAGGCACAGCGTCATTGTGACCACAGTGTTTCCCACAGAAATTTTGGAGACTATGGGGCGGGGGGGGGGGGGGGCGGCGGCATTCAACCGGACATGCGCGGTGGTTTGCCTACTATAAGTATACTAACACTAACAAAGAACTAATTCCTTGGTATTGATTATGGACTTTGTATTTGTTGAGTTGTGGTGCACTATTGTTGCAGCTCACGTTGCATTCAGATGAAATAATAAATGATGGAATTATCTTTAGCCGTTCTTGGCGTATATTTCTGCAGATATACATTCTACACAACAGATGGCCAATCTCCTTTTTTCAGTGTACGCCTATTTAAACACAATGGCGTGGCCTAAATGTCACCTTCTCAATCGTTTCATAAGCTATACATTTGTATAAACCCCCCGTTTACACAATGGGAAAACACATGTTTTCATACGTTTTGCCCTTTCATTTAGGCTACACGAAAACAGAGTTTTTATCATGGGAAACGATCATTTATAAAAACTCAGAAACTCAGTTTTTATGTTTGCGTGTGCACTAGGTCAAACGGAGTTCTATGTTCTCAAACAGTATGCATCTAAAAATGCATCACCTCTGTGAGCATCATATGTTTACAGTTAGTTAACTTACTGATCATGGATGCTGTTAAGGTAGTGCTCATACGTTAATGCAAAATTCCGAATGTCGCGCTCTCTCTATTTTTTAGACAACTCAAGACCCTCTGCAACGTAAGCACACGCACGCTAAACTGATTGGCTTTCATCACGATTTGCCAGACTCTCATTTAAATAAAGTTCAAGGATTGCCAACTTGGATTCGGCTGCAGAAGGCTATTCGGCACAGTCGCAGGCAGACAGACGAACTTCGTGCTCTCATGCAATCCCAATGAGAGCGACACGAACTTCGTCTGAGCAAAAAAAACAAAAAACAAACAAAAAAAACAACAACTTCATGTGCACGCAGAGACTATGTCGGCCGAAATTAGACTATGGCGGGGCGCCATAGTCTCGTCAATGTGTGGGAAACACTGTGACCAGCTGCCACTTCCAGTTAACCTTTAAAAGAGAACTGATGGCATTCAGAGCATACTTGCTCTATCTGATGTTTCCAAGGAAATAAAAGCATGCTAGGTGTAATGTGATTCTATTCCACAAGATTTAATATGATCAAGACGAAAAATGTGTTACTAAAGAAAATAAAATCTATATTTTTTACCATGATCTCATGGTTAATATTAAACATTTACCATGCAAGTGGGCAGTCATTATTTATTTAAACGGCTGTGATGGCTAGTAGAGCTAATGATCTTACTAGACAGAGGAATTGAGCTGAATGTCAATACATCTACCACATGTTTGGATCTTCCTTGAACTGCTACACAAAGATATCAATAACAATGATAATCTGAGGATGTATACAAAATATGCCCAGCTTCCGACCCGAGTGGATCTCCGGTATAATCAAAACAATCTCCAACATCTCCATCATTATTCTTTTTTGTAATTCAATTTCATGTATTGGCCTAGTTGTGTGTACAAGCCTTTACACTGTCATCTTAAGGAGCATCTTGACGCTAATTGCCTGGAAGTCTTCAGAGTGGAGCAGCTGCTCACATAAAAGCGCTCCTCAGAGTCTTTTTCACCATGATTGGAGCCACTTTGCTTCCGCCTCGCCGGCCTACCCACAATGCCCTGTAAACGCTACCTTCCTTTGCATGATTGCGAAGGTAATGACTGGCGGAGAAGCTTTCTCTCTGGCTGCTCTTAACCTTTTTCGGCTGATGCCATCTAGGAAGGAGGCTGTTTGGTGGATAACCACCTGGAGAGTCAGGTGTGGGGCCCAGACAGAAAGCGGCCTTATCTTGTGACTGGTATCACAGCAAGCCCTGTGTGTGTGTGTGTGTGTGTGTGTGTGTGTGTGTGTGTGTGTGTGTGTGTGTGTGTGTGTGTGTGTGTGTGTGTGTGTGTGTGTGTGTGTGTGTGCTTAAGTGTGCGACGCGTTGTGGTCTGATGATGGTAATGTCAGTGTGTGTGTGCGTTGTGTCCTCTTCTCTGTTGTAGGTCTTATGGCATGGTATTGTCATAAGACAATGGTATTGTCAGGTTGGTGCGCACTGCGCACCAACCTTATTAATAGGCAGATAATAAATATAGGCTCGCCTCTTATGGTTCAGTGTTTATCCTGACCTATCACTCTCGCACATTAAAGTACATCTAATCGGTAACATTAGCGTTTATTCGACTCAAGAGTTACGCTCCACAAGGAATAGAAGGTACATTAGGACATGTGCGTTCACCCTGTAAATGGCACAGTACTCGAGAATATTAATCAGCGTTACTTTAACCGCAGAAGACTGGTTTGACATTTGGAGGGCTTCCAGAACTCTGAAAGCAGAGACGGCCCGGATAAGAAGACCATGCCTACTCCCAACCAGCTTTTATGAAGATGAGGAACTTTAAAAACATACACATACAGGAGCTCCTTTTTTTGTCTGTAGGTTTAAACGTCGGCTCGTCAGCAGTCCTCTGTTAAAGCAGAACTTCTTGGGGGATAAGGCTCAGAGCCTGGGCCAGGAACCACACACTGCAGAGATGGAGTTGAGCCTTGTTTCCTGTTTCTAGAAATTCTACGTTGACATTTATTTCATGAGTGGGCGAAGCTTTCAAAAAGGGATTTTAATAAGTGTATTTCCACAGTGGCCAGTCTGCACGGTTCTGACCTGATGCCTTGAGACAGTTTGTGTTCAACTACAGATGCTGCCTCCAGCAACATGACTGGTCAAAACAAAGATGAAGTGTACCGAAATGAAACGTCCCGTGTGCCCAGATTTCAGCTAGTCTGCATCAGACTAGGGGGATACTAGTATAAAGTCTCCTTCATGAGGCCAGTTGAATAACGATTAAAGGCTGTTGTTCCATACCACTATATCCACAGAGGAGGGCGATAATATGTGACGGTTTCAACAGCAGGAGATTCAGATCAATGATCACTCATCAATTTCAAGCCCCCCTCGACGGCCTGGTTACAAGCATCCATCTCCTGGCTGCTCTCCCTGGAGCTGAAGGGTAGCGGCACATCAGCCATCGAGCGTAATTCCTGCCGAGTGATGGATGCGTCATCTATCGACTGGTGCTCCTAAGACTTATAGATACTCCATTTTGCTTTTTTTTTTTTTTTTTTGCTTTTTTATTATACACAGATCTGCTCTTAATGATCTCCAACGCAGGCCAGTGTTTCTCCAATGCGACTTTTAATGTCGTCAGCCTGTCAGCTGGCATCCCTCTACGCGTCTTCGCTGTCGACCCAGATTGGACTTAATGAGGGGCCCGCGTCCGCACAGCTCATAACTCAGCACAACACAGCTGCTGACAGAAAAAGAAGTGTGAATGTGTGCTGATAGAATTTGTTTATGGAAGTGTGTGTGTGTGTGTGTGTGTGTGTGTGTGTGTGTGTGTGTGTGTGTGTGTGTGTGTGTGTGTGAGTGTGAGAGAGATACATTTATCATTCGACAAGACGTGTTTATGGGAGTATGTGAGATTGTACAATTGTGTGTTCTTCTTTTAAAGGTTGCTGAGTTGGTGGGATATAGGAATAGGGGATCTTCTTCATTTTTATTGGTCTGTCTGTTTGGCTGTTTGTATATCTGTTGGTCCTCTACTTATAAGTCTTTGGTTTAGGAAATGTGCTTGAATCCCACAGTGGCATGAATATAGGATTCATCATCACTTCTTAGTAATAAAGGTTATAACCTATTTTACCAGGATTTTACAAAAATGAGAGGGAGAGAGTTTTACAGTCTGACACCCTAAACTGGTGGTGTACAGAAGCCATCATTGTTGCTTCACCTGACTGTGTGAATGGCCCTCACTGCTCATACATCTCCTCTATTCCACGATCAATCTTTTGCATTGGGACTTCTTTTTTTGTCAAACCTGTCAGAAATGTTGAGTGGTATGAGGACGGGGTACTTGCCAAACATGAAGAGGCTTTGTCATCATAAAAAAATGCTTTGTGCTGCTCATTTTCTGGAATTAATGCGAAAAGTGTGATTTCCAAGATGAACACCATCTGATGACTGACAATAGCGGCAGAGGATATATGAAGTCAACATGATTAGCTTTGTCTATCCTTTGTCCATTTATGTCAAATTCTGTTGATTTTCCCCAAATTCCTCTAAACATGTTTTATTATTTGTTGACATGTTTGGAGGCAGGATGTATTGTATAGTAAAAGCCTCTGTCTTGTTGTTGCTGAGACCAGAAGGTTTGTTTAAATTAAGTGGCTCGCAAGGGGAGGATGAGACCCCCGTGTTAGACCAGGTTTAACATAATGACACCATGAACGCCTTGAAGGTGTATAAAAGAATAATGCATCTCAATGGAAATATAGGTTTTAAAATGAAGGGTCATGGTATCATAAGTGGCCTCGTACAATTTGGGCAGACGAGTTTGAGTGATTTTGCTCGGGCAGTGGAAACTCGCTCTGCTACCCGTTGCTGTGTTTCACACAGAGATAATTGAACTGATTGGTTGTGGAACTTTCTTTACCACCTGGAATCCACATCAACAACCAGGCAGCCACCTCTGGGATATAACTCATCTGGGTTGAGCCTCTCTCCTCCATCAAGGGTGTATCGCTGGTCCCACCGACTGCTGGCCTGGGGCCCGTTTCTGTTGTTTTATCATGTGGTTATGGAGAATGGCCATTTCAAGCTAGCTGAACACTACAGCGAGATGGCACGCACCTCTTTTTAGCGTCCACTGTGCATCCACAAAGTCGTTTTCAATGATGCAACATGACGTTATGTGGGCACGTTATTATTGATATCATTGCATATGTTTTGTCCAGCGCTAACGAACGCACGCTGTAGCTCACTCTTTATTTGTATTTAAACAGCAGCCAGGCAACTGAAGCTGGGTAACGTTATTTGCAATCATGACACACACGCACACGCACGCACACGCACACGCGCACACACCACACCGTCCTTGCCTGTCACTTTGCCTTTACAACACAACCATTTAACATACTCCTCGACCTCATTTTCATCCCTCGTCCCTTCCAGTATGTTGCCACCACTATCTAACCTTAGCACAGTGACGCATCACCTTGCTCTCTCTCGGCCTATTCATCCCTCTCTCTCCAGTTCATTTGACGGTGACATACAGCGTCGTACCATGCATTCACCCTTCGCCTCCCCTCATCCCTCCCTCCTGCATTACTAGCGTGTCCCTTCTTCATGTTGCTGCAGCACCTTGTGTGTGTCCTCCAGAAGGTGTCTTCGCCCTCGTTGTATCCATGGGAGGGCCTGTGTGTCGATGGTACATACGTGTGAGGACATTGTTACTATTATTACTATGAAATATTACCTGGCAAATCAAAGCCCTTCTATCTCTTGTCGGTTTCATCCCCTGTTTCTCGGTCGGTTTGTTTCAACTCGTTTGATTTGGCTCCACCCTGTTGGGTTGTGTGGAGGCCATCACAGGTTGGAGGAGGGTGTGGTGGAGGAACAGAGGTAGGATTAGCACTAGATGGAGACGCTGATGGACAGGGAGGTGTGGATGGATGGAGAAGGAAATTGAAGTACGGAGACATACAGATTGAGATCGAGGGCTAATAAAACATGGGACTGTGTTTGTCTAATTTGTGTGTAATTGTTTTAATACGAGTGTGTGTGTGTGTGTGTGTGTGTGTGTGTGTGTGTGTGTGTGTGTGTGTGTGTGTGTGTGTGTGTGTGTGTGTGTGTGTGTGTGTGTGTCCATACCTGTGTGCTTACACCTTAAGACACACATAAACACACAAACCTGCTATCAGTGCAGTCATACTTTTGCAGATGACCTTTTACTGCTGGCAGAAGAGGAAATGTGTTAGCTTACCAACACTTCAATCATAACCAGGTTTCTAGAATCCTCCGCTCTATCGTCAGGGGGTAACTGTTACAACCATGGCATGATTGGCTTGTTTTTTTCATAGCAGCAAGCCTTAACACTGCATTCAGAGGCCTTATGTCTCCCACTGGTAGAAGGAATGTCACAACAGCATGTCCTCTGACTTCAAAATAAACGCCTCTAATTCAATACAGCAGCACCTGTCTCTCCTTCTCCCTGTCTCTCCACCTCCCTGCCTGGTTCCCTCTCCCTACGTCCCTGTTCATTCACCTCCCTCTCTCCTCCTCCCTGCCTCTCCCCTCATCCCTCGTTCCATCTCCCTGTCTCCATACATCCCTGTTAATTGTCCACCTCCGTGCCTCTCCTCTCATTCCCTCTCCGTACCTCCCTGTTCAGCCACCATCCCTCTCTTCATCTGCCTGTTTCCCCCCCCTCTCCTCTCTCCTCACACCCCCAGGCTTCCCTCCTCTCCACTCGCCATTCCCCTACCTCCAATGTTTCCTCCTACTGCTCATCCAATCTATTTTCTCTCCTCGTGTACCCCCACCACCCTTTCACTTCTTCCCCATCGCCACCTCTCTCTCCACCCCTTCTCTCCACCTTTCGCCATCCTGTCCTTCACACGGTTGAGTGAAGGACGGGTCACACACACCTACAGATATTTACCATGAGGGATGTCTGTGGGGTTGAAACATGCAGATGACTCAGAAGAGTCTGGGAGTAATGGCTTTTTATTGCGTCAGTGGTTTAGAAAACAATTGCTCTGGGACTCTCCGTAAGCTATTATCTCTCGTATTGGCGCTATTATCTTATTCATCAATGCTGCACAAAGCACTCGTATGTTGTGTGGAAATTCTTGCTTGATGTTTCTTCACTCGGCTGATTATTATTCTGTTTACCCAAAGCAAAACAAAGGACTAATTTGGCATCTGAAATGTTTGCCTGGTATTATTGTTATCGCTCTAGTAAAATCCCAAAGAAAATGTAGAAAAGATCAAAATCAAAGTCTGAGATTAAGATGTTCTGTTATGATTGTGCTGGTTTGAAATGGGATATAACTCCTGCATGCAGTGTAAAGTCAACGAAGGAACCGGTAATACCTAGAGTGCAAGGTGCGCTAAGAACGAGGATACCCCGATCCTACCACCAAACGCCAGGACAGGCCTACATCATTCCTTCAGGGAGTCCTAACCGGGTCTCGTTTCTCTGCCTCGTCCCCCCAGGTGTTCCGCACCGACTTCATCACGGCCATGAAGCTGGCGGACTCGGCCCAGCTGGGCGACTTCTACGTGCTCTCGGACCCGTGGAGGCAGGAGTGGGAGAAGGGGGTCCAGGTCCCAGCCAACCTGGAGGCCATCCCCCAGCCCGTGGTCCGGTAAGCAGGAGACCACACACACACACACACACACACCACACACACACACACACACACACACACACACACACACACACACACACCACACACACAACACACACACACACACACACACACACACACACACACACACACACAGAGAGAGAGGGGTGTGCACGCTGATGCATCACCACACACAGCGGGGTGCACGCTGATGCACTCACACACACACAGGGGTATGCATTCTGATGCACTCACATATACAGGGGTATTCGCGATGAGGCATTTACAGACAGACTGGGAGAGCCCGGACACGGTGTTGTGGCCATCTTGCTGTGATCCAGCTGTGGTCAGGGTCCTTGTGGTTAGTCTGGCACTCGAGGAACTAATAAAAGGGTTCAGAGTCAGACGGCCTCTTAACGACTCTGAGGGCTGCACATGCACATGTACGCATTATATATGTGCACGTGTTTAACCAACTCATTACCCACACACACACACACACACACACACACACACACACACACACACACACACACACACACACACACACACACACACACACACACGTGAATTTTTAAACGTAAACAAAAGGCAGCCCATCCTGTTGTGCTTTTTGCAGTGATTCATGTCCTTTGTCCTGCCAAGGTTTTCAACTCTTACCACATCACACCGATGATATATGAACTAATACTTAACTTTTAAAAATACGTCTAATTGACTCTAGGGATTACTCAATGCTAGTCCCAGTTATCACCTGTTTAGCTTTTCTTTTTTAATGACACAAACACATATTCCATGCAATTCTCCCATCTAGCCCTGCATGAATTGTGAAAACCACCTACCTGATATACGGTAAAGACTTTAAATAGATGGTAGATAAGTCAGGAAGCAGCCAACTCTATCTGCATTGGGTCTGCCCATGTGTATCTGTTCAGCCGTAGTGTTGTCCACACATAAACATGCAACATGTTAATAGCGACATGTTAATAGCGGCATGTAAACACAGACGCACGCACGCACACTCAGCTGAGCGGTTGCGTAGGTGGGGGAAAGGAAGAGGAGAAAACTGTCAGAGATTGTAAGGATGGATGCGTATATGCCAATGCCATGAGTGCGATAGCATAATGACTGATAAACTGATGGGGAAATGAATAGACAGATGAGTAGACAGATGGGATGAACGAGGAGATAGAGGGGTGGGAATATGTGAGATTGTGACAGGTGCTGCTATCTTCTTATGCTTATCATCTTTCTCACTCTTTCTCTCTTGCGATCTTCCACTGCTATCCCTTGAACCTCTTTGGTCTGTGCTTTAAGTCTTAAACAAGTCTTTATCTTGCTTGTTTTTTTCCTTGGATAATTCTTGCTGTTTATCATCACTCCTCACAACCGTCTCTATTCCCCCTTATTTCTGAGCTCTTTCTATTCATAAAAGCTTTTTACATTTTTGGTGATTCTATGCTCAAAAATGTGAAAGAAATTATGACGTACAGAATTCACGCGACTAAATTTCAGAGAGTCACTCAAGATCCACCTGTATGCACACGGGCCTATCGCCTCTACTCTTCCAGGAGCTCATCGCTGTCATACTATAGGTTCTAACCATGTCTGGTGTCCAGCGCGCTCTCCGTCACTGCGCTCTGTCCACTGAGGTTGGACTGGCGCTCTCATGCTGGAGCGCTCTCATCCATCTCGTTGCTGCTCTGCTTCTGCATCGGTAACATTTACGGTCCCACAGAGGTTGAGTTTGTGCCTGTGTTCGCTGTGGCCCCTGGCTGCTCGTGGCTCCTATGATGTATGGTTACCTATTTTCAAATCAAATGATCAAATCAAAATCGTATCGTTTCCACTTATAATGAATGTGACCTGGTTCTTTTTTTTTTATAAAAAACAACGAGATGGAGATCACATTTCTGTGTATGTCCCGGTAGACAAACAGATTTATAGCTGCCGGAAACGGGAACATTAACAGGTCGTTTCTTCTCCATGTTTTCCGTCAGAAAGTAGCGCTGGAGAAAATTGAATCGAGATATTCTGTAAAAATGTGCGATACATTTGGATGGAAACTCATTCTATATCTCTCTGTCTCTGTCTCTTTGTCTCTGTCTGTCTCTTTCTGTCCCTCTGTCTCCCGCTCTCACTCTCTGTCTCTCACACTCTTTCTCTCCCTCTCTGTCAGTCTCTCACTCTGTCTCTCCCTCTCTGTGTCTCTGTCTCCCCCTCTCTCCCCCTCTCTGCCCCCCTCTGTCCGTCTATCTCTCCCTCCTCGCTCTCCCTCCTCTCAGCCTGAGGCTCAGACACAGTTTTCCTTGGCGGTGTGTGTTTTTATATGAATAATGACATCATCATCCAAAAATGGTTGGAGAGGAAAAAGGCTGCGGGGTCCGTCTGACTCAGACCACCCCAGTATCTCCCCCCAACCCTCTCTTGCTCTCTCTCCCTTCATTCATCCTTCTGTGATTCTCTTTCTTTGTATGTCCTATCATTCTTTCTACATCTCAAAAGTTTTCTGTCCCATAACCCCTGTCTCTCTCTCCCTAATCCTCTCTTCTCTCTTCCCTCTCTCTACTCCTGTCCATCTGTCTTCGGTGCCTCTATCCCTCACCTCTCTCTCTTTCTCTGTCTCACTCAAAATATGTTCTCTCTGAACTCCTTTCTCCCTCTCTCAAATTTCAAGTTGTCTTTATTGGCAGCCATATGATGCATTGTTATAGTGCCAAAGCATTGTATAACAGATTGTCATGCAATGATAATCTGTTCATATGTCTATCACTATAATTCCCTTACCCATTTATCGCTCTATCTCTCTATTGCTCTAACTGTTTTGCATTTTGTTTCTCTCTCTCTGTCTGTCTCTCTCTCTGTGTATCCCTTCTACCCTTTCCCTCTCCTCCCCTTCTCACTTTGTGAGTAAGACACAGCCAGAGTGTGCCTGATAGTCTCCCCCTTCTCCCTCCCCCTCTCTCTCTCTGTCTATCCCTCCCCCCGGCCCGTCTCTCCCAGGGCTGGCCAGGGCCAAAGGGAAGTTATTAGGATGTTGTGTAACGCTGGGTTTGTGCACACAGTGGATAAAGGCCCTGGCTGCTAGTCCACAGCCTCCGTCCCCAGTGAGGACTCAGGGATGGAAAATAATTACATACATGAGGAGTTCTCTCTCTCTCTCGCTCTCTCTGTGACATTATTCCATTGCAGAGGAAGAGGGCACTACCAGATTACCTAACCCAAAGAGCACCTGTCAAACCTCAGACGGAGGAAACGAGAGCTCGCTGACGAAGCGAACACTGGACAATGGACCTTTTTGAACGGGTTTACCCACACTGATATAACAGCTACGTGCTCTCTGAAGACTCTTTGGAACAGTCCTGTGTGCATGCGAGCGGAGGTTTGAGGGAAATTGAAGTCACGGGATATCTGTAGACCATAATTTATTAAAATGTATTTAGTGAATCTATTGTCATTGTTCTTAGGCATAGTAACCTTTTATCACACACCAACTCTTTCCAGCTCCCCTAACTGTTTTTCTTTTATTGAGATTATATTTTTTTATGATCAATTGGGACATTCGCACACTCTTCTCGCTCTCTCTCCTCTCCTGTCTCTCTCCTTTCTCTCTTTTCGCTCTCAACGAGACAGCCAAGATGGGGATTATTTGAATGTATTGGCTCATCGCTACCATCCATATGGCAGCAGGGTCAACAAACATGAAATCCTCCTTTTGTCTATTTTCATATTTATTTGATTACATTTTCCTCTCCTGTGTCCTCCTCATCACCTGGCAATGCTTCGTTTTTTCTTTCCTAGCATCGTGTCAAGCTTTTGGGATGCAAAACCGCAACACCAGCCACAACCTGACATTCTCTCTGTAAGGAAACAACGCTTCCTAAGCATTAGATGGAGGAGGGAATGATATTTCTGCTTAATCCTGAGCGGTGAGCTGTGTAGGGCTCCGTACAAAGCTCAGGACTTTGTGTCTTTGAGATCAGTTCTCCGTACTGCAGTATTACATTCTGGCACATGATGTTTGGTAACGCTCCAGCCTAAGGAGTTCTCTTGCAACTTAAATAAACAGATATGCTATTTCTTTATAGCATATCTGGTTTTTATCACTTTGAAAATTTTACCCTCCTGGCTATTGCAGCAGTTTTCTCCAGGTTTAGCTAACATCTATATTTTTGTTGTTGTTGCATTGTACAGCCCTCATAGACTTCCGACAATGACACACTGCTTGGCAAATAAACGCAAGTGGATAAAAGTTTATATTGAAATCATACAGCTAATTCAATGTGACGATATGTCTATATTCAAGTCAAGTCAACTCTATTTGTATAAACACAATGCAACACAATAGTCTCACTCTGGCTTGTTCCAGGCCTGGGGCTGCTACACTTGATATTGACTTATTTCTGAGCCAAATAAGGGAACAAAACCAAAAACCCCAGTAGGTTCTTTGTTTTATAACTGAACTCTGGTCCATGGAGACCATCATTCATGCTGATTGCAAACAGTAACCCAGAATGAGACGGGTTGAAACTGTATTACTCTCCAGTGATAAGGTTCAGCATGGACAGGGCCATCAGCGCTGAACCAGGGGCTGTATACTAAAGCAATCTGAAGAGCTTTGGTAAAACTGAAGAAAGATGGCATGCACACACACTACAGAAAATAATGGATAGAGGAGAGCCCAAGGCAGGGTTAGGAATGGTTTTTGAAATTGATATCTGACATGGAGTATACAGAATATACCGGTATATTTTGTTTTCTGCCAACTTCGTCTGTGCCGCGGTAGAGAACTTGACGGCAGGAAATGTTTGTGGTGTGCTTTTGTTTCAGAGTAACCATTCCAATCTTGAAAGGGAAGAGCAGAGAGCCTTTCAGATACAATGAGATCAGGTTGACTCTTGTTAGGTGAACTCTCATTTCATGAAGATGATCATATTAGAAACATCAGGCTGTATTGGTTAAACAGATTAGATCAATACATTGATATAAAGATTCCAACAATACATTTTTGTGTAAAAATAATAAAAATGTCTATGCTATTCACTTATGAAAATGCAATACTCTCTACTTCACTGTGCTCCACTCTCAGCTCTATTCCCAGTAGCTAATCGGATCATTAGCTGGCTCCCTGGTTTTTGTTTGCCCTACAATATGATGGAATGCAGTAATGTTAATTGTTTCTTAAAATAGCACTGCGTTGCCAAATGTCTGCAGAAATAATAAAACTAAAACTAGCATCTAAAATCTGAAACGATGAACTGCGACATTTGAAAGATGAAATGAGGACATGAGAGAAAAGTTGCATGAAAGTTCTGAGGCGCTCCAATATGTACATGCGTCTCCTGACACCACAGTGTTGCACGCAGTACAGAACAGCTCCTCGCACCGGTTTTGCATCGCATTCTCTGCGGGTTCTTCCGGAAAGCCCCACCATCAGATAAGATGAGTAAGAATCCTCCATGTCACAGATGTACAAGCAGGGCTTGAACACTAATAGTTTCCATTCGTAATGGACTTTAAAACCCTGCCCAACGGGCTGCTCTGCACATGCACTCGATGTATGCCTGATAACCAGCAACCCGGCCGCCTTTGATAACACCATGTCTCCACACGCTCAGTCATCATGGTGTGGTGGACGGGTTGTCTGGCCGTGCTGAAACGCCTACACTACTGTGTTGGTGAGCATGATGCACTCCACCGCTCTTACTGGGAGTGTTGTAACTAATATAACTGATTATCTGATGAGCACCCCAAAGGCATGCACGTACATGGAGTAACAAATGTACCGAATCACATTCAGCCCTTGTTGAATTGCTATGGCAGGGCAAACGCATGCCACGGTAATAATGTTGGAATTCCAATCCAATTGTTATCAGATACCAACGTCTAGAACCTGTCTGTTTGAGATACCCCCTTTTTTTTGATGATGTTCACTACGAAACTAAGTGGACGACTCGGGTTCAAAGGGTGCGCTAGCTGACCGCAGCAAGCTAACGCAGTGTTTTGGCTGCCTGCCAGATTGATGGCTAGTTGAATACACATTAGAAATGTCCTATTTAACTCTGAGGGTCACGACCCAAAAAGGCTCCGTGCCCAGGCCTATAGACTCTGAGAGAGAGAGTAATAATATGTTGTCATAAGAAATAACTTTTATCCTGAGGGCAGAGAGGGGGTTTGAGTTATGCGTTCTTGCGGGTGCTGAAAAGTGGATAGAACTAGGCAGTATATCCAGAGCAGTCTTGGATGTCCTTGTTTGTTGGCCAATTCATCAGGGCCATATTGTACAGCCTCACACATGTACACACGAGCACACGTATCTGGTACAGAAGATAATAGCAGGGTTGATTATCTGATTGACTGTGAAGCCAACTTGCTGAGGGTTGTTTTGGCTAGCCGAGGGACTTATCGACTGAGTTGCGTCTTTTAAGTTACCAGCTAAATGGTCCAACGGATGCCTGTCAGCCCAATCAATTGTGGGTTGAAAATCAGGATTTTTCTCCTTTTACAGAAAACCCACGAGATCAGCCAGGCGCTTCTGCTCTGGGTCAGTTGCTTCATGAACCACATCACAGGGGAAGCTCGCTTGGCTCTGTTACCGACAACAGTGAATGACTGGACGGACGGCTGAGCCATTAAAACCGTGTGGTGTAACAGTTGGTCCAAAACACACCATGCCGATTGGACTGTGTCACCGCGTCCGTCCTCAGACCGCACTCTAGGCAGGCGTCCCTCTCTGGCCGAGTGTCCTGACAGGCAAAAGGGCTGAGCTCAGTGAACGAAGCACACTAACTAGACCAGTGACTGGCTGGCTGGCCGGCCTGGCTCCCCTACCACAGAGACTGGGTCTGGGCCAGAACCCGAGTCGGCCGTTCACTTCCAAAGGGGTTGAGTCAGAAGCCTGCTAAACCCAGTCACCTCCTCAGGGGACGTTTGAGGAGAAACGTCTTCAGGGTGGGGAAGCCTAACAGCGCAAATATCAATTTCCAAAATCATTCAGACACCGTTTAAATACAAATCAGATTGTGAGAGAGTGTTGTCCCTAATATACATGTTTGGATCTTTAAGACACAATTGACATGTATTTGATGCATTTAAGTCCAATCATTTGGACCTGCACCATCATATTCCAGAAACAGCTTCAGTCCCCAGGCCAAGTGGATACTCTACTATACCAGTCAATGCTACTTTCAGAAGTCATCGTTTTGTTTATCACTGCATAGACCGGGGAGTGTCCTAATTTGATTGTAAGGTCACAAAGCTGTGCAGAAGTGACCGCTCTGTTCAGGTGAAGCCGGCTGACTCTAGTCTGGGCCTATTTGAATCAGCTTGTTATATCCTACAGGCTTTGATGGGCATACAAACAAGGATTTCTCTTTGATTTGTCTCTCTTGATCACATTTGTAGATTGGGGGGGGAGCAGGCAATTTGGAAAATACACATTGAGTGAGGCCTGCTCCTATCATAACTTGCATTGATAATCAACAGGCCCAATATACTATAATAGCTCTCCCCCCTCCTGTTCTGTTACGGTGAGTGTAACGTGTGATCTAAGTGCGCTTACTTTGAGAAAAGGAGGGATGAGGAGTTTGACACAGTAATCTTTGGGTTATTTCTTTTAGTTTCTGGTGACCAACGTTTACCGTCAGTCAGACCATTAAAGAAATACAATTAAAATTATAATTGGCACAGCCCTTATTAGAATATGTAGTTAACATCATAACTTTCTCTTGCCATGGCATCTACTACACTGCCTTCCTAGGAGCCGTTGCAATTTCTGGCCAATAACAGGAAAACAATTGATGTTTGCAAGTTTTCAACAGCAAAAAGCAAACCGTATTGTAATGTTACATGGGAAAACTGGGATGAGGTCCAACCAAGCCCAGACACTCAAGAAGCAGTACAGAGCCGAAGAATATACAAAAAAACTAGAGAACCAAAGTATGTGATGAGATTTTTAGTTTACCTGCTAGTTCCAGCCCTGATGGCTTTCTGGATAAATGGCCGTCCTGACACTATTTTTGGATGAGTGTTGTTTATGTGCGTCTTTGTTTAGCTGTGAATAAGTCTTTGTGAGACTGTGGCTTTGTGTGAGTCTGACTGTATTTACTGTAGTCTAGCCCACTACAGTACATACAATGCATCATTGTTGTTGCTCATTTGGGAATTGTCATTCCGTCTAAAGCAACATCTGTCTTCTCTACTTCTATTTCAGTTCTCTGCTCTCCCACCATTTACCTTTTTTAAGTGGCTGACCCATGCTCTCTTAAGGCTCTTTTCCATCACATGTTACTGCTGAACTATTCTCGGCTGTCCTCGTCTGTTTTAGTTTTCCATTTGAGAAAGGATTGATACTACCTGGTACCTGTGCCTTTTTCTCTGTATCACCTGTTGAGGTTCCAGGCGAGCGGAGGATACCAAAAAGTTATTTGAAAAAACACAGACTACAGATGGGTCGGAGAAAATCGTCTCTAGAATCATCCAACTGCGTATTCTCCGCACATCTTCCCCGGCTCTCTTTCTACCCGGTTGCCATCCCAAACGGCAGTAAAGCCATTGATTATAATGATGAGTTTGATGATGATTAGGGAGAGAATTTCATCCTGTTTGAAATGAAAACAAAGCATTAGCTCTGCCATCTGCTCTCCCTGCAGTCCTCCTCTTCCAGGTTTAATGGATGGGTGAAGGCATACTGGGGGGGGGGGGGGTTAGGGGGGGGGGGGTACTGGAGGAATTAATACAATGGATGGGTGGATGAATTGAACAGAGGTGTTGATGGATTCATACAAAGGATGGATGAGTGAAAGACGGCCAGATGGAATGAGGTCTTAAATGGATTCTGGAGACGTGCATAGCGCCAAGCAAAAAGTGTCTGATTGGATTTGAAGGAATGGAGCTGACCCTTGGCTGAGACCGCGGCTCGGCAAAACAACCCTCAAGCATTTTGATGGAGATGGTGGGTATTTCAAAAATTTTCAAAAATTCTCTCAGAAGGCAGTAAGAACTAAAAGGGGGGAAAGGGAACCAGGCATGAAGGAGGCAAACGGCTGAAAGATTAAATGGATGTATCATCCACTGAGGACCTGAAGGAGGCCCAGGGTGAGGAGTAAACAGATATGACTAAGTGGAACACTACCAGGACTAGTGCTCCCCTGGGAGTGAGAGGGACACGGAGATAGTTTAGTGTCTACCACACCGCACCAACTCACACATACATGAAAACAAATCTATGGATGCTGTTTGTGTAAATGTCTCGCTAATGGAGCGGTTTTATCTGTCAAGCTGATAGAATTACAGCTTTGGCTGACAAACCTTGCATGTCAATGAACCTCACTAGTGTGTTGCTAGCAGTTGTGCCGTGTCGGTGGGCAGTCACTCACATCTTTACAGACAATAATTATTTTAATAATAAAAGCAACAATTAGCCAAAATATTTGTCAAATTTTGGTTGATATGTGAATCACCACCAAAATAAGAAAAGGATTTGCATTGTTTGAACGGAGTAAGGCACATGTAGCGCAATTCTATTTTGGACGCAAACATTATGTTGCGTCTGTCCCGGCTAACTGAAGCATCTGTCGGGGGCTTTGAGCTGTACAACAAAAATAGAAGAACCGGCAAAACAGTTCCTTGAAAGCAGTTTAAATTGGTTATCAGTACAAGGTCCATGGTTTCTTTGCAAAATTAGAACTAAACAATTTTATATTAGCAAGGTCTACCAACCGATTTCTTAAGGTTTAAAACGTAATGGCTGTCGCTAGGGGTCTCTCAATAAAAACAATCCAAAAAGACATAGTTTAATGACATTGAACTAAAACAACTATGGGAGTTGTTGTCTACTCCACATTGCCATTGAATATCTACCGATGTGACTCATGCAGAAATTATGTTCATGGACGCTTTAATGTATTCAAGTTTTATTGACGTAATGTTCAGTCCCCATTTGATAACATTATGTCACCTCATTCTAATGAATTGGCCGAAAGTACCGTACGGTTACCTTGCTGACTAACCATTAGATGGGTCGACTCGACAGCCAAAACCGCTGTAGATAATGCCATGTGGCGAGTTAAATTGTGGAGCAGTTCACCTCTGTTAACCTTGGTGGAAACAGTCAAACTGATACAGATTCAGCTGACTTTTGGTTTCTGGTGGAAGCTCTCGCAGACAGCTCTCATTGATATTTAGGCTGTGTATTAGATTGGAGTTTTGGGGTATTTCTTGCAAGTTTATTTCAGAAATACATGGTGGCAATTTGCACATGATATGAGGTGCAATTCCATCCACCTGTTATTATGTTAATTTTTTATTGGCGCATAAAATATTCTAAAACTTTCATTTAGCCTTGAATCGTTCGTTTGAGGGAACGTTTGAGGGCTAAGAACTAAATTCCCACTCATAACTAAAGGCAATAAAACCAAAGTTAATATCCCCGAACTCTTTCATAAAAAAGGTTTGATCTGCCATCTTTTGAGCTGTAAGCACTTACAATTAATAATTCAGTATCTTATTTTTAATACATACTCTTCCTCTGAACATCATTCAGCGTTTGTGTGTTGGTGTGAACACTTCAATGATTCGGTATTTTATTTTTACTACAATTTTAAATGCATACTTTTCCTCTGTGTCATTCAGTGTTGTTGTGTCGGTGTGTATGTGTGTTGGTGTGTTGTGGTGGAGCAGGGCCAGGGGAACATGTTTTCTACAGGCCCTGTTGTCTGGATCAGCGGCCGTGGTGGTGAGAGGGGGTGGGGGGACCGGGTCTGTTTGTGGGCTTACTGGAAGTGTGTCAGACAGCTGAGGAATGCAGAGAATAGGGTGGGAATGTGATTTTGTATGTGCGTGTGTGTCTGCGTGTCTGTGTGCGTGTGTGTCTGCGTGTCTGTGTGTGTGTGTGTGTATGTGTGTGTAAGTGTTTTTTTGTCGCACAATAAAGGTCCATGGGTTTGAGCATTTTGGCAGATGTTGTACATATTGATATCAGCAATGCTCGGCACTTATTGTCCGCTTTTGACTAATAGCTTTGGGCTGAGGCCGGGGTCCAACAGGACTTGTTTCAGCTCCTAGACGGTATGAACGCAGACTGCATGTAAACCCAAAGGTGGCTACACTCTTAAGAAGACCATTGCATTTGTAGGTGCCCACTGCAACCAATAAGCATGCAGTACATACAAAGCAGTACAGAATGATCCAAAAAACCAATACTCCTCCCACGACTTTGACCTCCCCTGCGGTGTCTTCTTGCCTTACCTAGATGTGTTGGCAAGTTTGGATTTGATACTGAAAACCATAAATAACTGAGTAACCCTGGAGGTATTTCATTAAAATCCTAAAAAGTTTGATCTCCATGCCCTTTGTTTCCAGACCCAGGGTATGAGCCAAACTGCTGCTCGGTATCTCACGATTCTTCTTGCTGTTGTACTTTCGAAAATGTCTGGTATCGATCGACAAGAGATACCCACCTCATACACTCTAGTATTTGTGTATGGTTGGAAGAATACCCCACTGATACAATGAATCCTTTATCTTTTCATGGATTGAAATGGATTGGCTCCACTTATAGTTTATTTCCCTGTTAATTCAATCACTTCAACACTTTGTACTAAGCTAGCTGTCGGAGATCACATGTTGTGTCAATGTCTATCCAAAGTAGGTCAATACATTTACCTGCTGTTGGTTCTGAACCACACACCGGGAGAAAGCAATTGTGTAGTATGTGCTACACTGTCTGTAGTAGGCAGCCATGGATCTCGTGTGTGTGTGTGTGTGTGTGTGTGTGTGTGTGTGTGTGGTGTGTGTGTGTGTGTGTGTGTGTGTGTGTGTGTGTGTGTGTGTGTGTGTGTGTGCTGGTTAATCCCTACAGCTTGCTCTAGCAGAATAACAGTAGGGTTATCAGTTATTTCAACAGGTGTGGGGGGTGTGGGTGTGGGGGGGGGTGGTCAGCCGGTTTATGCCGGTTTATGTTTTGGTGGCAGGATTCCTGGTGGCAGTACTGTGCTGTGTTTGTTGTGCTCAGTGTGAGGGTAGGAGGGTCGGTGGGTGCAGAGCACACTGAGAGGAGCCATACCACCCATAATATTCTACCTTTCCTCCTTGGCCTCTCCCCCTCCCCCAGGCTTCAGACCTCCATTCCTCCACATCCTGCTTTTTACTACCAACTCCACCGAGTTTTTAATACTAACCACAGGCCAGGTGTGTGTGTGTGTGTGTGTGTGTGTGTGTTGGTTTCGAGGTGGGTGTGTAGGGGATGTGGTGGGCTAGGGTGTTGTTTCAGTGTGTGGGAGAGAGAGAGGGGAGCAGCAGGGGTCATTTGTAGTTAGAAGTTCACAAAATGAATTCACAATGTTGAATGAAAAGTGTGTTATATTATAGTGAACTCATGGATATTAAATAAGGTATCTTTTATGAAGATCTTCATACGAAAAAACTATAAAATATGGAAGCTACAAAAGCTAATAACCTAAATGTATAAAGTATTTGCATAAAGGTATAGGCTAGAAGGTGATTTCTACCACCCGGATGGGCATATAAAGCCATTGACATGTTCCAGATGTAACGTAGTGTTACCGTTAATAAACAATTTGGATAATGCCGGTACACAGAACTCCACAGACAAGATAAAATAGGTCCAGTCCTTTGTAGACATTTGAAGGTGGAAATAGTAGATACAGTACACATGCAGTATGAATGGAATGTTTTTTCTCAATGGATGGATTTTGCTAGTTTACCATCAACAGACCAATTCGCAAAGATATTAGTCCGGAACTCTCAGACCATTTTCAATCAGCGCAGCCATCTTGGTTGTTTATGACGCCACAACAGTGCTTTTCTGCGCAATCTTCGTATTAAGCACGCGCAATATACGATGCACAGCTGTTATTTGCCCGACCCGGGGCCAGTTCTTCTAGAAATTGTCCGAACAGAACAGTGGCCGGATTCATACCCCACAATATAATGAGCTCGCAGTTTCCTCTGGTTTCCAGGCAAAGATTTTGCTCCCAAGTCCTCAAATTGCATGCGTTTTTGGCCAATTATTTTTAACAAATCAAGCAGTAATCAACGACGGAGAACATTTTTCATTTTTGGCACGGCTAGGTCAGTTGCTATGCTGATTGGATCACAATCTCAATGTCCAGTTGATCAATCAGATTGCTGGGTCGGAGCTACCCGTAATGCTGGGCTAAATCTTGCGTTGCTGGGGAAAGTCTTCCCCAAGCCTTTGTTTGAACTCCCAAACGTGGTTAAGGCAGTTCTCTAATGCCCCTGGAGACGGTTCGTATTGAACCTTTTCTTGTTGGCAGGACATGACTGATCGGCGTGTCCGTCTTCCTGTCCGTCTGTCTGCCAGTACATTTGCCTTGCTTGGAGAAGAGCAGGGAGCCTCTTTGTTTTATTTCATTTTCTTGTCGTTTTTATTGTTTGTCTAACAGAATTTTGTTCCACATTGTATATTCAGGTGGAACTTGGGGTGAATGATGATGCAGCAGAAAGGAGAAATGATAATAAATGAGTCTTAAAAACCGGGATAAGCAAAACGTCTAATTGCTAGTGGGGAGACCCCTGGCGACACAGCTCTGTGGCCCAGAGCAGGGGGGCATCATTATAACACACTTGCTCTGGAGCTAGGATGCTAAGCGTGTGTGTGTGTATTTATCCGCAAAATGTGTTGACTTCAGGACGGAGATATTCATCTGCATATCAGCACTGATGCTGATTATGGAAACACAAAACGTTGAGCAAACCCCGCCTTGCTCTTCTGTTATCTCCCAACCGCTCTTGCACTCTTTATCTCACTCTTCCTGTCCCTCTGCCTTGCCTCACTTTGCTCTCATTTTCATATTTTTTCATATCTCTCTTTCTTTCTTTCTCTCTCTCCGTGTAGCAGCCGGGTCTCTCACTCTCTGATTGGATCCTCTACTGGATCATTCTCTTTCTAACGCGTTTTCACTGTTTCTGGCTGTGAGGGTGAGTTGAGAGGAGCGAAATGGTCGGGGTCAGCACCCTCTCATGATAAAGTGGAAGCAGCCGTGCGCTCCCTCCAGGTAGGGTCTCCTGCTGAACGCCGTGGCTCCAGCCTGGGTATGTCAGGTGGGTTGGGGCTCGTTGACCTGCTCCTGAACACCGTGGCTCCAGCAGCGGGGACACGGGTCCTAATTCTAGTCAAAAAGTGCAACTTTTGTAAAAATGTGTTTCTGCGCGTTCCGTAGCACCATACAACAAATAACGGGAAACCTTAACCTGCAAATAAGACTTTTGACTTTGTGCATCCTGACACCATGGGCATTATGTGTTTGACACCTGCCCTGTGCGAGCCGTCACCGGCCGCCATTTCTGTGGTTTGAAATTCCGATGCCAAGTGTAAAATGTACGACGGTTGCAATCATCAATCAAAAATGATTACTGACTTAGTAAGTAGATAAACACACCCCAACAAAAGGATTTAAGCACTATTATTTCGGTGTCATTTGTTACAAATGCCATTGCCATCGGTCAGCTATTGGTGAGTGAAATTTGCCAGGCTGATTGGAGTTGACTGTTCTTGCCTCAGTATGAGCCCGTTTAGATTTCAGAACGCTCCTGGGTCATTTCTGACCAATCAGGGCATCTCTTCTGTGATCCCGGAATCATCTTGCCTGTCAATCACGGGTGCATGAAATGGACCACAGTGAGGGTGGGGGCAGTGATGGTGGGGATGTTTTTTGGGTTGTTTAGTTTCAAAATCTGGCTCTTTTGTGCTCCTTTCTGCTCACTCACTATAACCACTATTACACAAAGCGCCTTTAAGAATAGAAAGCCTCTTAAGGCTTGAAAACGATGCTGATGAGTTTGCCAGTGTAGTCTGCCCGGAAAGAAAGTGTGACGATTCTCTGTCCCAAATGGTCCGGGAAACTTTCGACTGCTCCCGTGCACGTAGAAGATCAAGAGAGTGAAATGAAAAGATGTAGTGCAAACTTGGCCAAAGCTATTGGGTGTCAAACAAACCACTCATTCTGTCTGTCCCCACTACTCCTTTGTTTCTCTATCACCTCATATCATGCTCTGTCTGCCTCTCTCCTCTCGGCCCTTTCATCTCCAGTTTCTGCTTCTCACAACTAACCATTGGAAAATAGAGAATGAAGATACACTTTATTTTTTTACTTGAAGGTGAGAAAACTTAAGGCTGAGGCGACCATGTTGCTAGTGTAGATTTAAGTGTGCTTGTGTACCTCTGCTTTGTCCCGTAGCCTGTCTGCAAGGCTTGTATCCATGAGAACAAGCCTGGCATTCCAGGGCAGACTACACTAGCATTTTTAACCAGGGAAAAAAAAGCCAGCTCACTGTATCCAAATCTACAATACATTTGTAAAGGTTTCATTAACCCATAGTTTATACATGCACACGCACATAGGGCCCCCAGCTGAGGACATGTCAATACATTTATATTATAAATATTAAAACATATATTGTGGCAAGTTTTTGTAATGATCCAACCCTCCATTCTTGGTAAAAACTAGTGCTGTCAAGCGATTAAAATATTTGATCGTGATTAATCGCATTAATGCCATAGTTAACTCAAGATTAATCGCGAGCAATCGCGATTAATCGCAAATGTTTTTTCTATGCTAAATATCCCTTGATTTCTTTGTCCCATTCATTTCTCATTTTAATGCTCTTATCAACATGGAGAAGTGCATCGGCCTGCCTTGTGCAAATATTTTTTTATTGATAACAACATTGGCATATATTGATCAAAACAGGACGATACAAAAAAAAAGCCTATAGTGCAATTAAACGATGAACATACAAACATACTGCCTTGAACATAGCAGTCAGGCTACTGCTTCATTGTTTTGAGCCAAAGAAAAAAATTGAAAAAAAAATTGAAAAAAAAGAAGAATTGCGTTAATCGAGCGATAAAAAAAATTAACGCCGTTAAAATTTGTTTGCGTTAACGCCGTTAATAACGCGTTTAACTGACGGCACTAGTAAAAACATATTGTATATCGAAATTCATAAACTGATTAATGGTTACCCAGATAGACAGACGGACACACCCCTTTGTTGTCTGACTCATTTCTGTTAACTGGGTGAACTTGGGATGGGGGGCTAAACCCTCACACCAAAACCCCACACACTGGTGGGAAAGCTGGAGGGATTACATGGAAAAGCGGGAATTCTTGATCTCTTACTGACAAGAGGTATGTCAAGAATGAGGCAAAAAAAAAGATCCCCCTCACACACACACACACACACACACACAAGGGGCCAATTGTGGGACCATGGTGTGGCGCATAGAGTATCAAATTCTAATCCATAAGTGTGAAAGGAATGGTGTGTGCGTGTTTCTGTGCACACAAACCCACACACATGTACTTCTGTCCAAGGCGAGGGGATTTGTCTAGCCGCTTGCTTTTGGGAAATCCATTGTTGGTATGCAGGGAAACTTTTGCATTCATTTCACTGTGTGGGTGTGTGTGTGTGTGGGTGTGTGTGTGTGTGGGTGTGCGTGTGTGTGTGCGCGCGCGCGTCACACATCATTTTAAAAGTTGGTTAGGTATCAGAAATAAACACTAAGTCAATAATGCGATGTCATTGAAGATGGGTGCATGTTGTTTTGAGATATCAGTAGGGTAGAGCATATATCGTAAAGCTTGCAAGCCTATTAATGAGATGGATACTATCGCTCGTTTTAAGGGCCTCCTGCTCCTCTGCCGTCCATGGAGCATCCGTAATGTTTTACATAGTGCCTCAGAGTTAAATGGCTGTTTACACAAGAGGTTTCCGCTGGGCAGGCCGGCGAGGCCAGACCGAGCAGCTAAACGTCTCGGTGCCCAGCCGAGAAGGGAAAAAAAGGAAAGAAAAGGTCTTGGTGTCAGCGAGCGCTGGCCCGTCCAGCCCCCGGCTGTACAGTGTGCAGCGTTAGGAGGGTAGGAGGAAACAGAGATTTATGGGGCCGGGGGGGGGGGGCGGGGAGTCTGAATTATTAGGTCAGAACAGTAGTGTCAAAATAATGATCCGTCTGTGTTGGTCTGTCTGCAGGCTTTCCTGTCTGCGTCTCAGGCTTCATATCTCTCCACTTGTTTGTTTTTATTTGTGCCACACATAACCTCATTCAGTATGTTAATATTAGATTGTCACGCATTGTAATCCATTTGAACACTCAAAGAACACAGAGATTGTTGAATATGCTTGTTTGGTTTGCTTTGGTTGTGAACCTAATGATTTATTTATTTACTAGATACTTGACCTAGTTACAACTGGAGCTGCAGCACTGTCCCACTGATTTGTCAAGCAAGTACACACACAAACAACACACACACACACACACACACACACACACACACACACACACACACACACACACACACACACACACACACACACACACACACACACACAGTTGATGACACAAAGATGTGTTGAATATGTTGTGAAGAACAAGTTTTTAGTTTACTTATTTATCTCACGTCTCCTAATTGCCTCATCTTTATATCCTTTACATCCTTTCCTCTTATTTTGAGCCATACATTTGGGGTTGCTGTCTGGAATAGTTTCCGCATGGCTCACCAGAGTAACATCCCAGTAATAAACCCTTGTAAAAAACCATCTTATCCCACAGAGGGGATGTTGTTTGTTTGTTGTTGTTATTTTGTGGTTAATTTTATGAGGCCGGAGCCTTGCTGAGCTCTCCTAAGAAATATCAGGAGAGGGGGGCGGGGGGGCTGAGCACATGTGGATTCAGAACCTTCCCTCCAGAGCACATGTACACTCCTACCTGAAGCCTGGAGTTAGAAGGTACCTGATAGTTTACATCGTCTGTGAGGCCATACATTTGTGTTTAATCTCATTTTACCATATCGTCATTCGTATCAATATTTAAATCATTCAGAATTCATTTAGACGTCGACACCGAGTGTAACAAAATACCAACACTTGATTATTTGAGAGGCAATACAATAGCAAACGCGCTCGCTGGTAATCTTCTCAAAGTTTTTCAAAGTCTTCTCAAAGTGTTTTTGGAATTATTTTTATTTGAACAAGTCCCTTGTCTGGTTTATGTTCTTAAAATAAGCACGTTTTCAATGTTTGTTTCAAAGGTCTGTTTAAAGAGCTCTCTTCACATGATCAGCACATCGCCTTCCCCTTTTCATAAAAGGGTCAGAGGTGTGTGTGTGTGTGTGTGTGTGTGTGTGTGTGTGTGTGTGTGTGTGTGTGTGTGTGTGTGTGTGTGTGTGTGTGTGTGTGTGTGTGTGTGTGTGTGTTGGAGAGAACACACAATGTTACATGTGAGAGTGAGAATCTGTGTGTCTGTGTGTGAGAACGCACATTGTTCTGCGTGTGTGTGTGTGTGTCTCTTTGTGGAATTGAATTGCTTTCAGAAGGTCAAGCAAAGTTCCTGACCCCATTTCCGCATGTTGTTTGCAGTAATGCCCGAGGGTTCAGGGACCAAACTATCCGTCACCCTCCTCAAGCCCAAGACTCAATGTGCTTCAGTGGGGTTGTCAACGGTGTAACTTTAAATCATGTCTTCCCAGCAGCGGGGTCATGACCCTGAACGGACGTCCCTCCGATAATATGAACCTGGGATCTGCATGAACTCTGCCCTGCTGCAGACCCTGGTTGTCTTGATGTAGTGGTTGTATGCTCGGTAGACAACCACATCAGCAATGTTAAATGTGATATTATAGTTGCATCACAGAACAATCAGACGGACTGCCTGAAGCGCTGGTACTGGATGAACCGGAGACTTGTACTCATCTGAAGCAGGTTGCTTGTTGAGGAGGCCACAGTTTTCACATGTCTCTGCTGAGATGAAGCCCAATAGGTCATTTTCAAAGAACACGTTTTTGTTTCTATTTTAGTGCAAGTAAACCCTCTGCATTCAAACACTGAGATTCAAAAACAAGTGTTTTGGGCTGTACTTCTAGGAAGGAGGTGAGAGGTGTTGTCTCCATGGTTACGACCCAGGGCAAAATGATTGTGTCATGGTTATTTTAAGCTCGTACCGTCATTGAGATGTTGTAGTTGAAATGCACCGCACATTGTTGGTTACACTATAAGTATCCAAGAAACTTAAAGCATTCATATTTTGCACTTATTGTGTCTAATAATTTAATTTGGGGGTACTGCTAGATTAGGTTTGCATGCTTTAATGTTAAAAATGCAACTTATTATTCGCACACTGTTCATTGTTGCAGACCCGCTTTAAGCCTCTGTCAAAGAAGACCGGTTTTAGCTCCTGTCTCACACACGCAAATACATTGTGCGTGTCTGTTTTGAAGGCCTCTGTTTGATTACGAGTCCGAGTTCGATACCAAATCATAAATTCACTACACCAGAACATCAACAACATTGATAGAGCTGACTATGGGTCTTTGAGGCGTAGAACAGAAAAAGAGTCATTTCGCTTGAAAAGTAAGGATACAGCTGCCTAAAAATAATTAGGACAGTGAGGTTTCCTTATGCCACCGGACCATAATAATAAGTGTAGAAATTCAAAATAAACTATTTTGTTAAAATAACTCCCATGTTTGTTTTAAACAGAACAAATCCTCAACTAATAAAGTCTTCTAAACCCCTGCTGGCCGTTCATGTGCCTCTTCCATCGTTTAGCTTCACGTCGGATTTGACTATGGAGGTTAATTGTGATAAAGATGTCATCAATGATTCTTCTCTCTCTCTCTTTCTCCCCCAGTCTCCTCCCAGAGATGGGCGTGGCTTCTCCCTGCGGGCCGTCAGGGCGGACACACCCTCGGTTTGCCTGTGAGGAGGACGAGGAGGAGGAGGAGGAGGATGAGGAGGGGGACGAAGAGGAAGATGACGAGGAGGGCGAGGGCAGTGTCATGAAGGTGATGAGAACCCCCCTCCCGCCACCCCCTCCAGCCCAGCTGTACAGCCGGTATGACCTGGATGAGCTGGACGTGGCCTGGCTGGGTCTGGTGAACCAGGAGTTCAGACAGATGGGTACGTTTACCACACAGCAACCTGCGTCTTCAGTCGCTGAAGAACCATAGTGATAGATCTTGGCACTTGGATTGATGTTTTGTTGCCTTTTTTCGACTACGTGTTAGGAGGAAGTTCTCGGAACTAAACGCAGTCACTACCTTTTTTTAAATGTATGTTTTTTTCCTGTGGTTAATCTTTTTTTAGATCATAGATTTTATACAATCTGTACAATTTAGTGTTTTGAGAAATCGATGCTGAAGTCTATGGGTTTGGCGCATAGCTTGAGTAGCTTCTAGGGGTGTACGGCATACGATTAACATATTAATAGATCCTGCCTTACTAGATTATAAGCACTGGTGGGTTTTTGTTGAAAAAACCAAGTCGGTTATAATGGAGACCTTTTTTAAGAATGTATCCACACCTCAGAGGTTTGTCGGTCTCTGATATCTCCTCTCACTCCTAAAGCCACGTTAATTACTTCAGATATTAAGCACAAGAAGAGACTTGATCTTAGCAATTACCATTACCAGTGAAGTCCAGCACACACACACACACTCTCTCTATGGATCTCATTAATTGTGTGGCTGTTGTCTTCATATAGCCTGGCTGTGTTGGGATAGGGTGCTCTGGGCAGTGCAGTACGACTCCACCCCCCCCCCCCCCCCCCAATTGTGTGTGTGTGTGTGTGTGCGTGTGTGTGTGTGTGTGTGTGTGTGTGTGTGTGTGTGTGTGTGTGTGTGTGTGTGTGTGTGTGTGTGTGTGTGTGTGTGTGTGTGTGTGTGAGAGAGAGATAAAATGGCGTAAAGTAAACAAAATGTTGACCTCCTACCACCTTTTACCCCTGTTTCATTCTTCAGGGCTGAGATAATTCACCCACAAAACATGATGAAGAACAGGCTCTCCCTCTATATCTCTCTCTTTTTGTCTGTCTGCCTCTTTATCATCGTTGTTGCCCTTGAATTAAACACACATGTACAGACACACGTAAAATACATACTGTTGGCGCATCCACAGCCCAGTTTGTTTCTGTTCTTAGAACTATGAAGAAACTAAACGTTGAACATAGGTAAACAAAGAGATGTTTCTGTGTGTGTGACTCATTTTTTGAGATTATCCTTCACCTGCCTGTCCAATCAGAGACATCTTATTTTGCCTTTCCAAAGGCGTGCAGTTTGAAAGGTGTGTGTGTGTGTGTGTGTGTGTGTGTGTGTGTGTGTGTGTGTGTGTGTGTGTGTGTGTGTGTGTGTGTGTGTGTGTGTGTGTGTGTGTGTGTGTGTGTGTGTGTGTGTGTGTGTGTGTGTGTGTTCTTTGCCCTTTGTCGTTTTGTTCCCCTCAGACAAACAAAGTCAGATGAGCAAATACAAAGAGCCCTAGTCCTGGCCAGCACGCTTACTCACAGACTGTACACACACGCACGCGCACACACTTTCCATGTGTGCGTGCGTGTGCGCCCACACACTGGTGTACATGCAGATGCGCAGACACACCCGAGTTTGTAGAGGAGCTCTGTTTGAACAGGACACTCCCTCCTGCCTTGTTCTCTTCATTGTGTTTAGCGGTACATGATGTAAATGTCACAGCCAGTTAATGTCCAACTTGACTTCCTCAAATCTGTACTGTTTCCACAGTCTCCCAGCCACCAGCAGGCTGGAACTAACTCCCTATTCTTTAACATTGACACAAAATCTCACTAGATTATTTAATTAAGGTTTAAAAAAGGTTTTGGTGTGCAACTTGTGTGTTGTACTTTTTTATACTTAGAATAATGGCTGA
Source organism: Gadus morhua (assembly GCF_902167405.1). Classification (NCBI taxonomy): domain Eukaryota; kingdom Metazoa; phylum Chordata; class Actinopteri; order Gadiformes; family Gadidae; genus Gadus; species Gadus morhua. Next base: position 16,634,037 of record NC_044054.1, on the reverse strand, counting down.
ACTCAACGTTCATGTGTAGACCCAACACCACCTTGACCCTGACATATTGAGGGTTAGGCCAGCGATACAGCTAGAGTGGAGGCCAAGAGGACCCAAACTCAAACCTTAAAACCCATTAAAGGTTGTATCAGCGATTCTAGGCCGAAACTTAAATGATCACTTTCATCTTCTCTTTCCTTACGATCCGCTAGCTGCCCGCCCAATAAGCAGCCCGTCAAAAAAACGTGTCTCTGTAGACAGCCTATGCTCCGAGATCATACTCAAAAACAAATGGTACTTCCAACCACAACCACTCAAACCAAAATAAATAGTATTCCAACCAATCATCGACAAGGGGTGGGTGCTGTGGGTCTTTGCGCAGCGTTCATGACGGTTTGTACTGGATGCACGGGACACGGAAGGGAGGGGCGAGTGGGCTCTGTTTGTTTGGGATCTCGCTCCAAATACCAACAGAAGTGTCGTCCCCCAACGTCGCTGATACAGCCTTTAAACATCCCTCCTGGCTCTCAAAAATGCAACACATCTCTCAGGTTACAGCCATCGTGCCTGTTGGTCAGAGGGTTTCCTCCCTCGCTGGCCTCCAGCTCAGTGCTCTCAACACAAGCTTTTGTTCTGCGCGTGCGCTTTGCATTATGAAAGCAAGTGTCACATAATGACAATAGTTTCTACTTACATATTCTGCATACTTTTCACCTGCGTTTTTCTACCATGATTAACCATTGGTGTCAACCTGGCACTTTGCTCTTGAAGGCAAATTGTGTGTAAAAGTGCAGCGGACTCAGCGCATTCAGACGTACAGAAAGATAGTAAAAGGCTGCTCATCTCCAGCAAGTTATTGGAGCAGTACTTGTTTATGTAAAACTCTGCGGTACATTTCCTCTGCCATTAAACTGTTTCCCGCTGTTAGCAATGTGCCTTCATCTGCAGTCATGTGTTTTAAAATAAACACTGGAAGCATTACAGATGACTTATCTGTAATCCACTGAGTCTAATCCCATGTGCTACCTTACACCTGGAGCAAGTGAGCTCTGCTCTTCCAGAGACCCGTTTGAAGCATACTTTTAGTGCCTTCACTGTTGGCCGCTCTTTGTTTTATGTGGAAGACATCTGATGTTCAACCCATCTCCTCCAGTATTCTACTGCCTCTGGCAATTGCTTTGAGTTCAGTCTTAATAGGTAGTGCTATTTCGGACCCATATCGAGATGGTGGAAGAGATGCGTTACATGCTATTTTACAATTACTCCCTTATCTATAATAGCCAGATGAGAATCCTTAGAGTGTCCTTTCTTGTTTTTGCTTGGAAGTAACAAACACTTGCATCACATTACATCAGAAGCTCTGTGTGTGTGTGTGTGTGTGTGTGTGTGTGTGTGTGTGTGTGTGTGTGTGTGTGTGTGTGTGTGTGTGTGTGTGTGTGTGTGTGTGTGTGTGTGTGTGTTTGTGTGTGTGTGCGCGTGTGCGTGTGCGTGCGTGCGTGCGGCTAGGTGTCATTGGCCTGCACCCCACATGATTAACAAACAGTGAAATGACCGCAAGCAGTAGGGACACTGCAGGACGTGATACGAAATGATCCACGCAGTAACACCAGCCACTGCATCCACTGCTGTGTGTACTGTATGTGCTGAACTGCAGTCGCCCCTGTTTGAACCTCGCTCAGCACCTTGTGAGCTCCCTGTGCTTCCCTCCGTTTGGCTGCAGCGCTGCCGGAGCTGGACGAGCTGACCATGGAGAGCGTGCTGGTGGAGCTGGAGAGCGTCTGCCAGGAGAAGATGCAGCAGGCCATCGAGACGGAGGAGGGCCTGGGCATCGAGTACGACGAGGACGTGGTGTGCGACGTGTGCCACTCCCCCGAGGGCGAGGACGGCAACGAGATGGTGTTCTGCGACAAGTGCAACATCTGCGTCCACCAGGTCAGCGGTGGCCCGCCTGTGTGTGCGTGTGTGTGTGTGTGTGTGTGCGGATGCGTTTGTGCGTTGTCTACATGCAGGATGTGTGGTTTCAGGGTTTACCGTGTCAGTATATATTCCGCACTCACTGGATGTCAGCATATGTCCTCCTCTTGCCACGTAGAGAATATAGAAATGTTGATCTTTCCTCGACAAATCAACAAATAGAAAGCAGAATGAATGTGGCAAAACAAAACCGAAATCAAAAGAAGGATGCAAAACCGGATGATACAATCCGTAAAACCATCTCTAAAAAGGTGGAGGGTTTTAAGAAGTCATTAGGAGATATGGTGAGGATTTAGCCAGCGTCATCTGGCTCACTGCAGAGCCCCTCAGGGCCCAATGTCGTCCTCCTGATTACCTTGTGTTCCCAATCAGAGCATACGGAAGCCTGCAAATCTGCCCGGCGCAGACCCATTTATTTTCATAATGAGCCAGGATTTCACAGCATCTCTCTGAAAGAAACAGTGTGATGAGAAGTCCTGTCTGGTCTTGCGGCAGGTCAATAAGCGCACAAAAGAGGTCCAGTCTGGATGTAAAGTAGGCTGCCTTAGAAAGGGGATTTTAAATGCCCAGAGAGAATGAAAAGGAAGGGTAACCCCTTTAGGTAAGGCAGTCTTGTGGCATCTTGTAAATATTGTTGGAGGGGTTTGATTTACATGCAGTCCCAGATATGACCTTAACAACAGCATGCCCAGTTAAAAGCCATTTAGTGAGTCTATGACTGTCTTAGACCTGAGCTTACATTGTGTCACATTGTGACATTATTGTCACAATGTGTGACAATGTTAATTAATTTGCCCCCTCAGCCTCTCTTCTCATTCCCTCGGCCTCTGCTTTTGACTGGCTGCTTTGACGTGAGTTCACACCGGTTGCTTTGACCTCATAACAGAATGGTAGGTGGGGCCTTCAGCTGCTGCTGGGCGGACACGGTTAAGAAGGAATCCCCCAACTTTTCAGAACTCATTATAAGTAGTGTAATAACAATATATAGTAGTGAATAACAATAGTATAGGAGTGGTGAATAATTGTTCATTTATTATAACTAATATGAATTATTCTACTCCTTACTACTCCTCTTTTGACGGAGTAATAAGGCAGGTTGTTCTATGAACCACTTATTTTATAACAATATTGTGATGGGATAGGATAGCTGCTACTACCTCCCACTACCACGACCACTACCACTACTACTAAAACCCTTCTATTATTCCTTCTCCTGCTCGCACCCGTGGCACGCTGCCTCTGCTCAGGGGCACATGTGATACAGGGAATTGAACCAGGAAGTGTTTAATTACCCCTCGCTCTCCCAAAATCCATTTACTATCCACCGAGTGATCAATCAATCCGGCTGGCAAGTGTCTTAGTTTGATCCGGTGTGGCGCTCCCATTAACGGTGAAGGAGACGGCGCTGGAGGGCCGTGGCTGTGGAGTCCGCGGTGTCCCAGCACTGGGTGTGACCCTCCCGCAGGACTGAGGTCCTGGGTGTCTGCTGTCGGGCTGGCTCCAGGGGTCTGGCGGTTTCAGCTGCCCTTTGATGCAGTTTGACCAGTTTGAGTGCCCCGAGGTTGAAGTACCGCCGTACATTCAAAGCGGCGTGTCTTCATTGGAACTTGCGTGGGTTGTGTTTCCGTTGAGCGCTCGAACACCAGCGCCGAGAGGGGATCTGAAAGACACTAACTTCCAACACACAACACTTACGTGATAATGCCGTTTAGCTATTCGAGGACTTATTCCAATAAAACCAATTAGAAATGAAATGTCTTTGTCGTGACAGCCCCATTTAAAATGTTACATGTTTATCCAGCGCCACTATTACATTGTTTGGGGAGAACCTTTTTATATATATAGACGTGAACCAAACCTTGAGCTTTGTGAACCGTTCCACCCCTAGTATTGCTACTCTGATCTTAGTGTTCCTCTCTTTTTATACAATAGTTAGAAAACCAATAGAATATAGTTGATGACCAACTAGTACAAACTAGATGAGTCCATCGTGCTGCATTGTTGGTAACCTCTGCCCCCCCCCCCCCCCAGGCCTGCTATGGGATCCTGAAGGTGCCCCAGGGGAACTGGCTGTGCCGGACCTGCGCTCTGGGTGTCCAGCCCAAGTGCCTCCTCTGCCCCAAGAGAGGGGGAGCGCTGAAGCCCACCCGCAGCGGGACCAAGTGGGTCCACGTCAGCTGTGCCTTATGGATCCCCGAGGTAAGATATACTAGTCCCTAATAGTCTAAAGACCAAATCGCACACCTTTCACCTATATGTGGGGCAAGCAATCATATTGCTGGAGGCCGCGATCTGTAAGTTCATAATTGTCTGTCAGCGAACACATTCTCTGCCAGCATTAGCAAACTTTTCCCGGAGCGACAACCATCGGAAACTACTGGTCCGGACGCTCATATTCTCGGTAATAGTGTTAAAATAAATACAGTGTAGGCTGGCTACTCTAGAATGCCCTTGTTGAAGTCCCCCTCTGAATGCTTCATCCAATGTCCTGTACCGAAACCTTCAGCTTTTTGTTGTCGGCCCAGGCTCGGTTACGTCCTCCCCAATAAGTTCTTCTATAGCGTAGCAGGACTGCTGGATCACAGACCACACACACTGACTGTGTGTGTATTCCAATCTGGGTTGGAATGCTTGTTTTGCATTAATGGCTTGATCATTGAACGTCCAATCAAAGCCACGAGATACTTTGGCCCATCCTTGGGATGCGGCAATTGGGAGAATGCAGATTGTATTACAGTATTTACATTTGAAAGTATTTTAGTTCAGTCGTAAATATGTATGAAAGTAATCGCAGTTAAACACAAGATTGTACTAACCGCTCTCAAGTGTGTTAAATGTGTGAAAGCTAATTCCATTTGCACACATTATCAACATGAAAGGGAGCTTATTGAAATCGGCACAAAACTAGTAAAACATGTACTGCATCTGCCAATGCACCTTAACTTGACTTAATGGTAGCGTAGTTAAATTATGGAAACCAGCCAGGGTAATTTAGATTTTCGATAGTATTCAGCCGAAAAATCCCATCCATCCCTTCAGGATGTACTAACTTCAGGTTGATCCTAAGCCACTCCTGCAAACCCTTGACTAGCTCGCTAGCTTTAGCAATAGGCCTGCCTAGCCTTTCTGAAGGCTCCAGTCATGCTCATTGAGTGCACGCGGGTAGGTGAGTAGACAGACAGGTAAGCCCTCCAATAATTTCCATTGGGACAATTGGATGGGCTACAGGTCTGCGACAGCCACCGACACCAGATTATTTTCATAATTTTCTCTGAACATTTTATGCACTGATTGTTCCGGTGTAAAGACAATTTCAACAAATACGACAAAAAGCTCTAAAGCACCGTTTTTTTATGCTGCCGTGCAAAAAGAATCCAAAATAATTTAAACAAAGAAAAAACAAAATACTGTGTGTGTGTGTGTGTGCGTGTGTGTGTGTGTGTGTGTGTGTGTGTGTGTGTGTGTGTGTGTGTGTGTGTGTGTGTGTGTGTGTGTGTGTGTGTGTGTATTCCCCACAGCAGAATACAGATTAATGAAGTAGCTGTTCGTGTCCCCTAACCTTTTTTTTTTCTCCAACTCTAATTACCTTCTGTCACCCTTGATTGGGCTAATTGTTTTCTGTTGCTACACACACTTTTGTTTCTCTTCAAGCCAACAAAATTATGAAACAATTTTCATGTGTGCAGGCTCCTGGGTATTTTTGTGTTGGTTGGTGTTCAATCCAAAGGTTGTTGTTGCCATAATGTATGTCTCCTTATGTGTGACTTTTCTATTTACATTAACATTTTGCATTGTGGTACTAGCTTGTGTTTTATTTGCACTGTATTTGTATTTGGTGTCTGGTGTGCTTGTGTGTTCGAATGTGTCACCTTTTCTGCTGTGCACGGAAGCAGCTGTCGTTTCTCTGCACGCACGCGGGCTTTTGAGGAGATGTAAATTGCCCGATGGCAGACAATGTAAATACACAAGGACACACTTAAACAGGAGGGCTCACAGTCGTGACGCAGCAGACATTAACGCACACACATGCCACCTGCGTTCACACAGTAATCCTGCACACAATTGTACAAAGATGTGTTTGTCTATTACAAGGTTGGCTGGTAAAGTGAGAACAAGGACTCACAGTTCAGCCCCCCTCCCCCCCAGAGACTCTCAAGCTTTGAGAGCTTTCGGTGACATAATGACAAAGTGTGTGTGTGAGTGTGACATTGAAAGCAACATCCGAACAAGGCCTGTGATTATGAAAAACGTTTTTTCACTTGGACACACACACGCACACACACACACACACACGCACACGCACACCTCAATTCAAGACATTTAAATTGTTTTTTGTTGCATCCACCATCTTGGTACCGAAAATGCGTCACAGGCATGTGGGCATGAAGAAAACACACACAGTCACACAGGGATGAGAGCAAACGAGACTGAGGAATACATTTGGCATCGTCCTATTGTACATATAATATCATGGCCCACCGACAGACAAAACACACTCTGCACGTTTGCGTGCTTTGGTGTGTCGAAATACTACATTATTTACCCATTTTGGTAGAAATGTTAATTTGTCAATAAATATATCATTAACATTCAATCCACCATGGTTCTCTTGCCATTGGAACGTTCTGGTCCCCAGTCCCCAAATAGCAGAGCCGTGTGTGTGCATTGGCGGGAAACGCACCCGGGGGTCGTTCCTGTGCATGAACAAAAGAGAGACTGCAGACACGAAAGAAAGGAGAGTGGACAGGAGAGAAGGAGGCAAGGGAAGGGGGGAGAGAGATGAAGAGGGAGGGAAAGAGTAACTGTCAAAAAGCAGGGTTGTCATGCTAGCAAATCCAAAATACAGAGGTGAGGGAGAAGGATGGAAAGAGATGGGCATGGTAATGAGGGCCTCAAGAAAAGAACATCTTTCCAGGAGGGGGAAGATCAATTAACTGCAGGATATGTAGACGGAGGGCCGGACAGACGGACGGAGGTTGAGGAAGGAGCAGTGTTGGAAAGGCAGCTGTGTTCTGTATGCTGGGGTTCAGAGAGGCAGGGCAGGCATTCAGCAGCCCATGTAGACCGGGCCAAAGCACCAGTTCTTAACCCTCTTTCTCCGAAGTGGGATCACTCTATGGTCTGACCAGACCCAGGGGTCCTCTTTAAAGCACACCTCATTTAGAGCCGACCATCGTGTTCTCTGTGCCTTATTCCTAGTCACGGGTCAGGATACTGGAGCCTGTCTTGGCTGACTATAGCTGGCTTTAGCCAGTTTAGCTGGACTATAGCCAACTATAATTTACTTTAGCTGACTATCTGACGATAGATGAACAAAGTTGGCTGACGGTATTTTACTAGAGCTGAGTCAAGCTGGCCAAAGCGGACTATAGCTGACTATGGCTGGCCTTGGCGGAATATACCATTCTCCCAGTCTCCACTCTGGTCCAGTGTATCCGAAATTGATCGAGAATTGCATTAGCACTGCCGGTGTTTGTGGTTTGATTCCCCCCAGCCCTGCTAAGGAACTAACGTACTCATGGTGTTGGTGTGATGTTTATGAACAAAGCTTCTACCAAACAGCCTATCTATTACATAGTGAGTGTAACATAATGTGGCCTATAGTGTTTGACGTGTGTTGTTCCTTCCTCAAGGTGAGTATAGGCTGCCCTGAGAGGATGGAGCCCATCACCAAGGTGTCCCTCATCCCCTCCAGCCGGTGGGCCTTGTCCTGCAGCTTGTGTCGAGAACACACAGGCACATGCATACAGGTGAGCACACACATGCGCGCACACGCATGCACACATGGTCATTGCTGGAATGAGATGACCACTGCCACACACAAGCCCAGAAGCCAACACACACTTGTGCACATGCATGTTTATCTATAGAAAAGAGGCTCTTGGTCAGAGGGCCACTTTTTAGTTTCACACAAACACAAACACACAAATGTCCTTTCTCGTTCACGCGCAAAGAAGTGTGTGTGTTGAGGTAACAGCGTGTTTGTGAGTGGTGGGGTACCGGCGTGTTTGCGTGAGTTGGGGTGGGTGTGTTAGTGTGTCTGTGTATGTCTGTGTGTGCCTCTGGCAGTGGGCTTCCTCTCGGCCACAGTATTGATGCTCCAGATTAGCAGGAGTGTGAATAAATCCTACGGTCAGAGCCTCAGCAGGCAGAGAGTCAGTCCACTGACTCTGTAGCCTTAGGCAGGCTGAGCTCCACCGGCTCCCACTCACTCTGCTCACATCCAGCCGTACAGGGAACATAACCTCGACCAAGGGTTAAATGGAGACTTACGGTCTTAGATGAAGAGCTGAATAAAATCATTTTTTCTGTGTATTTTTCATTTATTTAAGGGCATAATGTTTAATACATTTTTATGTCACTAATCTGTGAGAGAAGATAATTGATTTCATACCTTATGACAAATGGATGTTAAAGGTCTTGTAGGTAAGGGTTAAGGGCTATACCTGTTTAATAAATTGACCCCCTTCAGCTCTAAGTAAGTGAAAGGCTCTGTCTGTTATATGGGCTGGCCTCTAGATGAGTTCTAGGTGGTTGCTGACTCATTTATGACCCATCAGAGCCTTTCTTCGCTGATTAGGTTAGGGAACTCATCTTGTATGTCTATCACAAGCATGTAAATGACAAATCCAGGAACATTTGTTGAATAAGGGCAGAATGTAATTGATCTAATCATTGATTAACATTTTCATTTACCAATAGATAGCACAGCTATAACAACCTAAAACTGTGCTGTCTTTTCTTTATTAAATTAAGTGCAGCATTACAAAAAGAACAACTGCATCCAGTCTTGATTGTAAACCTACTTCAAACCAAATAATTACAGTTGTACACAGTAAAGAAACACTTTGTAGACGCCATTGAGTGTTGGATCGATGAGACGAATCTACAACATTATTTCGGTGTGCCCTGGTGACAGGAGAGTTGAAGCGGAAGCAAATCAATACGTGACACAGAGACACTTTGTGTTTACTGTCGACCAAACATGGGGACATCATAACACCTCAACGTTTCCTCAGAAAGGTGTTACTCAGCAGCAGGGTGTGAGTTAGTGTGAGAGTGTTGACCTTAATTCCTTGAACCATACCCGAAGCAAGAACATTATGCGTGTTAAGAAATGGTCACTTAACGGTGCTGGCTTAGAGTGAACTTAATTAATGCACACAGACACAGACAGACACACACAGCAGTCAATTAAGCTATCGATGTGTGGACTTCAGCTTTGACCCCAACTTTGACCCGTTTTCGATCACTGTCAAACAAACTCACTCACACTTAAACATTCAGAGCATATCATGCCACCCTTGGGAGATCAGCAGCGGTACGTTGACTGCATCAGTTGTCTGTGTGCTTTTACCTTACACTGCTATAAACCTTGACAGCGCAAGAAGAGATTCTTCTCAGACTAGATAAGAAACTAGAATACAACAGATGTACCCAGATTGTCTCTGGAGCTGGAGGCTTATTGTGTGTGTGTGTGTGTGTGTGTGTGTGTGTGTGTGTGTGTGTGTGTGTGTGTGTGTGTGTGTGTGTGTGTGTGTGTGTGTGTGTGTGTGTGTGTGTGTGTGTGTGTGTGTGGGTCTGTGAGAGAGGTAGAGGACAGACTGATAAAGAGAGGGCGAAATTAACGATGGCTCCAAGCCAGTATTTAAAATGGATTGTTTTTTTGCTGCGTTTTAATCTCATTGTTTTTTTAACAAGGCAGGAGACAGGCAACAGTGATGAGACCTCTCCCTTCTGTCCTTGAAGCTCATGCTTGGAGATCATCCTTTTTTAGCTTCTTTCTAGCCCCATTTAAGGAGTGTTTGAACAGATAAAACGGCAGGTTTGAGACCAAATCAAAGCACTCTATTGGCTTTTTGCTGCAGTTGGTGCTGGGTACTAGAGCTAGCCGAACCTCACCCTCACCTCTAGTTGAAGTTGCCAGTGACCGTCCAATGAGTGCTGAGTCCCCTCCCTCTGCCCGCCAGTGCTCCATGGCCTCCTGTATCGTGGCCTTCCATGTGACTTGCGCGTTCGACCACGGCCTGGAGATGAGGACCATCCTGGCGGAGAACGACGAGGTCCGCTTCAAGTCCTTCTGCCTGGAGCACAGCGCCAGCTCCTCGGCCACGCCCCCCACCACGCCGCTCGCCGCCGCGCACGCCAACGGCAGCCAGCAGCATCACACAGCCACCGCGCCCGCCGCCAACGGAGCGCACACGCCCACCACGCCGGACCGGTTCAGACCGGAGACCGCCCACCACCCGGGCGCAGGTCACGGCGGAGGCGGCGGCGTGGCCAACGGGCGCCACGGCGACCCGGAGCTGAGGCCCGGGCTGTCGGCCAGCGAGCGGGCGGAGCGGGAGCAGCTGGAGAGGGAGAAGGTGAGCCAGAGGAAGCAGAAGCTGCAGGAGCTGGAGGATGAGTTCTACCGCCTGGTGGACCCCAGAGAGGTGGCCCAAAGACTGGACCTGCCCCACAGCCAGGTAGGACCCCTGCTTAACATCTTATGTATAACATGAGCTCAGGGACATGACATAGACTGAAAATGATCTCAAGTAGATTTCATGGAATAGATGATCTAATATTATGAATCTTAAGACTGAATGTTTTGGTTAGCTTACCTACAATTTGGTCGAGCTAAGATGGGACTGATAATTGACCCATTACTGGCCTGGTTTTCATAACATATCACAACGAATGCTACAGGCTATCCGATCATATACTGCTCTAATATAAAACTAAACATCCTTTGGAACCTCTGAAAGGAAGTGAAACTACCGGATGTTACATATCGATAAGAAACCATACTTGTCTATGTGTGTGTGTGTGCGTGCGCAGGTGGACTTCCTGTATCAGTTCTGGAAGTTGCGAAGGAAGGCCAACTGCAACCGTCCCCTGGTGACCCTGAAGAGGGACGAGGTGGACAACCTGGCCCAGCAGGAGCAGGACGTCCTGTACCGCCGCCTCAACCTCTTCACCCACCTCCGTCAGGACCTGGAGAGGGTGAGTCTGCGTACCCCAGGGAGGGGGGGGGGTGTGTGTGTGTGTTTGGCCCAGGAGGGGTCACAACTGGGTGTGTTCACATGATACATACAGATCACAGGCCAAACTGTGGCATGGTCCCGCAGTATGGAAATCCAACCTAAATAATTGTTTCAGCCTTATTTAACAATCATTTCCACTCGATGTGTTTCCCCGCTGGCCGTGCGAGGACCGGAGAAATGGAGCAGATCGGTGAGGGAGCGAGAGTGCTAACTAGCAGTTAATGGGGGATTAATTATCAGTGGATAGAGCGGAGCTGTTCCTTAGGGTTTGCATACATTTTTAGTTGAGTCATTTCAGCAAACGAACACACAGACACACAAACGGACACATGCATATGTAATATTGACACAGTAGTGGTCCTGTGTGCTTAGCCAGGTAATTAGCTCCTAGCTGTTGGGGTTCGGCTGTAGTTGGCAGGGGGGAGTGAATGGTATATCTCTAATGTATGATACGACGGTCTCCCTTTGTTCTGATTTGGGTGCCTTGCTCCCTTCACACATCCGGGACAATTCACAGTTTAACTAATATCATTATGACCAGGGGTAGGTGTAATTCTCATCATTTAAAGTAAAAGTACTCTCCGGGTGCTCTGTTTGTTGGTTTTACTCAGTATTCCTACCTTTGCAGCCTTATTGTCTGTACTCACGTCTTGCCGGTTAAATATATTGTACTTGTTCTTGGCCCAGGGTCCTAAGTACCTTTCTCAAATCTTTCCCTCTCCTCTTCATTGAAAGTGGACTCCCAGTTGGGGGGGGTGTGGTATTGTTGATGTGTGATCATCGTTATCAATGTTCACCCCATGGAGGGGTGGGCAGGAAACACGTTAATAACACTGACCTGACTCCAGGTAGGCCTCGGTGACCTTTGGTGGATCAAAGGGGAAACCCTGATTGGTCAAAAGGCTTGTAAACGCTGTGGCTCCCAGAACGTGATTGACCTGGTTTGAGGATGGGGGGGAAAGGTGTGTGTGTGTGTGTGTGTGTGTGTGTGTGTGTGTGTGTGTGTGTGTGTGTGTGTGTGTGTGTGTGTGTGTGTGTGTGTGTGTGGTGTGGTGTGTGTGTGTGTGTGTGTGTGGGGGTGTCTTTGCACAGTACTTGGCTGTTAAGTACTGTGCAAATCTGTTAGCATAGTTGTCCCCGTCTCGGGGGTCTATCTGTATTGATTGCTCCAGTCCCAGCTAAACCTATAGGGAGTGACACTGTATTCTACGATTGGTCTATCCCCGTAGCTCACATTGGTGTACGGGTGCGTGTCGATGGCTGTTTATGAGGATGTGTGAACGAGAGCGTGTGTGTACAGGGATGTGTGTGTGTGTTGAAGGATTAGGTCTCTTCAAGTTTCCAGTTGGCTTTTTCAAACCTTCTGCCAAATGGAAACGCCACTTCAATTCAAACTAATTCAGGGAGCCTAGCCCGGTCAAACAAAGCCACACCATTCACTGCTGCTGTAGCCTCTTCCAACCCCCACTTTCAACACCAATTATTTCAATTGGATATTATCATATTATTATGAGCCGTCTTGTATAGTGTGTTAGTTTTTCATTACTTTAAAGCTTATTATAGTATTTTTTAAATTGTGAGGAAGCTGATTTCAATGGGGCTAAGTGGTGGATCAGACCAAAATGAACTGGCTGACAGTGACCTGGGTTGCTAGGGGCAACTGAGAAACCATTGCTCCCAGTCCCTGGTGCCAGTAGTTACATTGGCATGACCTCTATTCCTCTATTAGCGTTTGCTGTTATACTTGGACTTTGATTTACTATTGTACACTATGAAGCAGATTGACCATTGACTAATGTGCAAAAATCTGTTTTGACCGTATATTTTGAATCCCCACAGTTGTGTTCATGACAATTTAAGTCTACTGACATCTATCAAAAAGATTTGCAGCATATATTCTTGCATTATGCAGTTATGTAACGCTGAGTCTGTATCAGATGACGGTGCCCCTTCTGGGGCACTGTGGCCCCCCTGAAAGCATAAAGAGGATATTGATTGCAGATCGTGAGCCTGACTGCTGATTGATCATGGATCAGTCGTTTATTGGCTCAGGAAGTGTGGATGGCTGTCGATAGTGCAAGCTTCCCTCAAGCGCCTGTCTTTCAAACTCTTAGCTATCTATCTCTCCCTGTGTGTGTGTGTGTGTGTGTGTGTGTCTGTGTCTGTTTACATTTCACTATTAACGTGTGCGTTGACAACACTACGCATGAACAGATACACATTGGCAGACCCATATGTAGATAGAGTTGGCTGAATTATCTAGCAACTATTTAAAGGCTTAACCGTAAACCTGGGAAGTGATTTTCACAATTCATGCTTTCACGTTGATTTCTCAATGGGAGAAATGCATGGGATATTTCATAGTGTTTATCCAAGGCTTTCAAAGGCAAATGGTTCCTTTTCATGTTCTTTAAGATGTCCTGCTAGCATGGTCCCACCGCTATATACAGTTAGGTCTGGCGATGTCACTGACATGGACTTTATACCTGGGAAAAAAATCGTCTATCTAATGGCTGTTTGTACTCACGGTTGTATTCAACGACACAGTCAACATAATATTCAGCTTGTGCTTTCGTATGAACAGACAAATAAATTCAATGCAGTTATTGAATGGCGGGGGAGTGTTGGACATCAACATGTATTCTGTCAGACAGCAACCATGTGGTGTCACTGGGCGCCTCAGACACCCATATCCAACCTCTCCCTTACAATGTTTCTATGGTCAAACAAATATGTAGCATTGTGTTCGACCTTGTTACACACAGAACAGAACCACTTTTTCTATTAAAGTTTGATAGTGAGGAAGCCTACGTCTCCAGTGTAGTTGCCTTTTCATCTAAATGTTTAACCAAAGCAACAACAGCACGTGGTGACTCCACTGAAATAGTACAAGCATCAATTACAGATTGGGTTTCAATAGTAGTCTTGTATTCCTTGGTTGACCTATATTCACATTTAATGGGATATGCCGAGATATCTGTGTAAATGTTTGCAAATTTACACTTTACTTCCAACTTCATCATGTTGAGTTTGCTTGGTAAGCATTTTCTCTTGATTAGCTGCTCCGTTGGCTTCAGAGTAGGAGCAGCCTAGCTCCGGTTCATGTTTCATAACTTTCCTAAGATTCCCACTGTGTTCCTTATTTAAAACAGTAACAAATCAAATTGTAGTTGTCATAAAACACATTATATTATCAGCTGCTTCTGACTTGGTAGTCTACGCAGAGGTTCAACTTTCAGGTTACTTGCACACTTTTTGAATAAGCGACTAATCTGAAAACATTGGAAATCCCTGTATAGGTATTAGAAATGTATTCGCCTCATGTGAACAGGAGCTAGGCTACTATAACCCTCCAAGTCAATTGAAGCGGCTAACATAACTCAAATGCTAACCCAGCAGCTCCTCTTCTGGACGCACAATGAGGAACTTGGAATTGAACAACCTGTCTGAATCTTTAGACACGTGTGTGTGTGTGTGTGTGTGTGTGTGTGTGTGTGTGTGTGTGTGTGTGTGTGTGTGTGTGTGTGTGTGTGTGTGTGTGTGTGTGTGTGTGTGTGTGTGTGTGTCTGTGTCTGTGTGTTTTTGTGCCACACATGTTTTACAATAATCTCTGTTTTTCTGGAGAATTGCCTTTACACTCTTTAGTGTGTTGTCTGTGTTTGTATGCACTGACATGTCACGTAGCTAAGCTTACCGAGTCTAAATGGTTTGCTGTTGCTGTGGTGTGACTATGGATGTGTATGTGTATGTGTGTGTGTTTGGATTGGAGATTCTGGGGGCTGCTCCCCCCCCCTACCAGCCCCCCCCCAACCATAACCACAGTCTTTGAAGCTCTGCCAAAGGAAGCAATTTCACTCCACTGTCACCCCTGCTTCACTGGGCTCTGAGTTCACTACCCTCCTGCCCACCCCCCCCCCCCCCCCCCACCCCACCCATCTCCTCAACCCATCACCTCCACCCCGCCACTTTCACCACCAATCAGGAGGTAGCACAATGCAGACATGTGTGGCTCACCGATTGGGTGGTTTTTTTCCGTCCTTGCTTCCACAGTGTGTGTGTTTGCGATAATCATACTTGTGCATCTGTGCATCAGCAAAGGTGTTTGAGGTGTGTGTGGGCTATTGGGTTTGAATTACGGTTGGGTGATTCTTTTGATTTAATTGATGAATAAGCATTTTTGCCTTCCTGCGATATGTGAAATGGCTGAACCGCGAAAACTTGTTGTTGTTGTTTTAAAGTTCTAGACTCTACAGATTATTTTTTTCTTTTCTTGGCCCTAAAGAGCAGATGAACCCCCTGTTGCAGCTGGGATTAGAACACTATTAAAAAAATCATGTGATGCATATATGTACCGATCACTGGCTTCATACTATGAAGCATAACCAAAAAGAAGGAAAAAAAAAAGATTGTTGATGTGCTCCACACATCAACAATCACCATAGCATTATACTTGAAGTCTCCGGGAAGACTCACTCTCTTTCGGACGTGAACATCAAAATCAACGGCTTTCCATAACGGCATGTCGTGACGTCGAACAGGCACTTCGGCGTCATGAAAAAACGTTCCTTGCTTTTAAAGCAAGAATGCAACCTTCACAGCGTGATTTGGTGACATTTTGCTCTTGTTGGCATTCAATTAAGGCCTTATTTCAGTTACAGTGATAGACTGGCAAAGTTGGGATAATGCCATGTTCACAATCATATAAGACATACTGCCACGTTTATGGGGAACACACCCAATTGTATTCCAGCACCTGCGACAGAGACATGCAGATGAATGTCAGGTGTCGCACAAAGAGATGCAGTGGCCTGCTCAAGTCATCAAGCGCCTGCAGAGAAACAGGCAACCCTGGCAGCAGCATTGTCTTTCCTCTTGACGAGACAGGGCTCCGGTACCAGGTGACCATAGATGCGGAGACACATTACATCATAAAATATATGGTCCCCATTTATACAGTAGAATAAAGAAAGAGGTTCATTAAGACGCTGAAAACGATGGACCATATATTTGGGTCTGGTTAGTTTGTTTAGAGATTAACTGAAAATCAATGTTAATTAATGAAAACACCCAAGGGTTTGTTTTCTTCCCTAGTTTGAATGTAAGTCAGACACTGTAGGCACATCGATCTTTGTTTTCAGGAAACGAGGCCCACAGCTTGTCAAAACATCACACAAGCAAGATAGAGAGCTCCAGGGAACAGCGTATAGAGTAGGGATCGACCGATATGGATTTTTTAGGGCCGATACGATACAGATTTTTTTTCATCAGCCCTAGCCGATAACTGATACGCCGATACCGATTTTCTTGATCTGATATTTGTAGCCGCTACTACCCTGGAAATCCAGAGTTCTCGCTAAAGCACATTTTGAATTTGCTCAGAGAGTCACTCTGGGAACGAATATACTCATGTATATTCTGGGCCTCCCCTGGCCCAGAACATTAATCAATGACATTGATGTGTCAATATAGGCGGGCCAAAAGCGTTGCTGTTCTACCGACCGGATACGGCAAGAGTCTTATCTATTGGCTAGCTCCACTGGTCTGGATACGTCACCCCTTGTATTCTTCTGATTGGTCATAGTGTTATCCAATGTGTGTTATCCAGTGAGATTTTCAAATGCATGCTTGGTGCAGCCCCTCAAGTTGGGCCATTTTCATTACTCTTTGCCACACCCTACAGCTTTCTAGATGTGGGTCCGGATTTCCAGGCTAAGCCTCACTCAATTGATGTCATAAAAATGACACAATGATGATAACAAATGTTACAATGTCTTAATTAAAAAAAATTAACATTTATTGAACTATCTGTAAATCATGCCGGAAAAAATAAATAAAACGGCCGGTACCCAATGAGCAATCGGCCGATACCGATACACGTTAAAAACGCAAATATATAGATTATATTGGCCGGCCGATATATCGGTCGATCACTAGTATAAAGAGCTTTGAAAATCCTCTTAAAGGTGACAGAATAACGCTATAACACTAATAAGGCTAGGGGAAAGAGATCCATGATGACTTGTTGGCTGAGGGCTGAGCAGTAAGACACATCCGTGGGTGTTGCTCGGCTGCTGCAGAGTTTCAGAACATGTGATTGGTATGACATCCACCAAGCAAACATAGGTGTGTCGAAGGATAAGAGGGATGGGAAGTTAGCCCAAGGTACATGTGAGTGGAAGGAGGAGGACTGAAGGAAGATACTGGCAGGCAGGCATGCCTCTGATAAACACTGCTGCTGGTCTGCATTAACAGCCTCCATTCAGAGCCCTTTGAGCCTAAGAGGTAATATTGAAGATGGAATCGCTCGGTAGCTCGTTCAGCGCCTCAAGGTAAAGCATCAGGCCTCCCTGGAGGACGCCGTGTAATGTATATTCATCATCACTCATTACTATGGGAGATATGCCTCTTACACAAGGTAATGCATGTACTTCAGGTCAGAACACATGTACTTATTCAACAGGCATTATCTCTCTCTCTCTCTCTCGCTCGCTTCTCTCTGGCTCTCCCCACACGGAGCTGCACCCCGTGGCCTGGCGTGAAGCCACGGTTGGTGTTATGCAACAAGGAGGGTCAAAGAAGGGCCAGAGAGAGAGAGAGAGAACATTAGAGCGAGGAGGGCCAGGAGACTGGTCCTAATGCTTTATCATGCCTTATTTGATCAAAACCAAGACTTCGACATTATTTGAATATAAAAAAGATGAATTCATGACGGGTTGTTTGGGTATGGGTTTCAGGTTCTCGACATTCACATGCAAATTGTTTAGCGGGCCAGAATTCAACCTGTAAAAAAAGCCAATGAAAGAATCTCAATGCTGCCTGTTCCCATGAGCAACGTTCTGCTGGCCACCTGGCCGGCCTCACAGCCAAGGTGTTTCCTCTCGGGCATAACCCTCCAGCTTTGGCCTGTGGGCCAAACGCTCTCCATCAGAGGTCAGGGGTCGCCAGTGAGGCGAGGTAACCCTTCAGGTTGGGATTACTTCATGGGTCTCCTGTTTGAACCACCTGGCAAAGGGCTCTGCTTCAGGTCTGGTCGTCTGGCCTTGACTCTGAAACTGGTCGTCTCCCAGGTGTACCGTCATTGACCGGTCGCTGGTGGTGTGAGCGCAGTGTGAGGTCGGCGCTCCAGTAGCCCCCATCATAGTCCACTGGAAGTGCCTTGCATGTTAAGAACATAAACCATTGCAACAAACTATTTTGGATTTGAGTTTATATACATAAATATACTGGATTCAATGACATTTTAACATATTTCCAATACTACCTTGTTTGTCTATAGTGTTCATGCAGAATATCATGGTGATCCCAGTTCTCACTCACTTGGTTTTGCTCTCCGCAAGAGATAGTGTAAGAACACTAACGCCATAGCCCTGAAATAACTAATTATACTACATGTCTGATAGTGAAAGAAAAACTCCTGCTGTACCTGGCTGGTGAGTTTAGTGGTCTGGAGGGGCACTGCAGCTCCCTCTACACTTTTAAAGACAGACTACTTTTCCAGAACCCATTATTCGCCTCTTCAATAAAATATGGGATCCATAAACTAATTGAATCAATTCTGTTTATTAATTATGAATTATTCTGTTCCACCCTAATGTCATCAACATAACTTCCTTCTCTACCATCTGAACAACGTTAACGAGGTGACTCTTATTTGGCTGCGCCTGCAGGCTTAACCTTTTCACCGAATAAGATCACAGTGCATTACATCTCCACCGTTACAAAAGCCTCCCCCTGGCTCACTCCTCAGAATCCACTCAAATTCTAAGGATCTAAAGCTTATTCCTTCCATGCATGTGATCTCTTGCTAATAACCTATTCTACATGTAATTGCATTGCTCTGCAGAAGTGAGCTATCAAGACAGCTATCTTCAGCGGACTGGCCTGGAGAATTTGAGGCTTTATGTTATGCTGTGGCTTTTGATTTTATTATTAGTTATACCATTTATTGAAACATATCATAACAGACGGAATATGGCATGAAATACTGGCTCCAACGATATGTGGGGCAAAAAAAGGGATTGCATCTCGAGTAGTGTACTCAAGGAGCTGTTGCACCATTTGAAGATACATTGGAGGAAAGTCTTTAAGGGAAGGCCCACATCCAGTTTATAGTTTTCTTATTCACAGTAGCTCTAACACTTTCCTGAAAGATAGGATATTTCCAAAAGCAATGTTGTTTTGGTGTATTTTCTTTTTACGGTCCAGACCTCGGGCGCCCCCGAGGTCTTCCTTCTGTCCCCGTTCGTATTGGTTCCCCCAGTCTTAAACTTCATTCCTCAACAGTTCACAATGGTTGGCTCCATTGTGTTCTCTTACTCATCCACCCGTTCTGCTTCTTTGTCTCCCCCTCTTGCCTCACACCAGCGTCCAGCCACTCTCACTACTTTTTGACTTCTCTCCACCTGTCGCTGTGCCCCACCAACTTCCCTTACTCTCTCTCTGTGTATCTGTGTCTCTCCCTCCTTCTCTATCTCGCTCTTGCTCTTCCTTACTCTCTTCTTTTCCTCCCTGTGTGTGTGTGTGTGTGTGTGTGTGTGTGTGTGTGTGTGTGTGTGTGTGTGTGTGTGTGTGTGTGTGTGTGTGTGTGTGTGTGTGTGTGTGTGTGTGTGTGTGTGTGTGTGTGTGTGTGCACACGTGAGTATCCCTACTACCCCGCTGTCTCTCTGATACAGGCTCTGTGAGATTAAATAAATATGAGGCAGGAGCCACATAAATATTTATAGCTTCTAAGGCCGTATAATTTTGTGGAGGCAATGCAAGTCCTGACACTGTGTGTATGTGTGTGTGTAACTGTGTGCGTGCATGGTTTCACCCTCTTGGCCAATGCAGTGACTTGGGCCAGTATGTTAATGTGTTAGTAAATAAATAATATATTTGCTGATACATCTTAAACTTATATTAAGCCGTTACATTATAGTTACCATAGTGCCAATGATGGCACTGCTGGACCTCTGCATAGCTAACACACACTTGTGCACACCTATTCACATCCAAACACATTGCTTATGTGTATGTATGAGCCCTCACATGTTGGCTTGGTATTATATAATTATAATTTGACCTACATGTGTGTAGATCACATACAGCAGGCATTAAGAAGTGCATGAGGTCTTTCTTGTATAAAGAACGATAGTTGATCAATCTCAATGTCACTTTTAAGCATGCTAGAAGGTATGATGTTAAAATAAAAGGCAGCTCTGAGTGTGTATCTCTCCTTCCATCTTAACTGTACCTGACAGTAAGATGATCCAGATCACTCTACTACTGTATGCAGTGGGTGGGGACGGAGGGGGGCTTTTGCCCCATCTGTGTCGACTTGTATATATTTTCATACAATTGTCTACCACCTGCCAGCACGGTAGTTGCGCGCACACACACACACACACACACACACACACACACACACACACACACACACACACACACACACACACACACACACACACGCACACATGCGCACACACACACATGCGCACACACACATGCGCACACACACACGCGCACGCACACATGCGCACACACACACACACACACACACACAGAACGAGCACACACGCACAGAACGAACACACACGCACACACACAGAGAACGAACACACACACACGGAGAGAACACACACACACACACACACACACGCGCACACATGCGCACACACACACACACACACACAGAACGAACACACACACACACACACACACACACACCAGACCAACAGTTACTGGGTTGCCCAGTGATATGGCTGTTCAATAAGTAATGGCAGCAGCGTTATGAGGCCCTGGGTTGACCGGGGCCTTAATATTTAATGGTAAGAGCTCTCCAAAGCAGACCAAAGCCAGACCAGACACTGAGGGAAGTCACCTGTAAAACATCTACTGAACTGCAATCATAGCCACTAAGCTACATTATCACCTTTAAGAGTCACAGGGACGATTATATGAAGACATGCGTGTGTGTGTGTGTTTTTGTGACTGTATATGTACATGTATATACATTCATTCTCAATGAGGGCGTGAAGGAGCAGCAACTTTTTGTTGGATGGCAACTAGCAATTACAGGAGCCAATCATGTGTCTCAAACTATTGTGCACAGGAAGACTTGTGGACGAGACGCGCCGTCATTAAGTTCAGTCACTGAGGCAATTAATGCCCGTCCTGCATTTAAGGTAATTCCTCTTTAAATCAATAGAGGTAGGCTACACTGAACCATTAACATACAGCCTGTTTCATTAAACTGGGTTATAGGATTAACCAGCATGCATCTCTCTTGAGAGCGGGCTTCAATCACCTCGTCTGTGGGTGTTAGTTTTCAGGCTGCGTGAGGGGAGACTTGAAGCTGTACATGCTTCCTTCCCTACTTGGTTCTTTATGTTGTTTAATAGTTTAATTGTCGTTTTGGCTCAATTGATTCGTCCCAAAGATGCATTGATCCACTTGTTTCCGTATTGGCCAAACTCCTTAAATCAATCCTCCAAAATATTGAATGAAGAGTGAATGCAACGTTTGACTAACAGTTGCATGTGCTTGAGCTGTACACTGACATTTGTGAGCTTTTTTTGGAAATAAAATCAGGATGTGGGAAGCAGCTGGATTTTAAATCACCAAATGTCTTTCTAATCATCGTTTTAATTACCCTGAGATGTGATTTGAGCATGTTGGTACATGCGTGACTTGTGTGGTTCCCTGGATTGGTTTTTTGTCTGTTGTTTTCTGTCAATGTTGGAAACTAGGTTGGACATACTACTGTACATTGTGTTATTTGTGGCACTTCCAATAAAATACATTTGCAGAAAGCTAGCCTATTTAAGCGTCTTTGAGTACTTAGAAAAGCGCTATAAAAAACGGATCAATTATTATTATTATTATTTTATCCACTCCCTTGTTGATGAGTGTATTAAAAACTGTCCTACGGTGCATTTTGAACAGATAAAAAAATGGGTGATTAATCGCGACTTACGATGGAGTAAATGCAGTATATATATATCCAGCGTTGACCTTCAATAAGGAGTTGTAAGTACAAATTAAGCCTACACTCCCAAATTGCAAAGACAATGGCTTTAAAACAAACTCAAACCCCCACACACAGGAAAGGTAAGGTAAAGCGGACAATGCAGAGTTGGTCAGGCTTTTTGAAGCTATTTTGTGGTTGTGAACAGCTAGAATCACATCACTGCATCATCTTTTATGGTGCTGCAAGCAGTGCCCAGTGGACGTCTTCAGAGCACTGGGGCTCTTCTGGGCTGTTGCCAATGTTTACCACTAGAACAATATTGTTCTACTGGGCAGCTAACTGGGATGTGAAGAGGAGTGCCTTCATGAAGAAAGAGTTGCTTATTAAATATGAAGGCAGCCATGTTGCTGGATAAGCAGTGTGAATCTAATGAGCACATCATTCACCCACAGCTCAGATGTGTGTGTATGTTGTGAAGCATGCCAGGAGACATGGGTGCTGCATGCAGGCCTGGCTCTATTCACCGCACCGTGGTTAACACACTGTCAATAGCAGAGGCGCAGACAATTTAATCCCTTTCCCAGAGTCCTGTTGTGTTTGCTGACATGAAACACTTTGTCCAATAAAACCTGAGGCCGTAGCAGGCCAGGGGGCTTAGGAGTAATAGGATTTTGATAACCTGGATTTGATCTTTAAATATTTGCTATCTTGCACGGTATACATACTGCCTCTTATTTTAATTAAATTGTGTGTGTGTGTCCATGTGTGTCCATGTCCCTTTTTTTTTTTTTTTGGCTCTTAAATGAGTCTCTCTTTATCTCTATTTTCCTCTTTCTCTCTTAGGTTCTGTCTTCCTCACAAACCCCCCCCCCCCCCCACACAACACAACCAACCCCATCAGCCCAAAGCCCTAATGTGGGAGCTCTGATTGGATAGTAATGTTGCCATGGTATCCTAGCGGGTGCTGGGGATGTCAGTGGCACACAAATATACAAACTAATAAATCATAAAGTGTGTGGGGGGGGTGGGGGGTTGGCTGAGTTGAACCACTTTGTGCTTTTTACAGTATACTATGTGATGACTACCATGGTGTGTGTGCACATTTGAATTGCCGTGTGTGTGTGTGAGAGCGTGTGGATGTGAGAGAGTGTGTGTGTTTGGTTTGTGTGTGTGTGTGTGTGTGTGTGTGTGTGTGTGTGTGTGTGTGTGTGTGTGTGTGTGTGTGTGTGTGTGTGTGTGTGTGTGTGTGTGTGTGTGTGTGTGTGCTGGTGGATGTGATTCCCAGTTGGGGACCTGGAAGCTTAACTCCAGCGTTTCCAGCTGCTGGAGACACAGACCACCGTCTGCCTGCATGTCTGTCTGACCCACTTTCAACCCCCCCTCAACACCCTCTCTCTCTCCTTTTATCTCCCATGTCTCCTTCCCCCTTTCTCTTCCTGGTTGTCCCCTGTGCTTCTTTTGATTGGCTGGGCAGGGCTCCTTTGGCAGGCTGATGTTGTCAGTTGACAGCCATGGCATCTCTCCCTGCTCCCTCAGGCAAATTTCTCTTATTTTTTTATCCCCCGTTTTGTTCTTTTTATGGCCAACCTCCCTTCGTCACTCCCTGCCCTCCCCCCTTTTGTCTCTGTCTCATCCCCATGTTATCCATCGTCTTTGTCCTTTCTGATCCGTTTTCTGTTTGTTTGTTTTATTGTCTGCGTTAGACCTTTATGTCTACATACCAGCGTACAGTTTATCGGTCAGTCTCCATAGCTTAGTTATTCCAAAGAAATGTCTCATCTAGTAGCCAAAAGTTTGTAGGTCCATGTTTTATATTCAATGCTTTATGAATCACAAGCCTGTCTAGGTCTACATTTTGGATATCTTTTCTCGCTGGAGCTCTTTGTTATTGTCTGAGCCATGTATGCACTCTTCATCTCTTAGCCTGGAAAGCCTCCTGATTTAACCATAAAGCCCAGCTTATTGCTTTCATTCAGTGCAGTACTGCTGTACTGTGGTCTTAATTAGATGTCTGATCATGGCCCAGGTCTGGTCTGTTGTTTTTTCCCTGCAGACTAGACTATGGTATTATCACAAAGTCCCCATAGTAATATATTCAGTTAATTATGAAACATCTTTAACCACCTGATCTTTCACCAAGTCATTTGTTTCAGGCAAAGTCACGATACAGTCACTGGTAAAAGGTACCTAAAGATCTCCCTTCACCGTCCTAACGTCCCTTTGTTGATACTCTTGCATTTGGTATTCTAACAGATGTACACGTTATGGAGGAGGAACCTCAAACAAAAATCAGTTTTGGTTTCTTTAACCGTGTGGGTCTTCTATGATCTTGATCATTTTGTTAGGGTTAGAAAAAAGATCCAGCCTGGGGAGACCTTCTTGATGTTTCGAGTTCCCGTTGTGTTTCTATCTGTAGGTCAGCCTGGCTTCGACCCGTTGAAAGCCTTTCCAAAAGTGTCAAAGGGTTAGGACCAATCAGCTCTGGTGAGGGAGGTTCAGTCCATGACGTAGCGAGGAGCGCCACAGCCCACAGAATAAGCTAACAAAATGGCGGCGACCAAGTTTTTCTATCCAAAATTGACTGGATAACGATTTTAAAAGACGAACAGAGATCTGCACAGAAGGCTTTTCTCAGCGGTGACACACTCAGCCACGCCTTGTGCGGTCAGAGGAGCATCTGCTGTCATCAACAACTAATTAGCACAGGTGTCTGGCACAAGAGTTGTGTCTCTGTGTGTCTGCTGGTGTCTGTGTGAGTGTGTCTGGGTTTATCCGTGAATAGACAAAACCTCATGAAGCCATTTAGATGTATGGGTCAATGGATGCAATGATCTTTTGCAAAAAAAAGCAATTGATGTCATTGACTGAATAAGGGACAATATAAATCAATCGATGGATATGTACTAACTAACTGACTATTTATTGACCATATGTCAGCAGCATGTTTCAATATGCGTTGATGGCTGGATGGATGGTTTGATTATAAGAGCAATTACTGATGGATGGATGAGTAAATGGCTCAGTAACAGTGGAAATGATGAAGACTATTAAGGGGAGGAGTGTGATTTGTAATATGATTTGAATCAATCTATGAATAGCGTTAGTCACTGTTCATAGATTAAGATGATTTTAAATAGAACTATCTGTAGATGATGATAAAATAACATTCTGAGGGCCAGATTCTAGATGGATTCTAGAGGGTTAAAGAAAACTGGCTGATCCGTGTGTGTGTGTGTGTGTGTGTGTGTGTGTGTGTGTGTGTGTGTGTGTGTGTGTGTGTGTGTGTGTGTGTGTGTGTGTGTGTGTGTGTGTGTGTGTGTGTGTGTGTGTGTGTGTGTGTGTGTGTGTGTGTTGAAAATAAACTGCTTAAACACAATGGACTTCCGGCACAAAACAAATGACACAAACTCAAAGATTTATCACACTGTTCCAGTGGGGTTGGTAAACCTGTGTCTCTTTAAGATGAGGTAGAAAAAATTTGACTTGTTACAGGAGCAAAGTCTACCTGCCACCAGATAGGTAGCAAGCCCATAGGATAAACACATTAATAATCACAGAAATGCACAATGTCTCCTCATCCACATTTTATTTAATGCATTTTTTCTCTAAGAAATTAATTGTACAAGAAAAGTAGCAATGTAAGCGTATCGTTTATTGAGCATTTTCCTGCACATTCTTTCCCCCATGCACTTTTTTTCAAACACTGCTCAATAAATATACTATTACATGGCTACTTGTTCTATTTACTATTTCACCGATTTTTAAATCATTGTGTGTGCAGTATTATGTGCTTTTTAACTATTGATTTATGCAGCACAACTCTGTGTGTTCTTGATGCTCATCCTGTTTCAACATAAAAGCCATATTTACACACACTTTTAATAGGAGGGGCAGGACTGGGTTTATGATGTCTGCTTGTGTTCATCACTATTAAAGTACAGTGTAGGACACCATTTTTATTGATCCTCTTAAAAGGAAGGTGTATGTGGGCGGGCGTGCACATGTGTTGTGCACATGTGTTGTGCACATGTGTGCACAACACCCTGGAATGGGGTACGTCCTCTAGGTTAATATTAATGTCTTATCCTTTCTATTTTTCCCACTGTTGTCCCCTTGTGTCTGTCTGAGTCTGTATTTCTGTGGTCTTTCCACCTTCTGCTTCGTCTCTCATACTTCCCATCATCGCTGTTTGCGCCGCGATTGCCCATCTGTATGTCTGCAGGGCTCAATACTGGTTAAAAAAATTTAAGAATATAATTATCCAGACCTCGATACACCATTATCAAGGTCCCGGGGGGCATTGAACAAGACTGAACCCTTTCCATCTCTCCAGCCACTGCCGCCAATGCTGTGGCCCATCATCACTCTTCTGAACAAATGCACTAATGAATAGTTCTTATGAATAGTCATTATCATAGCAATTCAAATGACAGAGACGGACATCAAAACATGTGATTATGCGCAACTTGGCTTCAACTTCAGAGATTTTGATGGTGACATCATATTAAAGGTGTGTCCTTACTTCTCAGTGCATGCTAAAAAGTTTTTGTTCGATATAATGAATAGTTTCTGTCCGGGGTTGAAGATATCTAACAACACTTTTGTAATTCAAAAATAAATTTATTTTAAGATGAATATTTATCCTCATCAAATCCTAATACTTCTTCTCGCTCTGCAGCTGTTTGGTTGCTCCTGGGTGGCAGAAGAAGGGTTTGGGGCTTAGTCACCTAAGGCAGGTCAAGGGGGGGCTCTTCCAGACGGTGATGAAGAGCTTACTCTGAGCCGAAGCACGGGTTAATACGGGGCTTCTAGATCCCCCCCCCTCACCTGCGTGTGTGGGTCCGAGCGTAAGTGTTCATGCTGACCCAGTGTGTGTTTCTCCCTGCCGGGCCCGTTCAGGTGAGGAACCTGTGCTACATGGTGAGCCGGCGGGAGAAGATGAAGCACAGCCTGTGTGACCTGCAGGAGAAGATCCTGCACCTGCACATCCAGCTGCTGGAGGACGAGGTGGCCGGAGGTAGGCCAGGAGAGGCTGTGTGCATGGCTGGATGTGTCTTAACCTTGTTATGTATGGTTACCTTGTTGTGTGGTTGCATGTACGCAAGCGGGCTGAAGATAAATTTGCAAACAATCGTTTGCAAATTTATCTAGCAAACAATCGTTTGTGAGCCCATTTGTAAGTCGGCCACACTTGTTTATCTTTTGCAGGTAATTTTGCAGGGCTAATTCCATAAAGTTAATTGCTTAGCCTTTTGTTTAGCTACGGATGTGTATATATAACGGAGCAGGCAGGTTGGTGCGACTGAGTGTGGGCGTCTGTGTGGGTGTGCCATCCCCAGCTGGTGTTCAATTTGCCGTGTTCATCACTTCTGAAGCTGAATCTTCACAGCCTAGTGTACCTACCTACACACATATATCCACACACACACACACACACACACACACACACACACACACACACACACACACACACACAGGCGTATACACTCAGGCACACACACAGGCACACACACACATAGGCACACACAAACACACTCAGGCACAAACCCTCAGGCGCACACACACACGTACACACACACTCAGGCGCAAACACACACACTCAGGCGTACACACTCAGGCGGACACACACACACACAGCCTCTGACTCGGCAGTTTGCTGCTATCAGGTAGTGGGCGCTGAAGCAGGGACTAAACAGCCATATCTATTCACACTCTCACAGGAGTTGGATTAGGGTGTGTGTGTGTGTGTGTGTGTGTGTGTGTGTGTGTGTGTGTACATGCATGCTGAGTGTGAGGAATGAGGCTGTCCGCTTTAATGACCAGACACATTTTTCAAATCGTATACATTTCTCTTTCAACCCCCCTTACCATCTTTTCTTGTCCCTTTCTCTCTTTTTCTCTCTCAATCCCCATCGTATTCTGTCCTCCTCCTTATCCCTCTTTCCCTTGTAGATGACATTGTATCCATCATTCATCTAAAGAAGTGTATTCTTTAGTTCAAATCCACTTTTATCAGGTACTTCACACAATGCTTAAAGTAATGGACAACAGGATCAACCATTGGAAATCACACCAACAGATCACATGTGTCCACACACACACCAACAGATCACATGTGTTCACACACACACACACACACACACACACACACACACACACACACACACACACACACACACACACACACCAACAGATCACATGTGTCCACACACACCAACGCATCACATGTGTCCATACACACACACACACACAGGCCAACAGATCACATTTGTCAACACACACCAACAGATCACATGTATCCACACACACCAACAGATCACATGTTTCCACACACACACACACCAACAGATCACATGTGTTCACACACACACCAACAGATCACATGTATCCAAAGACCGACATATCAGAGGGATGTGTCCACACACACCAACAGATCAATTGTGACCACACACACCAGATCACAGAGGGATGTGACCAGTGACCACACAAACCAACATATCAGAGGAATGTGTCCAGACACAAAACAGATCACAGAGGGATCTGACCAAACAAACCAACATATCACAGAAGGATGTAACCACATGAACCAACATATCACAGAAGGATGTGACCACACACACACACCAACATATCACAGAAGGATGTGACCACACACATCAACATATCACAGAAGGATGTGACCACACACACACACCAACATATCACAGAAGGATGTGACCACACATCAACATATCACAAAAGGATGTGACCACACATACACACACCAACATATCACAGAAGGATGTGACCACACACATAAACATAACACAGAAGGATGTGACCACACACACCAACATATCACAGAAGGATGTGACCACACACACACCAACATACCACAGAAGGATGTGACCACACACACCAACATATCACAGAAGGATGTGACCATACACACCAACATATCACAGAGGTTTGTGACCACACACACCAACACATTCTGTCAAGAAAGTATCGAAATATATATTAGCGATCACATGATTGTCCAGTTAATCGCAAATAGATCACACGTTTTTAATACTCTTGTCAACATGGGAGTGGAAAAAATATGCCTGCTTTAGGCAAACGTAACAGCATGAAGTGTAAACCTTTCTTCCATTAACACCAAACAACTGACTGAAAGAATCCAGGGACCAATACAGCTGAAGCATTTACCAATATGTTCAAATCACAACTCATGGCACACCCAAGACCAAAAAACAATCTCAAGAAACACTCATTTCAAGAAGTACATTGGTCCACTAAATGCCCCATTACTTAAGTACAGATCAAAGATTACTTGCACTTCTCAATCAATTTTAAGATTTAGTTCAAGCCGGTTGCTTCAACAATTATCATTTCACGTTTGCAATTTATGTAATTTTGATTCAACAGTGACAAATTGACACATTGGGCCCAACAGGGCTTAACATTATTTTTTTATTATAGATTTATTTAAAGATAAATATAAAAAGTCAATAACATGATTACGAGGGTCTGCAGCAGAATGACTGCAGTAAACGTTATAATTACATATTCTTTTCATCAATGGAAACAATATTCTTCTTGAGGTAGTGCACTTGTTCAAAGGCCTCTGTGATTGTCGGATTCAAAAGAAAATGAAGATGTGCAATCTTGAGAATTTTCAAGTGACGAATAGAAGTGATTACTATTATGAAAACAAGATATGACTTGACATCATGAGTGGGCTAACTGTTAGCTACCACCATCACGCCAATGAGACTAGTCACAAATTACTGAGAGAGGCTTGATTTTACCAAGCAGATTTGCCCCTAATTAATCTGTTTAGGAAATCTCACAAAAGTTTCTAAAGTAGTCTGGCGGCTTTGCAGAAAGTCTCACTTTTTCTGGGCTCATTTAAAATAGGATTTTGCTATTTAAAAAAAAATCCTATTCTAAGTATCTTCCCCAGGGCTGAAAGTTGATGTAGCATGTCAAATGACTCTTATTATAATATAAAACAGATTTCTCTGCGTTATAAAAATTATTTTAGTAGTTGTTTGCAACATTTCCATTTAACCGTCAGGGAATTTAGTCATCGGGATCCTCCCTAGTGCTAAAAGTGAACTTCTTAGAGTGTTGTGTGTAAGCAATATGAAACACTAGCTTCTCAATCCTTTTGTTTAGCATGTGTTTAGATTGAGCTAAACAACGTTGGACACACATACACAAGCACAGATATGGGAGGAGAAGGGGGAAAAGGGGAGAATGAATGACTTCTATTGTTCCAGCAGAGGTCTTCATTTACATTCTGGCTCCAATCCATGTGTGCCAACCTGACAATGGTTAGTGCTAAGCTTGTGTGTGTGTGTGTGTGTGTGTGTGTGTGTGTGTGTGTGTCTGTGTGTGTGTGTGTGTGTGTGTGTGTGTGTGTGTGTGTGTGTGTGTGTGTGTGTGTGTGTGTGTGTGTGTGTGTGTGTGTGTGTGTGTGTGTGTGAACTAGGGGACATGTAGGGGTAATGGGTCGGGAAGTGACTTCAAAGTGAGAAAGAAAGTAAAGTAGGGAGCAGACAAGTGAAAGAAAGAAGGGAAAGTGAAAGATAAACGGGATGGGTGGGGAAATGGGTGAGTGGAGGTAAAGAGAGTCAAAAGATGGAGTCAAGGGTATGTTGAAGGAGAGGGGCTGAGAGAAAAGCTTTCTCATGCTTCACCAACAAGCACAGGTAAGAGAATGGGGACACTGTGTATTTGTGCGAACGATGCAGACACGCACACACTTGTGCACACATATATTTAAGTCACACACACATACACACACACACATTGATGTCCACACACAAACATCCCTCACAGTTCGCTGCTCCCAAAAGTGTGGGAATTAATCACCCACTTCAAACAGACTAATCCCCAGGCACTGGCAGCTCTAAACGAGGGATGGGATGGGGGGCTGAGGGCAGTACCAGGCACTCAGCACCGCAGAGATGCTGGAAATTTGACAGCAGAGGAGAGCGGTTTGGGGCGGGGGTATTTTAGTCTGTCTTACCTGTACCGGAAATACTTTGCTATAAGTTGTGGTGCTTCAGGTTATGCAGCAGAGAGCTAGCCAGAGAGCTAGCCAGAGAGCTAGCCAAAGAGCTAGCCAAAGAGCTAGCCCGTAGCCTGACCCCATATCCTTACCAAAATGGGACAAGTCATCAAAGCTCTACCGGTCATATCCATGTCATAACCACCGCAATGACACATATACTTTATTATGTTTCAACTCATTTTATATTTGAACCAAATCGGTTTCAGCTGTGTGTTTAGTTCAACATGTTGTTGAAGAGGAATAATAAGGAATTGACTGTCAAAACCTTTTATTGGGTGACAGCAGAAACCACTTCACAACCTCCAGAAAACATTCTTGCCCTCCCCAATCGCACATGCCATAGCATCAAACCAGACTTCCCTCTGTGTTTATTGTGCACATATGTCCTGTTAGAAGACGTTTGATGGGAGGAGACAAACAGTGCCCAGGCAGGATAGTGCAACGGAAGTGGGGTTCTGTGTTTATCATTCACTCTGACACTGTTCACCTGCACGCTGTTCACCTGGACGCTGTTCACCTGGACGCTGTTCACCTGGACGCTGTTCACCTGGACGCTGTTCACCTGGACATTGTTCACTCTGACACTGTTCACCTGCACGCTGTTCACCTGGACGCTGTTCACCTGGACGCTGTTCACCTGGACGCTGTTCACCTGGACGCTGTTCACCTGGACATTGTTCACTCTGACACTGTTCACCTGGACACTGTTCACCTGGACACTGTTCACCTGGACACTGTTCACTCTGACACTGTTCACCTGGACGCTGTTCACCTGGACGCTGTTCACCTGGACGCTGTTCACCTGGACGCTGTTCACCTGGACGCTGTTCACCTGGACATTGTTCACTCTGACACTGTTCACCTGGACACTGTTCACTCTGACACTGTTCACCTGGACGCTGTTCACCTGGACGCTGTTCACCTGGACGCTGTTCATCTGGACGCTGTTCACCTGCACTCTGTTCACCTGGACACTGTTCACCTGCAAGCCGTTCACCTGTTCACTGTTCACCTGGACGCTGTTCACCTGGACATTGTTCACTCTGACACTGTTCACTCTGACACCGTTCACTCTGACACTGTTCACTCTGACACTGTCACTCTGACACTGTTCACCTGGACACTGTTCACTCTGACACTGTCACTCTGACACTGTTCACCTGGAAACTGTTCACTCTGACACTGTTCACCTGGACACTGTTCACTCTGACACTGTTCACCTGGACACTGTTCACTCTGACACTGTTCACTCTGACACTGTTCACTCTGACACTGTTCACTCTGACACTGTCACTCTGACACTGTTCACTCTGACACTGTTCACTCTGACACTGTTCACCCTGACGTCATGTTCACCTGGACGCTGTTCACCTGGACGCTGTTCATCTGGACGCTGTTCACCTGCACTCTGTTCACCTGGACACTGTTCACCTGCAAGCCGTTCACCTGTTCACTGTTCACCTGGACGCTGTTCACCTGGACATTGTTCACTCTGACACTGTTCACTCTGACACCGTTCACTCTGACACTGTTCACTCTGACACTGTCACTCTGACACTGTTCACCTGGACACTGTTCACTCTGACACTGTCACTCTGACACTGTTCACCTGGAAACTGTTCACTCTGACACTGTTCACCTGGACACTGTTCACTCTGACACTGTTCACCTGGACACTGTTCACTCTGACACTGTTCACTCTGACACTGTTCACTCTGACACTGTTCACTCTGACACTGTCACTCTGACACTGTTCACTCTGACACTGTTCACTCTGACACTGTTCACCCTGACACTGTCACTCTGACACTGTTCACTCCGACACTGTTCACCTGGACGCTGTTCACCTGGACACTGTTCACCTGGACATTGTTCACTCTGACACTGACACTCTGACACTGTTCACTCCGACACTGTTCACCTGGACACTGTTCCCTCTGACCTGACCTTGTCATTCAGTAAGTAGGTGGGACACTTCTACGGGTAGACTGTACTTCTGAGGGTAAACAGTTATGCACTATCCCAATTGATTAAGGTGTTTTCATAGCACTTCAGCTGTTAAAGTGTCCCATTCTACTACAAGTGAGAGCAACAATTCCGCTAACTTCCATACAAATATTTGAACTGTTCGATCATTTCAGATGAAGATTCAGATTACAATAGTTAGAATTATACAACATTATGATATAATCTCATATTGTTGATTTAGTTTAGTGAATCATATTTTAGATAAAAAATGTATGTTATTCAGTGAATGGGTACTTGGTTAATGCAGAGGGTACATAGCAGTACCAAATATACATTGCTGCAGAAGTGCAGTGCGTTAAGTTATAACTAAAACCAATAATGCGCAGCTATCTAATATGAAGTTCATTTCAGGCTCTGGTTCTGGGTTTAATATCGGAAACGTTTATGTGCGAAGATGCACTCAGTAATAGCTGTGGGCCCTCGGTGGCAGCATGGGGAACAGATTTTCTTGGGAAACACAATGATTTAGAATGATTTAGTTATTAGACATAATAAGTTATCTGTGAATATATCCAGTGCGAGGCCCCATTAAGACCTCAAAACGGCAAGCTAATGTTCACACACATGTGTTACACCTGCCACTGCGGCTCTATGAACTGTGGATGGCCTTAAGGACCTGGACCTACGTCTCGGGTTCACAGGTACAGTGTGCACCCCAAGAGACAGCTGGTGTCCCTGATGACTGATGGGTCTACTTATGTAAGCCAATTTAACTGTGGCGGACGTCCCTTCAGAACCCTCTCAGTCAGAGTGATGGGACACTCTGATCTTCTCACAGTCTTGACTCACCATCTTAAGGAGTCCCTGATGCATCACCATGTACCCTCATTAAAGGAAAACCTCGGGATTTTCCTCATTGATGGAAAGAATCCCTACAGAGAAAGTCAACTTGTTTCTTTCGATTCCGCTTCATCACTGTCTGTCTGTGATCGTGTCTCGCTCAATGAGAAGTCCCCCCAGGGGGGAGTTGTTGCAGGAAGAGAACAGTGGGAACGTGAGTGAGAGCAGCAGAGAGAAGAGTTTGTTGTTTGACTACAGTAAGCGTAGTTCAGTGTTTTATAAACGTTCGGGTAAAGGCTAGTTCGATTCTAATGACATGGAAATACCCCGCAACAACATGGTTCAGGGGCGGGAATCAGACCGGATCGAGCTAAAGCTGAATACACAAGTTTACGTCACTGTAGGGATCCTTTTAATAATGACTTTATTACTGAATATAATCTGAGCCTGTCAGTGGCATAAACAAGCACTTTTAGAAGACTTACATTGACGGGCAGCTATTACCCAACATGATTATATTGCAGGCTGTTTTCACAGATTAGTGCTGTTGCGTTCTTGATCAATGCTGTACCAATCTCAAAAATTGTTGTCTGCATTTGCCGTTGCAGCCAAAATAAATGCAGCATAGGGTCCAGGTTGACAAATAAGGCAGTTTCCCCTAAGTTGGTATGCTAGGGCCTATTTTCTGCACATTTGAGTTTATGTGCCTTTAATTGAAAAACAGCTTGTAGTCAAAATACTCTTACTTATGCCAATAGACAACATAGCAAAGCGTGCGTGTGTAAGGACACACATACGCATGTGTGGAGGGTCAAATCACTTCACCATGCAGACGTGGTCTCCATCAGGTGTTTAGTCCATGTTCAATCCAGCCATCCATTATTTTCACTGCGATCGCCGGGTCTTGACACTCTTTAGGTCTCAGTAAGCAGCGTATGGATCCATATCTCCGCGCTCTCTGACCGTGTTCAAATTCCGAATGTATTGTGTATAACTGTAGGCCTACATCTTCTCTTCATGATGCTCGGTGCGGCAGTTTTACCTATGGCCGACTCATAATTTACCTCATCAGATCAATACCCCCGAATGTTTACCAACGTTTTAAAAAAGTCAAGGCGGTCTCACTGTACTAGACGACTGCATTCCAAAACTTGCATTCAGTTTGATGTGCATGAAAGGTGGGTTAAAGCCGTATTATGAGGGGTCAAACACTAGAACAGGGCTCCTTAGCTTTGGCCACCTGCTCAGGGAGGGGTTGACAATCTAAGAAGCTTTTCCAATTGGACTGAATAGGTTGTTTGATCAGCAATTGCATCAATAGCATCATCACAAGATCATGCTTTCATAGCCTGCGTAAGATGAGACATATTTCATTCCTATGAAAAATATTATAATGTATTTACAATGCATTGAAGATTTAATATCAGCTCCATCCCAATGAGTAAACTCTGAGAGGCCTTCCATACGCATGCACGCCCACCAACACTGTGACTGAGTGTGTATAAGTGTCAGGTCTCTTTAAGTTCCAGTCAAGCATGTCCTACTCCATGCTAAAGCGAGTATGAGTACATTTTACTGTCGGCTATTGCAGATCTCCCTAGCCATTCGCACACACACTGACACATAGTCACACTCTGATACACACGCATTCTGACACACACGCATGCAAACTGACACACACGCACACACTCGCAGAAACTCTAACACAAAACACACACTCAAGCACAATGAAAAGCACGCACACTGACGCAAACACACTGACACACAAGCAAATACACTGACACACACACACACAAGCACACTTGTCACACCACAAACATGCATTCTGACACACCACACTCTAACACAAAACACACATGCACACACTCACTATAAGACAGACACAAACACTCCGACATACATACAGGCAGTCTGACACACATACACACGTACTCCGAACCACACGCATATGCACCCTGCATGCACACACACACATTTTCTACCTCACACACACACATAGTCCAAAACGCATACTTTGTTTATGCACAGTTTACCATAATTTATGCATGAATTTATGCATTTGCAAACATAAAAATACAAGCTATGACAGATCCCCCTAAACACTCAGGAACATTCAAATACCCAGACGGACACAAACATATTACGTATGCACAAAGAGTCTTATAGCCATACATACAAACACAGTCGCATATCAATAGATACACACATAGTCGCACATCAATATACTCACTCAATCACTCACTCACACAGCAGGTACACACACACACACGCACACATACACATGCAACTCGACTTTCAAATGGCTCCATGCATTAACCAAAGAAGCACTTGCATGCATGCACAGTTAAACATGACTCCCGCATGGATTAATGTATGTACACACATAAACGCATGACTACACAACAGCTTGGATCACTTACCCACCGGCACCAAGGTCCCGCCCCATGTCGCACTCGCTCACCCCAGGGTGTGAGCCATCACTCTGCTCACCACCCCCCCAAACCCCCAAACACACCAAGGTGCCCGTGCATGTCCGTTCGGGCAGCGCGCGACCCTGCACTGTTTCCCATGAACCTTAAACGGACGAGGCGGTGGTGAGATGGCATATTGGTGTGGCCTGGTCATATTTCTGTTCAAATGTATTTTGACTTGTTATCCACACAGTTTATCACAATTATCACTATCAGTTATATTTATTGATCATTAATCTCGAGTTGGTTCTACAAGCCAATGTTTACCTGCACCCTGGTACATAGTTTGCTTTTGATAACATGAAGATGTGTAGTTGTTTAGTTCATGTTGTCGACTTTCTACGAAAAGGGTGATAGCCTATTTAGTTATTGAACAGGGAAACAAACGTGTCCAAAACACACCCACTCATCATTCCCCTCATCTCAAAACAGCCACTCAAATATTTAACTATTGGATCAAAAAGTTAAACTCCAGTATAATTAAAACCTCTGAATACATAGGATATTTTGGTGAGAGGACGGAGCAAAAGCTTGTGGGTGTGGGTATATGATATGTTCTCATGTTGGCTGTGTTTGTGTGTGTTTGCATGAGATGTTCCCATAGTGTGTGTGTGGGTTTACATATACAGGAATGTTCTCATAGGGGGCACTATGTGTGTTTGTGTGTGTGTGTGGGGGGGGGGTTACCCGATGTCAGTTGTGTTATTTATATATGGATGGTTGGTGTGTGTGTGTGTGTGTGTGTGTGTATGTTGGCTCTGGCATCCTCTTCCAAAGCCCAAGTCACGCAGTGTTTGTATTGAATTCTGTAACACAATCGCAGATACTTTTGTCAATATTGCATGGATAAGTGCAAGTTATGCGTTGACATCACTGTGCGTGTGCGTGTGTGTGTGTGTGTGTGTGTGTGAGTGTTTTCATACATGTGTGTGCCTATATTTACAGTTACATTTATTTACAATGCCTTTGTATGTGCAGGTCTACTTGCTGAAAGACAGAGTGACTGACAATGTTGTATGAAAACAAACACACACCAAATCCTCAAAGCCGAGATCAAAGCCTTGTTTGATCTCTGGGTTAAACCTTAAATTAGGTTGTGTTTCCGCACTACAACACCGTTGTAACAACAACCTGTTGCACTAAATACAATGTTAGGCATGTTTCATACTCAGTGGGACATGTCATAGCAGTGGCATAATAATAGTCTAGATATAGGTAGAATATTTCTATAGTTTTTAAAGTTATTATGACTTCTAGGATTCCTGTGAATCATTGATGAACACAAACCAATCAACCCCTCACCCATTGTCTCTGAAAAGGGGTTAAGTAAAATAATAAATCACTTATGCATCCCCCTTTTCTCTAAGCCTTCAACATAGTTCATTGGTCTCCAGTATGCACAATATTTGTCACTAAATCAATCACTTTTTAAGTGATTGATTTACATTGTATTTAATAACCATGCAATGTGACACCAAAGCCACATTATGTATGGCCTTCGTATGTAATTATTCCTAGTGCATCAGAGCAGAACTAGGGAGTGTGAGATAATATTGAGCTGTCCGCTCTCCTTCTTCTAACTCTGTTGCTTGTCAAAGGGGAGATGCTAACGCTAATCATGTGGTCAGTAGGGGGAACCGTGTGGGTTGTGTTAAACTATCATCATAAGGTGTTCTGATAAGGTTACAGTGGTGTATAATTAGTTTAATTGAGTGTCTCTGATCAAAGGGAAAATTGCAATGATAGTTGTATGTCATTAAATGACACAGTATGGTTCAAAGCTCCAGTTAACTTCCTGTAGAGGCTGTATGGCCCAGTCTGGCAAGTACACAGCCTCACAGTAGAAGGACAATAGCTTAGCGTCACTCAAGCTGAGTGGGACGATGATGGAGAAGGTTCTGTTATTTAAATAAAGTACCACTAATTATTACTCGGCTCTTAGAGACCTTCTGCAGTGGGAGAGAAAACGGGAACATGAATGTTTATCTGGATTTCTACACATTCAACGCAATGACAAAAGTACAATACGGTTGTTTGATTAGCCTTTCTGTGTGCATTTCTTTGCATTTTGTATGTTTGTGTGCATTCAGGAAAGTGTTACCCTTCCAAGATATCATGCACATGGATCCTCTATCAACCTCGTCAAACAATAATCTATTCACATTCTGCATTTAATCCTTCCTTACTCACTAGGAGCAGTGGTCTGCCACATAGTTGTGTGTGTGTTTCTGTGTGTGTCTGTGTGCGTGTGCACACACACACACAGGGTGGGTTTTCTGTGCTGGTCCAACGTCCTGACCACATCTTCTGTGTTGCAGAGAAAAACCCAAAGGGGGAGAAGAGGAGACCAGTCGGAGTGAAGGAGAAAGGAAAGGAGAGGAGGAGGAGGAGTCCTGAGAAGAAGAAGGAGAGATGGAAGTCTGGCAACAGCACCCTACTCAAAGAGCTAGGTAGCGTTCTTTTTGTGTGTGTGTGTGTGTGTGTGTGTGTGTGTGTGTGTGTGTGTGTGTGTGTGTGTGTGTGTGTGTGTGTGTGTGTGTGTGTGTGTGTGTGTGTGTGTGTGTGTGTGTGTGTGTCGGGGCTCTCTAACAGGAGTGGGGTGCGTCATCGGCTCCCAGCAGATGCCTGGACCAGTGGCTGGATGTGACACATGTTGGCCCTCCCATCAGTGTATATCACAACTACATACAGAGGGCAGAGTCCACCAGCGCAGAGAGGACCGAAACACACACTAAGGGACATAAAGCAAAGTTAAACATGAGAGATAAAACCAAGTTGAGGAGATGGACACGCACCGAGGGGACCCAGCCAGGCTCTGGAAAGAGAGAGAGAGCGAAAGGGGCGCTATAGGGGACAGATGCAGAGATGAAGGCAAGAGGGGTGACGGATGGAGATACATAGAGAGGGCTTTACAGAAAGGGGGAGTTGACGGGGTAGGAACGTTTAGGGAGGATTGAAAGATGTAGAGGAAGCCAGATAAGGTGATGAAACGGTTGACATGCAGACATGACGGGAGGGAGTGATGGATAGACGAGAAGTGAAGAGGAGGAGATGCTCTCACTGTCAACGCGAGCGAGGTCGACAACTGTGATGACAAAATTGAGAGAGATGGAGCACACACTTTGGGGGTCGTGCTGGCAGCACAAACATTTATTCAACATAAAGGCTGAAGGGGAGTGTTAAATATGTTTTAGGAGCCTCCGAAGCCATGGCCATTACTGTGTGTGTGTGTGTGTGTGTGTGTGTGTGTGTGTGTGTGTGTGTGTGTGTGTGTGTGTGTGTGTGTGTGTGTGTGTGTGTGTGTGTGCACGTGTGGGGAGGGGCGCAACAGCCTTTTGATAAGACAATATAGATTGTATAAAATAATTTCCCTCATGAGATTTGTCTTTTCCAAAAAGCTTCCTTCTCCCTGGAACTCTGTAATCCTGCTTTTGTCCTAAGCGATAGCATGTGGTACGGGTTAGTGAGTGCAAAAGAAAAATCATGTAGATTGATGCAAACAATAAAAACAGACAAGAAAAACACAAGACAGTGAAAACATTAAAGGAGAAAATGAGAGTTTCTGTGTAGCCTGAAGTGAGATTATTCGTTGTGGTTCTGTGTGGTTGCATCAGACATCGAGACGACCTCCGAGGGTGCGTGTGGACCCGGGATGAGGGTTTGAACACAGCGCCGTACCTCCAGCGCCACAAGGTGTTTGTGGCTCCGCTCAGGAAAGGGCTTTCATGATGGCTTGCCTTGTAGACCCAGGCTGGTGCGTGGGCGGAAACACGGTCTGGTCTGATCTCCACGTGCATCTATATCTGGGGGCTGATGAATATTCATACTGCACCGGGCCGCCAACACGCTGTGGGCTGCTCAGAGACATGCCTTGTTCACTCGTAGGGCTAATGAAAAGGGTCTGACGGAATGGGCTCATTTTGTGTGTGTGTGTGTGTGTGTGTGTGTGTGTGTGTGTGAGTGAAGGTGTGCGTGCAGCCATCTGTTCCCTGTCAGGTCTGCTACTGACCCTGAGGCTTGGGTCTCCATGTTGAATCAGAGAAGTATGTTCTTCTGCTCATCAGGTCCTGGAGGAACCCGTTACCTGGGTGATTTAAAGATGCCTAACAGGGACTTTTATCGCTGTTGTCATCTCTTTGAAAGTTTCTTAATGGAAAACACCAAATTCCCCTTTTCTATGACTCATTCTGTGCGTTTCGCTTCAGTGTTCCTCGCGGACGAGTTGGTGGATGAAGGGGTCTGGTTGGCAGGCGTCGCAGCCTGTCCGTCCCAGGGGAGTTCATGGGTTCATGTCAGCAACGTCGAGTGCTTCCACCACACCCTTTGGCTAGCCCTGTGACTGAATGAATTGTAGCGTGAGGTGTGTTCCTGCATGGTTCGCAGGGAGGACAGGGGCCCAGGGTGGACAACGGTACACCAGACCCGCTTGTAAACAAGTGACGCAAGCTATTTCTTCATTACCTGAAATGAAAAGATTTATTGTCAGTTAATTTTAAGCTTTTCTTCTACAGTTCAAATAGGGGGGATGTTCGTGAAGGCGTTACCGTCTGTCTTTAATAAGATGAGTCTCTGTATGTCTGTCTGCATGCATGTCCTTCGACCGTCTAAACAACCGTTCACCCCATTGAAGTTTGGAAGAGTTGTTCTCCAGAATGTGGAAGGCAGCAACAGCAGAGACCAAGCGATCGTTCCAGACAGTCTGTACGGGCACTGCACTGGCGGGTGTATTGCTGAGGACCCGAGGGACTGCAGTGTTGAGTGTGACGTTCTGAACAGGCAATGAACAGGCACTGCACTGGCGGGTGTTTTGCTGAGGACCCAAGGACGTGCAGTGACGAGTGATAAGATGTTTGGATAAGGGATTTCTCGAGAAAGCTGTAAACTGCAATACCGGAGGCCCTGCCATTGGCCCGGTCTGGACACACACCTTTACTTCAGCACCTCCGACCGCTCTGTAGCTACACAGCCCAATACCTTCACCCTGCACTGTGTGTTTTTAGAACCTGTTGGTCATAGCCAGCATTCAGTCTTTCTTTATAGAGATTTATGCCACAGTAGCTCTTCCTCGGGATGGACCAGACGTGCTCGTCTTTGCTCCACACGTGCATCAATAGGCCTTGGCCCATCAGCCTGTCGCCCAATCACCGGTTGTCCTTCCTTGGACAGCGTTTGGCAGGTACTAACCGCTGCACTGAAAACACCACAAGACTGGCCGTTTAAGAGATGCTCTGACCAAATCGTCCAGCCAAAACAATTTGGCCCTTGTCAAAGTCGCTCAGATCCTCACACACTTTTTCCTGCTTGAAGAACCGACTGCTCACCTGCTACCTAATATATCTAAGCCCTTGACAGAGGCCATTTTACGAGATGATCGATGTTATTCACTTAATGTTAGTCCCTGAAGTGTCCCTTCAGCAACGGATGTTATGGCTGCGACCAGAAGCGGGGGTTTAAATGTGGAGTTGTACTCCCTGCCCGTGTGCTTCCAGGATCTTTCTCCATCCGTCGGATGGTCTCGGAGCAAACAGCAAGAACCAATCCCAGAACTCCAATAGGAATTTGTTAAAAAAATGTAGGGCTTACGCTAGAACTTCACTGGGCCCTCTGCATTCCGACAGCTAGCGCTCTCCTGACCCCCGCTAAACCCAGGCCCGTCCATCAGACTGCAAGATAGTGCTCTCCTGACCCGCACCCAGCCCAGGCCCGTCTATCTGAACGCAAGATAGTGATTCATCACCATCCAGGGAACAGCATGTGTGTTGCAACCAAGGAAAGGAGATTATATTATGCAGTTCAGCAATGTCTCATTCTGGGCGTTGGTGTGACCTCCCGC
Source organism: Gadus morhua (assembly GCF_902167405.1). Lineage (NCBI taxonomy): Eukaryota > Metazoa > Chordata > Actinopteri > Gadiformes > Gadidae > Gadus > Gadus morhua. The sequence goes on along the minus strand of NC_044054.1, from coordinate 16,591,934 downwards.
TTTGGTCATGAGCTGTTGTTGCTCCTTGACATGTCCTCCTCACCCCAACACTTACCCTGGAGCTACACTGAGCGTCCAAGCATTGCGTTGTGCAGCGCAGCGTAGCCTATCGACCTCCTCCACCCACCACGTCTGTAGCACGACAGGAGCCACACATCTGGTGTTCAGGACACAATGTTCTGTGTTTTTTAAGACCCCGGGTTAATGTTTATATTGTCTATGTCCAGAGGAAATCAGCCATGAATTTTGGTCGGCCCGCCTCCTCCAGTGGTGAAGGCACTTTCCCTAAGTTGGCACTAGGCCGACTCAGTTGCAGCAGGACTTTCTGAGGACCCCAGCTTCCATAGTCGGAGAGTAGACCTGCTTCTAAAAACCGCACGACAGGACAAAGCATTGATCAACCCTAAGAGAAATCACTGAGGCTCTATTGTGGGTGACGGTCATAAAAGGAATAAACATTGCTACCTGTTTTACCAACCTTTTATTATTAGAAGGTCAACCTTTATTTTTTTTCACTTGGTTTCAAGATTGAAATAGCTGCCAAATACTTTGGTTTTTGAGGTAGCATCCTAGGACAACTCAACATAAACACACTGAGCTACTCACTACCACCCATTCCACTTCCAACATACCTGGGAGTCTCGTGTGTATTGCGAATAAAAAACACCCCAACCCCTCGTCTCATGTAGCAATATTAATATTGTCATGGTAATCATCCTTAATCCCTGGGGTTTATGGCCTGGAGAAGGGTTCTAGAACTCCTTGACTCTGAGATTAGTTTGATTCCCATTATTTAACTGACAGTTATGTCATGTATGTCATGCAGAATGGCACATTGTTAGATCCATAAGATTTACAATATAGGATACTTATTTTCCATGTTCAATGTTGGAGACCTTTCATCATATTACAGAGGAATATAACGCAATGTATTTCTGTTTTAATAGAATAGCATTATTTACTACTCAAAAGTCATTACCCCAGTACCCTGCTATATAACAGCGGCAGACACGTACACGTATACAACACTGTTATGTTATTATATTTGAGTTACAAAACCTACTTTCTCCAGATAGATTCCAGAGAGCCTTTTTGTGGCTGGTTTGCTGATCTGTTATTCTATTGAGTGGCCATCATTATTGGACTTGTCAAGTTGTCTGGTTCAGTATATTTCTCTTTCGGATTTTGAGTCTTATTTTTTCTGTCTGGTGGATATCATTATTTTTCAGGGTGATGTCTTATTCTACCTTATCTATTTCTGCTCTCCTCTCGTCCTCTGCGCCATCTTTTACCCCCTTATATTATCCTCTCCCTTCAGTGGGGTTGCTAAGGAGATGGTTGGCACTTGACAACAATTGTGAGACTTTGGTGAGGGTTTCTAACCTAGCAACAGCACACACATACTTTCTCTCGCTCGCTGGCACACACACGCACACACACACACACACACACACACACACACACACACACACACACACACACACACACACACACACACACACACACACACACACACACACACACACACACGCATGCGCACACACACAGACTCGGTCTGGGCAGTGCCCTTCCTTGCTGCCAGCGCATTCCTTTGCCTGCAGCACCTTAGCAGCGCTAGCTTGTGAGCTGCCTAGCCTAGGTTAGCGGTGCCGGTGTCATTCTCAGCTATCTGGTCCCAACTTGTAGTCTTAACAGCACAACGAAACCAGGCTGGGGCAAAGTCCAACCTATTGCTTTCACTCGGTTGAACCTTGTGTAGCGTTTAATGTATCGGGGAATTAGCTCATCAGAGGGTTAGCAATTTGCATCTCTGTCCAATGCTAACTATCACAAAACGATTGCACTAGTTGTACGCTGGTGATATATCTAGCATAAAAAACACAACTCTATTGCTTCTCAATGGTTAAATCTATCTTTCCTCCAAAACAGAGGAGGAAGCTTTCCCCCAAAGCTAGTTACATGCGGCTGGAGTCCTGAGGCTGTCTAATAATAATCACTGCTGGGATATTGACTCTGCAGTCCGCCCTGTGGCGTATTAAAACTCTATTCATGAGAGTTAGTGAACCGTGCACCTTGGTGATGCACCACTGTCGTTGTTGGACAGCCATCATTTACAAATTGTATTTATTTATTAACTCAACTATTTTGCGTCCAAGAAATTAATTCCCCTTCCATTTCCCCTCTCTCATTCTCGTCTCACTCTCGTTCTCTCACTCTTTCTCTCTTTTGGTTATCCTTTCTCTTTCTCTCTCTCTCTCTCCCTCTCTCTCTCTCTCTCTCTCGCTCTCGCTCTCTCTATCATTTTCTTTCGTTTTATCGCACTCTCACTCTCGTTCTTGCTGGTACTCTTGTTCCTTCTCCTTCTTTTTTTCACTCACACATATTTCCTGCTGTGTTCTCAGTAGTCCAGCAGTGACCTGGTGCGTCATGGAAATAGCAGCGTGTGTGTGTGTGCGTGTGTGTATGAGCACTTTCAGTCTATAGCCTCTTTAGTCTTAGAGCTACAATTTATTAGCGGTCTAAGTTTGTGGTATGGTTGTCCAACTGTCTAGTCGTGTAGGCCAATTTCCCAGAACTAACCTAAAGATATAGAGAGTGGTAGAGAAAGCTTGTCCCAATCATACTATTATTGCAATATTACATATGGGAATAACCACAATATGCCTCACAGATGAGTTAATAGTATCATGGGCTTATTCCAATATTGTAGCCATGTTCATAATGTTTTGTATCGCTGACCTCCGCTTGCTTTGTTTGAATATATCTTGAGGATGAACTTGAACTCAAAGTGAGCGGTTTAATAATGGTCTGAGAGATTATAAGAACATGCGAGTTGTGGAGCGCTCTCTGATCTGTCTTTTAAACGCACACATACATTCTTACATACACACACGGAGCCTGTCAGCTGTCATTTTGAATCATCGTCTTCTGTACAAAGCTTGAGCGTGTGTGTGCGCGTGTGTGCGTGTGTGTGCGTGTGTGTGTGTGTGTGTGTGTGTGTGTGTGTGTGTGTGTGTGTGTGTGTGTGTGTGTGTGTGTGTGTGTGTGTGTGTGTGTGTGTGTGTGTGTGTGTGTGTGTGTGGGAGGGCTTGAAAGGAAAGCTCAAGTGGAAGAGAAATGTGTGAGAGAGAGTTGAGAAAGAGAGTGACAGATATTTCAACTGTAAAAATAACATTTCATTCTCAGTAGTTCATTATGGATGAGGTGTCTGGAAAGTGATGTCTGGTTGTCTTTGTAATGTAAATGTCATGGTGTTTGAACCCTGGCTGTCCAGAATGTTGATGTATATTTTATTTCTGGTAGACATGGGAGCAATGGGCATAACGTCCAGCAGTGGTAGGCCTGAAGGTCTTCAGGGTCCAGATGTAAGAAATCTGCTGATGATTTTAGCCTTGGTAACATAATGAAATATGGTTGGATGGTTGGTTGATTTGATCTGTATCTTGAAATAAAAAAGCATTTTATCATTCAGTATGAAGCATGTTCTATTTTCCTTTGCACAGCAGAGCAGATTGTACGGTAGAACCTCAGTATTCTTTAACTAAGTACAAAGTATGTGTGTTATATAATGTTCTGTTTCTGACCCTTAGATAGAATTCGATCTATTGTTTTAATTATAAAATGTAAATGTAAATGGTGGCTACTCTGCAAACGATTCTGGTAAAATACTGACGTGCAGGCCTTTAATTTTATTAACGTTCTTCCTCCACTTCTTCCTTCCATCAAGTAACTCTCTTTTACTCCTCCGTTTTGCTCCACTTCACTGATGCAGGTTTGCCAAAGTCCTTCCCATTGGACAACTCTCTGTTTGACAGCTGGCTGGCCCAATCGGTTCAGATCACAGCGGACGACATGCTCAGCGGGTGGGCCATGAGCTCCCAGCACCAAGACAAGAGCGCCAGCCTGCTCTCTGACCAGGTATGGACCGATGAACGATGAACTCAAAACAAACTGCAAATTCCAATGTTAAGAGCCCCTCTTGGCCGGCCCTCGCTGTCCCCGCTGGAATGCACTCTGGCGGTCTATTGATTGCAATGAAATAACGTATCGAGCGTCTGTCTGAATTTAAAACTAAAGTGCATCCAATATACTTCTGGTTATAGACTGGTAAAGACTTGTTCAACTAGAACGACAGTGACAATTAGTTTTTGTTGAACGTGCCAGCCTTTCTTCCCCCTTAGGAGATGTTCTCCTTCCTCCGCTGATTTTAACCCCTTTAATGCTCCTTATACTCTTTATTTTTTTCCCAATCCTTCCTTTGGGTTTGGTCTCTTTGTCCTCCTCCCCCCCCTGCCACCTCCCACCTCTGCTCCTCCCCTCGTCTGATCTTCACCCGCACTTTTTCTCTCTCTCTCTCTCTCGCTCTCGCTCTCTCTCTCTCTCTCTCTCTCGCTCTCTCTCTCGCTCTCTCTCTCGCTCTCCCCCTCTCTCTCTCTCTCTCTCTCCCCCCCTCTCCCCCTCTCCCCCTCTCCCCCTCTCCCCCTCTCCCAGCTCCTGCAGGGCGAGGAGAGCCTGCTGAACCTGATGATGGAGAACTCCATGCACTCTGCCTGGAAGACCCCCCAGCTGGGCCGCAAGCCCCGCTCCCGCAGCCTGCCCCGCCCCGCCGCGCCCACCCTGCCCCACAGCCCGCGCTCCGCCGCCGCCGCCGCCACCGCCACGGCCGGCCCCACGGGCGCCACCGGCCTCCCCGCCGCCGAGAGCCCCCGGGGCGCCGCCCTGGGCGAGGAGAAGCCCAGCCCCGCCCGGAGGGGGGAGAGGTCCCGCAGCGCGTCCTCCAAGACGCCCCATCACCCCCACCCCCAGCAGAGCCGGAGCGTGGAGCCCCAGAGGGACCCCCCGCCGCAGCCCCCCATCTCCAAGATGGACTCGTGTCACATCTCGGAGGAGCTCGAGCGGGGGCCGCGGGAGGGCCTGCAGGCCAGCGACGGGACCGGGCCCGGGGCCACCGCCGCCGCGCCGGCCCCCGGCCTCACCTCCGCCTTCACCCCGTCCAAGTCCTCCAGCGCCGGGACCCCGGGGCCCGGCGCGGCCTCCCTCCCGCCGCGTGCGGGGGCCCTGCGGCTCCGCCTCTCCCGCCAGAGTAAATCCAGGGGGAGGGGGGGCGGGGCGGTGTTCGTGGCGAGGGTGGGGTCCAGGGAGAAGGCAGCGCCCCTCCCAGCGAAGGAGTCGTCCCGGTTGAACTCTGCCGAGACCGACGGGTTCTTCTCTGACGGCGATCAGAGCGACTCGGAGACGCGACCCGCCGACCGCAAGCTCCAGCTGGCCAAGTTGCATTCTGGGAGCGAAGACCTGCTGAGAAGGAGCGTGCTGGCGTCATAAGGGACAGAGACACTCCCGTACCGACCTGGACACACATTCACACTGGGCAGCAGCCGGACGCTGACGCATCAAGGAGTCCAGGTTTAGACCCTCGATCTTATCCCCCGGCCACAGGCATACGACCGAGGGGAAACCTTCGATGATCCATACCTTCTTTCTTTCTTTCCAGCCTGTTCTAAGCCGTTCATGAGAAGCTACGTTTCAGACAAATAGGAAATGGTGACTTTGTTCATTTTTATTATTTCAACTTTTGCCCCCTTTTTACCTTTCCCAGTGTCTAAAGTATGCATCTTTCTAGAAGCCTCCTGTGTTACCCGGTAACTGAGTTTGGATCTGAACACTTTCGGGGGGGGACTAAGTGTTCCTTAAGCTGGCCTTTTTTTTCTTACCTTTGTGGAATCTTTGTCTTCTTGGATGTGTTGATCCTGACGGCGTGTGGGTTCAGAGCTGAGCTCCGCTGAGAGGATCTGTGAGAGACAGCGGCGTTTACCGGGCCTTTTAGCTTGAACAAAACCCCAACTTATCATCTAGACTCATTCAGTGATGGACCTGTTTGCTACTCGTGGTGATTGCTATGTAGCCTTTATTCTCAATAGACACAGAGGACCTTCAATATTTATTATCCAAAGTCCTTTATGGCAAAATCAACTTGGAAAATAACTCCCATCCCCAAATCAACTGGGTAGAAAACTGGCTTGGCCCCAATCCTGTCAATTAAAACCGTCTCACACACACAGAAACACACACACACACACACACACACACACACACACACACACACACACACACACACACACACACACACACACACACACACACAGAAACACACACACACACACACACAGAAACACACACACAGACACACACACACTTGACCCAGATACTCCCATGAGCCAGCCCCTTTGCTCTCTTTTCCAGCAGTTATGTTTCTTATGCACTCAGTCCCCGTCCCCTCGGCTGGGGTTCCAGGGATTCATGCTTTGTCCTCCTGAATCACGGGGGGGAACACACATTCAAACTCTGTGCCTTTCGTCGCCGCGAGTCCCCACAGCCCCCCACGCCCCAACACACAAAACAAAGCAACCTTTTCAATCAATCAAACAATCAATCTTCACGTGAGTCAATCAGTCCTTATTCAATCTGATTCGCTCCAATCAAACTGGTAGGAGCCCTGACGGGTCGCCGCGGCGACAGTCTCCTTAATGATTGTTTAGTGCCTAAAATAAGGGAGTAAGAGCAGCGTTCGTCATTGATCAGCACACACACACACACACACACACACACACACACACACACACACACACACACACACACACACACACACACACACACACACACACACACACACACACACCTCTCTATAAGTGCAAAGTGCTGCCTTCTTTTTTTTGGTCTCCCCCGCCCCATTGCAGAAGTAGGTTACTGGCATCCAGAGCCTTTGGAAGAGAGCGTTTGCACTACAATGGCCGCATCGATTCACATTTCCTAGAACTCGACGTGTCGGCAGCGACCACAGAAACAATGCTGTCAAACGGAGTCAACCCAAAACAGCCTGTAGGGTCTTGAGCACGATCAGATGGACTTCATCAAGGGTAGATCTATATCTCAATACATCATGTCTTAAAGGCTAGATGAGAGACGGAGAAAGGACACACGAGTGTATCTATGGCCGTCATAAGATTGTAATCCAGTAGGCTAATACACACTCAATGTGCCGCTGGCACCAGTCACCAGTTACTTAGCAACAGCCATGGTGCAGGATTTTGGAACCAGTAGGTTTGGAAACTGCATGGCCTGGTAGTGAACCGTTCTGTCTTTGAATGTCCTATCCGAGAACCAACCCCAGTACCCCATATCATCCACAGAGGCCTGAGCTTACCTTCTGAACTTCAGTTGCTTGTACATTTTTTTGAATTTCCGATTAGTTGTGTTTTTGTTTTCTTAAAGAGGTGTATTTTGTACTTAAGCAGTCTAAGGTATCTTCTCAGGGGTTGAACTTGTTTTAAAATTAATAAATGGTGGAAGAGTTTATTGAAAATAGAAAGATAAAGATGATACATATATACATATTTTATACTATATATATGTATATATATATATATGTATATATATATATATATATATATATATATATATATATATAAATAAATCAATGTGTGCGTGTGTTTAAACTTTACTAATTTGGCACACTTCACTTTGAATTCCAACACAACTACTACTGAGCATGTCAATTCTCTTAGTACAATCCTGACAACTGTCAGCCCTTAAACAGTCTTCTTGAAGAACCGGTGATGTTTTACTCTGCGCTGCGTTCCAGGCGGGCGGGGTTAACAAGAACCGCCAAATGAATTTTGTCTGCGAGGTGGTGGTGAACAAAATCAGCACTGGCTTGACATTAGCTGTTACTTTGTTAAGTATAGTGATAGCTGATGTGTATTTTAACATCCAACCCCCCTCACCTGATACCGGATTCAGCTAAATCAAGCAGAAAAAACTGCCATTTGATTCAGGTCTGTAGACAAAAGTGTATCGTAGACACAGTCTTCTTCCTCTAATCATCTGGAGTGGTGGCTTCCCTGTTTGGTTGTGTTCAGAAACAACCTCCACATAGTACAGATCTGCGGGATAAGGCAGCACAATTCACAAAAACACTTTTTCTTATTTTCACAAAGTTTAATTGGGCGACTGCAACTGCTCGTGCTGTCCAAACCTTTGCCATTGAAACCTGTTTAGACCGGTTCACTTCTCATTGAAACGCGTTTAGACCGGTTCACTTCTCCTTGAAACCTGTTTAGACCGGTTCACTTCTCATTGATCCAACGTCGGCTCATGTTCCGTCAGAAGCTCGGGCATCAGTCGTACTTGGTGATCGGTGTGCCCTCCTAACCTTTAGGGGGTGCTGCTCCACTATAATGTCCACTCCACCATCGTCATTCCCCCATCCTGGACTCTTCCAGACCACCCTCCCCCAGTGGGCCCCACACTGGCCCCCACACTGGCCCAGAGCTTCACTGAACTATTAATTAATCACACTGCAGACATACACACAAAAATACAACTTTACGGACATAAAATGCCGCCGCTTATGACTCAATGACACACACATGCACACAGAGCTGGAATAACAGGGTTGTCATGTAGAAGATTATTTATTAAAAAAACGTTGCACCTTTGTTGACCAGTGGGTGCCAGTCCGCTCTGCAGCAGAAGAACACGGAACACAACTGTCCTGTCCCACCGCAGACACCTAGTCTGAGCTTACCTACAGGGGCCAATCACACGATGAGCTCGTCACAGTTTACGTCTTCCTTTCTCCTCCGAGGATGAAGACCTGATATAGGAAGTGGACAGCTTACTGGGTTTACTTCAGCGGTTCCACCCCATATGAATGGAAACCATCATAAGACACACACACACACACACACACCACAAAAATAATACTTATACTCGTGGTTTGGAGACAGATTTAAGGTGGAGTTGGTGGGAGTCAATCCCCCAACAGAATACTCCACCGTGTGGTTTAGTAGTTTAGATTTTTTGTTTCGGTGTTGCTTAGACAGTGATATGTAAACCTGGTTTCAATATTCAATGTTCAGAGTAGCCTGACTTTGTAGACGGTGTTATTAGAAAAAGGTGTTTCATATACAGCCTTTACCTTTTTAGTAGCAAAACTAGGGATGCACAATGTTGAAGGAAACTTTTAAACTCTTTCATGTAGCTGATTTATTGCCATGGATGAAGGAAAGCCCTTTTGAAACAGGTTGCCATTCTTCACAAAGGTTGTTTTCGGATGGGGATTCCAGCTTTGTATTTGAACATAGCAAACGCTTCTGGTTTTGTAGCCTGTGTTCTAGGAATAGCACCGAGCACCAGAGGACTTTGTTGATGTTCCCCCGAGACTTTTTATACCCTATAAGTGTGTGAACATTATGAACAACCGCTATGATATCTACATGAGAGTACTGCAATGTTTTCAGAGTATTTCTGGGACATTGTGCAGCCCTAGTAAATACAAATAGATTATATGATATGATATTATATTTACAGTGTGGCTTCAATGCCCTCTCCTTCTGCTTCATAGTTCACCGCTGAGACTCTCAGAATATCTCCAAGCGAACCACCTTCATCTAGTGTCCAGGGAGGGGTGGGTCATGTTGAAGTGCTGGTGTGGGCGTATGGACGACCCCGCTTGGTGTGAGCTGAGGCTTTCAGGTTTGCTGTAACTTGGTGCTCTCACGTTGCACGCCCACGTCTGAAAGTGTTTTCTCCTGAACCAGTTTCTGTGCGGTGAAGCCCAGCACACAAGTTGTTTCTGTAATTGTCAGGGGGCTCTGTGTACGTTCTTTATACGGAGGAAGGAAATCTCAGTACAGTATCAGTCCTTGGACAGAAGATGCCGTAGAAGATGTTAGGCTGGCCCTGGGAAAAGATGATGTCATGAAGGCCGTCCCTCGGCCAGTTTCAGACTCTTCTCCCCTGACCGCCTTCTAATGCCCATCAGCGGACAGCTGGGCTTGTTGGTCAGTCTGACAGCTTGACATGCTAGAAGGCCACCGTGTCTACTGGGGTCCCCTGGGGATGCGGTGGCCTTTTGTTTACCTTGGTCCCCTGGTCCAAGGCAATGAGAAACAGAGTGATGCGTTGGCCTGATTTCTGGAGGCACCTGGAGATCGTTTGGATGCTGTCTGGTACTTTTTCCTATGTGCTAGCTGGCTTATTCAGTAGAGACTGGTTCAGGTCTTGTAAATAGAGTTTTGATTGGCCAATGCTGCAGACTCTCTTGTCTTGAATAAATAGGAAACAATGCCAAGCATTCTTTCTTTCCGATTTAACGTTTTCCATGTCTTTAAAGATTGACTCAATGGCACTTTTGTGGACCAAAACATTCACCTTTAACAAAAAGCAACACATAAACGTAGCAAAGAAACCAAATATTGGCAAGTTAAACTAGCGGTTATCATTTATTATAGATATGTTCTGGCCAAATTATAACTCTTTTAAACCATGGATTTGATGTACTGTATAAGTAGCTTAAGGATTGATATAAAAACGATTTATCAGATAATGCACTTTTCAAGTTGGCTGGGCTTCAAAGTTGATGCCTCAATCAGCTTCACACTAGATAACACAGCCACAAGACTCATTTGTTTAGTATCCAGCTAATGTTTGGTTAGCCAGGATGCAAAAAAAAAAGCTTAGTCATCCAATACAAGACGCTGAGGACCGCTGACTCAACACAGAGCGGGTCTGCTTCCTGTCTGCCATCATTGTCCTCTCCTTACTCTATTGTCCAACGCCAGCCCCAACATCCCCCCCCTCCACACACACACACACACACACACACACACTCCGCCGTTTAGCTGGACTTTCTACACACCTTCAATAACGTTTAATACTGCACGACTGCACTGCTTGCTACTATTACTACTGCTACTACTAGAGGCATACAGTTCTTTTGAATAGCCGTGTTGTGGAAAGCAAGCTGCTCTCCGCCTCTGTTTGTGGTCGGTGCTTTAGCTGACCGCAGAGGCTGGTATGAAGGCAGAGCGGTGATCCACCCACAACCCTTTTAGTTAGTTTTGCTTTGCTTCAGCCCGGTTACATCACAGCGTGATATCATGATCGTTCCACTCCCCTGGCTTCACCCCCCCTCCGCACCCTACCCCAGACACCCGTCAGCTCCCTCCCCATTCAGATCATCTCCCCCTCTGCCTCTCCTCCTCTTGCATAACCTTGTCACCATTGTTGCCCTTGATTTGACCCTCCCTGTGAGTACCACTCCACCCCGCCACCCTGTTTCATGTGATCCCCCTCCCTTCCCTCTCGCCCCTCACCCACTTATCTCCCCCTCTCCCCTCCCTCTCCTTCCTCCCACTGCTGCCATTTCCCTCCATCCTCTTTTGATATTAAAGTGAAGGACAATCGGTGGGGAAAAGGAACTCTGTTGCTTTAAGGAAAAATAATAGACTTGTGTGTTGACTGAGAGGGTGTGTGTGTGTGTGTGTGTGTGTGTGTGTGTGTGTGTGTGTGTGTGTGTGTGTGTGTGTGTGTGTGTGTGTGTGTGTGTGTGTGTGTGTGTGTGTGTGTGTGAGAGACACACTTCTCTGCTCAACTCAAAAAGAGAGAGTGAGGTAGTGAGCGCTGGGGTGAGGGAGGGAGGGGGGGGACGGGGTGAGGAGGAAAGGAGACATCCATAAGAAGAGGAGGGAGAGGGCGTTAAGAAAGGACAGATGCAGAGAGAGGGGGAGGCGGGTGCTGTACCGCAGCCAGAGAGCTGGAGAGAGAGAAGAGAGGACAGCTTGTTCTTTCCCCTGTGTTCTGTTTGTAGCCCGTCCATACTGTCGAGTTAACAAGAAGCTAATATAAACTCCACCAGGCTCTTCTTTGCTCCCTCCGTGCCATTCTCTGGGCTCTTTATCGCTTTCAGATGTTCTCTGTTCGGCACTTCCCTCCCTTTCCTCTCCCTTCATATTTGCATTATTTGGGGGGGGGGGGGGGGGGGGGGGGGGGGTGGTTGGAGAGGTGTCTCAACCATCAAGAGTTCCCCCGGAGCCCCGCCCATCCATGCTGGTTCAACCAATCACGACAATCAGCATCCACACCCTGGAGGTTCCTCTTGGTTGAAGGCCAACGAGAGTTATTGTAATTGCATGAGTCGTGCAGACTCTCTCCTCTCGAAGACGGCCCCCTTCCAGTGTTTTGAACAGTCAAATGAAGTGTCTTATGAAATTGGCATTAATTGCTGTGCCACTTCACGCGACCATCTGTCCAGAAACAACAACCGCAGCATGCTAATGTTGAGACACGCCGAGAGACGGAGGGGGAGGGCCTGCTGGAATCTGCCTTCCAGAGGCAGACCACGTACTGTGTGTGTGTGTGTGTGTGTGTGTGTGTGTGTGTGTGTGTGTGTGTGTGTGTGTGTGTGTGTGTGTGTGTGTGTGTGTGTGTGTGTGTGTGTGTGTGTGTGTGTGTGTGTGTGTGTGTGTGTGAACATGTGGTGGCGGTCAGCAGCTTCCCAAACCCGGGCCTTGGGTCGTCTAGCCTGTTGGTTCATTAGAAGTAAAGCCTGCTCCCCATTGGTCCCCCTCTCTCTCTCTGCCCTTCCCACTCTGCTTGATTGCTCTCCCCTGTACTGATCTCTCCTTGGCATCTGCTTCTCCCCCGAGCCTCCTCCTCTTGTTCGCCCCCCTCTGTTTTCCTCTCCCTGCCTTCAACTGGAGAACAAACATGTGTCTGTTTCCTCCGAGTCCGTTTATTTATCGGACTCCAGTGTCCAAACCTCACAAGCACAGCCAGGAAATATAGGCTTTGATTACATAAATCGGGAAAACTGCAGTGTGTGTGTGTGTGTGTGTGTGTGTGTGTGTGTGTGTGTGTGTGTGTGTGTGTGTGTGTGTGTGTGTGTGTGTGTGTGTGTGTGTGTGTGTGTGTGTGTGTGCGCGCTGTGTCCATTCCATGGCTAATTGCGGTTAAAACGTGTTCAGCTTGCGTTCTCGTCTCCCTGAGATAATCTCCCTCCCCTCTTTCAGAGATCTGGAACATTCTTTCAAACTATTTATTCTCCCTCACACTGCACCATAATCTCTGCCTCTCTCTGTGTCTGTCTCTCTCTTTTTCTCTTTCTCTCTCTCTCTCTCATTGCATTTCTATCTTGCTTCTTCCTAGTTGTCAACTGCTTTTTCCATCCCCCCCCCCCCCACCCTCCACCACCACACACCTCTCCCTCTCCCTCTGCAGTACCTCCAGGCCCAGTCAGGCCAGTGAGGAGCTGGCTGTTTGTCCCGTTTAATAGGAAACTCTCTGACATGTCTCCCTCGACCTGCGGTTGCCAAGTCCCTCTCCTCAGGTTTAAAGAGTTCCCAGAAGTTCTGGCTTCCAAAACGTTTTTATTGGTTTTGTTCGTTTGGATTTTGTTGATCTCCTCAGTTGGATTGAGTGTAAGCACTTGAATGATCATCTTATTAGTGTTGCAGGCTGGGAGTGGCCTGTTTTAGGTAGTGATCCTATCTTTAGAACTGTTTTAACAACCATGCACTGCTCATGTTTAGCTAGTTTGCATTCTGTTCTAGTTTTCTTATCAGCAGGTCTCTTATTTTTGTAAGTGTACCATATTTGCTTTTCGTTATCCTATTGGTCATATTCATGCACTATTTCCATTACCCTGGGTCATAATCATGCATTTTCAATATCATTGGTCCTATTTACGAGCTATTTATCAATATCAATCAGCTTCCTTTTGGGAGTAAAAGCAAGCTTGGCACAGGCTCCGCCTCCAGCGGTCTTCAGTAAGACGTTCTTCAGTAAGACGTTCTTCAGTAAGGCGTTCTTCGGTAAGGCGTTTTTCGGTAAGGTGTTCTTCGGTAAGGCGTTCTTTAGTTAGGCGTTCTTCAGTAAGACGTTCTTCGATAAGGCGTTCTTCAGTAAGGTGTTCCGGACCCTCCCCCCTCTGCATCACTTCTTCAACACGATAATATGAATGTTGCAGGAGGCCATCCTTCTGTATTCTTTGTTTCGAAGAATGTTGTGCCATTTGTTAATAGCTAAGAGAAATATCGAACATATATTAAAAAGAGCTATTTTAAATTATTTTTTGGGCTTTTTTTGCTATATTTATTTTCTTGTATTAGAATCTTCTTTGTAGGAGGGAAAAACTAAAAGTGTATTTTTCATTAGTGCGAAAAACCTATTTTCTTCCTTTTTGTACAAATTCAATGTTTAAGCGAAACTTTAAAGAGCAATATGATGATGCTGACGACAAATGATGTTTCCTGTGACTGTATCTGCATGCTGTTTGTGTTGCCTTAACGACGGCTGCATCCTCCCTCCCCTTCCTCCCCAAACTTTGTCTCATCCCCTGAAGTCCCGCCCTCATCTGGTGGTGTCCAATCCAGTTCAATCCAGCCCAGTGCAGTCAATAAAGCAGTGCTTTCTGTGTACCAAACGGTCTTGTTCTGTGTATCTTTTCATCTGAAAGCCTACCTTAGGGAAATATGATCACTTACTTATAATGAAGAAGCCTATTGGCTTGATAGTTACTTTTGATACAATTTTTTGACTAGGCCTCTTTCTTGGGTGTTTTTGGTAGATAACATACCCAAAGTAAGTTGAGTACACATATTTCCTATCTAAAAGGAGTCGAATGTTCTCTTTGTAGCAACATAAAGATGAGACCTGGACAGTTTTTGTCCATGAACCTGGTAGCCTACAATGCATAAATGAAGAGTGGATTTTTAAAGTGAATAAGACCTGTTGCATTGTCGGTGAGGAGCCCTATACTACTGAAGGCCAAAGGACAAGGACTAGTAGTAGGCCTACTAGTTGATCCCAATAAAGTAAAGCAAAAAATGACAGGTTTTAGTGGAGGTAGGTTTGGCAGTCTCCAAATAAAAACAGTAAATCCAACTTAAAAATTACAAAATGAACGTGGTGACACAAACCGGTTGACATCTCGAGAAGCCATTGATCAAGACATTCGACCCTTCTATTGACCGGTCACGGCAAATGACACAATTGCACATCGCAGTTGCACCACATGGCCTCCAGATGGAGATAAATGCCGTGTGTTCTGATCAGAGGCATTTAGCGTATTTGCTGTGAAACCCTCAGCTGCTATAGAAGGGAGGAGGCATTCGTCACTTTCCTGTCCTCGGGTCATCCACACAACCCCGTTACTGCTTGGGTCAGGCAATCGGCCTCGCCGTTGTGTGTCGCGTAGGCTACTATACACCTTGAATACATCCTGATGAGGTGGGGCGAGTCAGGGAGCATATTAATTAAACCTGACAAAATAAGAGTGGTGGGATAGGGGTGCTTCATAATTGTTCTTCTTTTTATAATCAGGGCTTTAAATAACCCATTATCAGCCAAAGAAGGTTAATATATCCCGTCACTACAACGCTCACTCGCAGGACTCGTATTCGTGATTGGCGTACAACAGAAGTGTAGGTGACCATCCAAGTCAAATGCCCTCCTCTCCTGCCCCCTGGTGGAATGATACTTAAGCTAATGGTCTGAGGTTGTGTACACGTCACCAAGGTGCACTTGCAGTTTATATTGTCGTCGTAATATAAAACTGGATTATACTATTTTATGCCATTGACTTACATTGCCTTGTTGTGTAGTTCTTTGTTTCTGCTGGCAGAGCTCTTCACTGGTTTACGTTTATATTCTAAGTGTCTTCTGCTAGAGAGGAAAATGTAGGCCAAGCAGACCAACAGTCAAGGGTGTCCGTTTTTGCGTACATGAAGGTTTTTGTGAATTGTGTGTGTGGTACATGCGTCTGCATCATGGACATATCGTGCACAAACAAGGTTATTGTTCCCTTTTGTAGATATATTCATGTGTTTGTGTATCTGTGTGCGTAGGTTCATGTGTCTGTTCAAACTTCCATGAGTGTGTGTGCTGCAGATATCATGATTTCTCCGCAGCAGCAGATGCCCGTTCTTCTCTGACACCACGACTAGCAGCCTGTGCTGCTGCAGTTGGCTCTGCTCCCATCGGTGTGTGAGAGATGCTTGAGGAGGGCGAGAGATTTAAGGGGGTCCACAAAGTGAGCAATATGAGAGAAATAATAGCGTCGGAATGGGCTGAGAAGAGAGCTCTTCAGAGACTTAATGAGAGAGGGGTTGGATTGAACAATGCAGTGCAGTAATGCTGGGTGCTCATCCCCAATGACGTGTGTGTTTGTAATTACCCTTTGCTCCTGGTTGCAATTTGAGTGCGTGGCAGATATTCTGTGGCTATAGAACAGAGGCTAAGGATAACAAATATATTTAGTTTCAGGCAAGTGTCTTGCCTTTCTTGGCAAAATTACTGTTGTCTCAAAAGGCTCCACAAACTTCCATTCAAGAGATATAACAGCCCCACCCTGAACAAGAACCGTTGCAAAAACCCAAAGGAGGAGGAAACCTTGACTGCCACAAAAGGATCACTCCACTTAGGCTAGTGGTGCATAAACTTTAGAGCTCGTAGAAAAAGTTGAAGGCAAACTCACCAATGAGAAGAGTAAGGAATATCTTAAATATTTAAAGATGCACTGAAATAGATTGTTAAAGCTGCTGTATGTAAGATTTAAGAGAGAACCAGAGAGAACAGAGAGAGAGAGAGAGAGAGAGAGAGAGAGAGAGAGAGAGAGAGAGAGAGAGAGAGAGAGAGAGAGAGAGAGAGAGAGAGAGAGAGAGAGAGAGAGAGAGAGAGAGAGAGAGAGAGAGAGAGAGAGAGAGAGAGAGATAGAGAGAGAGAGAGAGAGAGAGAGAGAGAGAGAGAGAGAGAGAGAGAGAGAGAGACTCAACAACCCCAGCCAGCCCCCTTCCCCCCCTATACATGGGATGGACAAAAAAGTTGGATTCCATTGACCAAAAAATTAGCCAGGAGCGGTCTCAAGTCAAAGTGGGGGTGGCATTTCACTCCCTAATAGATGACAAACGGCCATGCCAGTTCCAACCAATCGCACACAAATAATAAACCTAAAAGAATAAAACATCGTGGTTAAAATGTCCTCATATTGATCAATGACAGAAGACATAGGCTACTAGACATGCATCATGCTAAGACCAGCGGGTGTCGGAGAATTTCTGCAGGCGTTTTCTGTTGCGATTGTTTGCTTCAAGCACTGTAGGCGCTTCGGTGAGGCTGTGATGAAGTTCACTATTTATTGGTCCGTGTCTAGACAGTAACGAACATCCCTGACCATAGACAGTCAATCGCGTTTGTGGTCTACAATCAGACGTGAACTCACTATTGCATGCGGGTGTCTCCATTCATAAAAAAATGAAAACATTCGGGAGGATGCAATAATACACATTATTCTAAAGAGGTCAGAGATTCCGTGCGCAGCCCCGCCTTCTCCAGTGAAACAAGAAAGCCTGCTCCTTGACGAACGGGGGATTTTACCCCCTCGGTTTTACATAGGAAACTTGAAATAAGCAGGTGAAATCGACATGCCTGCCAAGCTGTGACCGAACCGGCTTGGCAGTGTAAAAAGACATATAGCCTACTTCATCCTGCCCAACAATATGGGCAGGATCTAGACCAAGCTCTCCTAATCGGGTCAGCAGTAGTGTCAATGCCTAGCCTCTGCGTTTGAATTATGGAACGTTGCATTTTTTATGCCTACAAATATTCTAGACTAGAGAGTGCACGTCAATTAATGAAACCTTATGCGGAATCAGATAAAGTCGGCTCTCTTTGCTGCTCAAAGCATGTTTCAGAAGTCAGCACATTAAGATAAATGTAGTTGTCACACAAGCTATTTTAGATTTCTGTTAACTATGGAATTATTTCAGGGGGGGAAATGCCGTGAAAAAATGTATGCACATTGCATTCAGGATTAGGAGTGATACATATCGGCCTAGGCCTAATCAATTGTGTTTTAATGTCTTTAGCATTCATATTATTGCAGTCTATTCTTTTCGTATGCTATTCTGCTGTTGGCCTTGATGGGGAGATATTTTAACGCTTTTTAACCCCATTTTCCTGTGACATTCCTGTGCCTCCCACTCCTACAGAGCCCATTTCAGCACCGTGTCAGTAGACAGTTACAATCCTACGAACGTCTTGAGTGCAGTGAACGTGCGTTCATGTTAAGAGGAGTTTCGGGAAACGCTCCTAAGAAATTTACGATGGATCGCAAGATCCATCGTGAGAATGATCGTACGAGCGTGGATCCATCGTTATCAAGAAACGGGGCCCAGGTAATTTATAGACGTTTTTAAAATACCTGTTAACAGGGAGGAATGTAGGCTATGGAAGCCAAAAGGGTCACAACTTTGCCTTACTGTAGACGTGTATGGATTCTAATTTAAAATAATTGTAATCATCATTTAGTGTAAAATTTGTTTTTCTAACTTTCATAAAACACTACTCTGAAATGTCATAAAAGAAGCCGATATTAGGGGAATTTTAATTTCCTATTTAACTCATTAAACAGCGCATTCAATGCTGAGTTTTTGATTACATTCAAATGAGCTCTTCTTGATTTTTCTCAGCTAGTAATTGAACCATCTTCACCCAATCAGCCATAACCAAACACATACCTCACTAGGCCATTGCTGATCCTTTTAACGTCCATGCTGTGGATTCACTTCACTTTGCCTACCTACGGGGTGTTTAATCCATGTTCACGTCATTAATCAACGTTTAGTCTCGCTTTAATTCTCAGAGTATATTTCCGCCTTCTTCGATCATGTTCAATGTAAATGTAATTTTGTGTTATTGTAGGCCTACATCTATTCTTCTCGATGTTCAGTGTGGCTGTTTCACCAAAAGGCATTAATAATTTACTATAGGCTAATAAAATCAATACCAACAATTGTTAAAGCGCTTCGAGGGGTGTTTAATTGCTGAATCAGGGAAAAATTGTAAAAATGTAGTAAAACTAAATCTTGAAGTGAAGCACGTTTTTGAGAGCAAATGTTTACAAACGGCACCCCATAAACACTGGCCTCATCCCGAATGAGGAACTTCAATGCAAGAGACGGTAATATTGTTTGCCTCACATTCCTATTTGACTACTAAGTGTGTGAATGTGGATTTTCAATTTAAAGTATTTGCCACCTAGTGGACATACATTTTCATTTGGCTTAATTTATCACAATATGTCAACCATATAATACTTCTTAGAGGAAGACTCTGCTGCCATCCAAAGGAATTGACTATAAAAGCAATATGTTGTGTCAACACGTTATATTTTTGGCCTTGTGCATTTTGAAATGTTTACAGGGGTATATTAAATGTTTAGTTTCGGCTTTCTAAAGACGGCCATGTCTGCAGTGTTAATGCAGGTGCCCCAATGACCATGCTTCACATCAGCCGATTGGCTGCTACACTGAACCCACACACCTCTTTGGCTTCTTTTGGGCTCCTCCAGAACAAGGACGCAGGGTGGTGGGTGTTGGAAACCCATTTATTATAGAGTTTGAAAGACAAACTGTGCGTTTACATGCAGAGTCATTTTCGGATAAAGAATTTGAATAAGACCTTAAGCAGACTTTTAAAATGCATGTAGACACCTTTACCCGATCTAACTCGGCCCGAACGGACACGCGAGATCGGATAAGAACACCTAGATAACTCGATGATAGTCCGATCTCTACGGGGATATTTTCTGATATTATCCATGAATCTTAAAGACTGCGTCGGGTTCTCCAACTCCCTGGTACTTCCACAGCAAAGACTTGTAGTGGGGGTTATCTCGGTCATGGTGGAGAAGGAATTGGGGGGAAAGGAACTTTGGCTTTGACCCTCTGAAGATTGAAACGCTACATGGAGGAGAAAGGGACTGTTGCCATATGCGGGACAGCTGTCAGTTCATTTCGGGTCCATGTCAGGGGAGTTTTCTGAAATATCCGGGGCTTAGCCAATAGGGAAAGGAAAAAGGCCAATTTTTTTTTCAGAATGCTTTGCATAGGCCTAAATATACAAAATACACAGTTTATTATAGCTTTAAATAACTTCCAGACTGCTGTGCTGCTTATCCCCAGACATCTAAAGTTCCATTGAAGTTATTTCAGAGTAAAATGAATACAAGTGAGACAGACCTTACATATATATATATATATGTACACATACATACATACATATATATATATATATATATATATATATATATATATATATATATATATATATATATATATATATATATATATACATACATGACTGGAGATAGAATAGGTTAATTCACTTGAGGTGGTAAACAGTCTGGTTATGTTTTTGAATCGTTTATTCTCTCGCCGGAAGGACTATCTAGAAGGACTAGGCTACTTTGAGATGCCCCTGGACTCCCCATGTTTGTTTCTGAAGCAAGCACAAAAAAAAAAGAAGTTGATTATTAATTTTTTTTTTTTTAAATAAGATTCGGGACCCAAAGAGAACTCAAAGCTGTCTACTGAAAACATCTTTCTCGAATGCCCCCTGAGTTTGTTGTTGCTGGGACATAGGGGTCAACCAGAAGTGGCTCTCCATGTATGTAAGGATAATGGACACGGTCCGTTCGAGTAGTAAAATCGGTATAAGGCCTAATCCGATCTAGCTGTCCCATGTAAAAGCACATGATGGTGAAGGTGATCCAAGCTGCCATTTAGGAACCTAGTGTGTGTGGTTAGGGCTGGTTTAACCTGATCACTCAATGCACAGCAGGTGTGCAGCCTCACCCAGCCTCACCTTTTTTTAAGTAAACAAATCTATTGGTGAGGACCACAATCACATGATCTGATTATCTTTCTGCTTTTTTTTCAGCCAGGTAGTCATTGACCTGGCTTTGAATAGATCATTTGGTTGTAGCCTAGTGTGTATGCAAATTATATGGGTTACAAGGTACGCAAAACGGAGATGGAAAACAAACGTCCCACTGCCAAAGTGGGATAGAGATAAGCGGAGAGCTGTGGTTCAACCCCAAATACATTGATGAGTTAGGTAATTTTTCCTCTTTGTGTCTCGACCAGACTGAAATACAATTTGGTTGTAGTTATGTAGGCAAACCAAATGAGCAAGGTACCCAGTAAACATGTGTTGATGTCTACTTTGTCTTAGAGCGAAAATTAAAATTACCAATCAACCGGATTCCTAAGATGACCATAACCAACGTTATTTTATTGATCACTGATGTTGGGCATCTGCTAGTGGATGACATTCGTGCTTTGGATGCATTTGTTCCCTTTGTGGATTAAATGTATCAATGGTTTACAAGTTACACAATCCATGCTAAATGGTCACCATGTAGGTCTTAATGTGATGACTGCAAGAAGAAAAGAAAGAAAAGAAGCAAACCATTCACGTTCGTGTCCAGCCTGATATTCATTGCAAACATTTATTACAATATTGTTTTAATGATGCAAACAGCAAGTCCCCTTCTGTTGGAACAGCTCATTAAGATGTCATAAGGGACTAAAAGAGACACAGGGATGGGAACAAAAAGCAAAAAAAAAGGTGTATTTCTTAATTGTCATTCCATTATGTTTCCTTTAAAAATATTAAAACAAAAGACGCACACATCTCCAATTAGTTAACATTGTTTAACATATTTTGGCATCTGCTCTCCTTGTGTTGTACTGGAATATTGGTCTTCAAAACCCTACAGAAGGCATGCATAATAGATTCTGGTAATGCACATAGATTAAGGGATATCGCTTATTAAAGAAAAAAATATATGTCTATCTATATAATATCCATGTACGTTATTTCAGTACACTTCATATATATATAATGTGGTCCCTTCGTAGCGTGTCTCTGGCCCAGCGGTAGAGGCTGCTCTGGGGAAGTCGTTGGTGCTGTCAAATACTCACCTCTAGGGGGAGCTAAGGACTGACTTGTTCTTCACTGTATCTTACTGCATGTCATCATAATCAGTTGCCAGCTCCTTATATTTTAGCCTGATCACAGTTTGTGCTGTATAAATATTCAATTTTAAACCTTGAAAAAGGTAAAAAAATTGTGATAGCCAATGATAGTTTTTTGTATTTAAAATCTCTTACGTAAATGCATACAGTCTAAGCAAATATGAAGGTCATCAAGATGCTTGGAGCCACTCAATGCCCTGTGCCTAAAAGTATAGAAAACTTTAACATAATGAAAATACCCAACTTTCAGCTACCCTGACAAGAAAACCCTAAAGTCCTTATTTTCAATACATTGAGATAAATGGACGCCTCTATTTCAGTAAAATAACAGCCACACATACACATCTTTAGGGTGCAAGCTATAGAGGTGGCCACATAAGGTTTTTTTATGTTTATTGAACAGGTGATACAAAATAAAAAAAATGTTCTGCAAAAAAAAAAAGAAAAAAAAAGATTTAGGACCGACAATTAAATACTGGGTCAAGTATCTGCACATATTTCGTTCCGGTTTAAAAAAGTGTATTGCGATGTATACAACGACACTGCTCTTCCTCGCTGCTCAAACTGATGGTGGGGAGCCGGGGCCATGAGACGGAAGGTGGGAGGGAACACTGCTTTACCAATGGAGCCATGGAATTGATTGACAGGGTCTGATGCATTTCATCAACACACTCAACGGATAGCGGAATGGGACAAGGCAGAAAGAAACTGGGAATGGATTAGTATAAAGATTTCAAGCCTGTGAATGGAAACGCCTCTGCTGCACAATCCATATTAATTTGACCGCTTTGAAAAGAGAAAAAAAAAAATATGAACAGGAGATTAACGAGATAAATAAGTAAACGTGTGCGTGCGCAAGTGCGAGAATGTGTGAGTTGGTGTTTGTGGGTGTATGCGTGTCAGTCTGTGTGTGTGATTGTGTGTGTCTGTACCTGTGTGTGTGTGTGTGTGTGTGTGTATGTGTGTAACCAAATGTTCGACCAATAAAAGTCTATTGGGTTCAGGTTGTACTGCGTTCTCTCGGCAGCTGGAGGCAGATGTTTCTAACCGAACATGGGCGTGGTTGAGGGGGGTCGGGGTGGTGGGCTGGCTATGGTACTTGGTGGCAACGGCAGGGGCGGCTGGTGGGTCAGGCGCCTCCCCCTCCCCCTCCCCGTAGTGGTGGGGGGGTGGCTGCAGCAGCGGGCGGTCCTTGGTCGTGTTGTTGGGGGGGGGGGGGGGGCCCTTTAGTCGATGTACTGGGAGAGCCAGCGGAAGCCCTCTCCGTAGCCCTGGCGCTTCAGCACGCTGCACATGAACACCTCCAGTGGTCTCGTGTTCAGCTCCTTCATGGGGACGTTGCCCTGCGAGACACACACACACACACACACACACCGTCACCGTCACTGTAATGGAAGATTTACTTTGCATCCCTCTGAAGCTTTTCGGTCCAGTTTCATAGGTTATCAGAAGTATTTTTGAAAAGCATTACCTCAATATAGTCATATTTTCGTCATACATTAAGACAATTATATGAATGCATGGATTAATTTCTTAATTCACATGACGGCAGCCAACATGGGGGTGAACCGGCAAAGCAACAGCTAGATCCCTCTACTCAAAGCAGCTGGATCTGAGCAGCTGTTACTGTTGATGTCGTTGGCTGGGGTTATTTCATGGTCTATACGTTCGGACACCCGGCGGTTAAACCCAAGATGTGACCCATGGGTGCTAGTGCTCTAGCCAACAGCCAGCCCCGCTAACGTGGAATTCTTCCAGTTTTTCCACAAAACTGAACTGACATCTAAACCGCTTCGCTGGATGACAGCCAGCGTAGTAACGGACCCCTTTGGAGCGGGCGGGTGCACAGTGTCACTCCCATCTCCACAATCCGAGCCCATCGCTCACAAACTGAATCAGAGGGCTACCCCCCCCCCCCCCCGCCGCGGCCCCTCTAACTCACCTTGCCCGTTGTCTGTCCATACAGTCCAAACAGCTCCCTGAGCTTCTCCTCACTGACGGCTTCTTGTCTGTCAATCTTGTTGCCCAGGATCAGGATAGGCACGTTTCCAATGGTCTCGTCCGTCATAAGTGCCTGGGGGGACGGAAGGGCAGTGTGTTACATAACCACACTGTAAAAGGACCGCGCTCGTTTGGGACTACTGACAATCGAGCAGCAAATAACACCAAATAGGACGAATGCATTTTGCCAAAAGTACAGTTCAAGTATTAAACGTAGTTACCATTATGCAAAGGAAGCGTATAGAGTTCCTCATTTAGAAACACAGCCTAACCAGGCCTGAGCCTCCCGATGAGGACAGACTGCATGGTGAAACACAGAGTCTTTGTGCCATCCGCGCCCATTAGGAGCGCTGTCCACGGCTTCACTCACGAGCTCAGCCCTGGGGCTGAACACTGTTACATAGTGTAGGGTTCAAGGAGGCCATGGCTTCACGTTGGAGCAAATATGTGGAACTTGCAAGCACTATGGCTGCATTCTTCTTTCCCTATGGCGTCTCCAAAGAGTCACTCGTCTGCCATTAAAGCGGTGTGGAAGCGAGCTAGCTTCACATGAAGCAGAAGGAATTCATGGGGAGAAGCATTGACCTATGAGGTTATATTTCAATAGTTTCAACTGACATGGAGATGTGGTAATAATGTAAAATGTAAAGTGTTAGCCTACTCTTTTTAGCGCAAACATAAATAAAAAACAAAAAAAACGCTTAATCAGCTAATCCCTGATCACATGTTCAAGCCATATATGGGCATGTAATGCTGGCCAATCAATCAGTGCATCACGACTCCGAGATGACCTGGAGGAACCACACTGTTTCAAGCATCACATTCCGACAACAGATTTCCTATGACCAATATTAAACTACCCATATTAAAACCAACATAATGGTTTCAATTCCATCAGATCATCACTTACTCGTGTGAAAGCAAGAATCACGTTACAACAAGAACTGTGTTCGCACACAGGATGAAATCATTTGAGAACTTTACACACACACTCTCAGTCAAGTGCCTTCGTAAAAGGGTCAATAAATGGTAGCATACTTATGTTTAAAGGGGACATATTATTTCACATTACAAGCCGTTGTGAAATGTTGCAGCTTCAGACAACACAGGTGGGCGTGTCCACCTAGATGTGTGCGGGATAGATCAGTCTACCAGACTACCCAGTGGACTGTGGCAAACGTTGCACATCTATCCGTCTTGAAATGGCTAATCACACTCACACCTGGTGTAATATGTCCCCTTTAATATAGCCCAATGAATGTATCTTATCTAATTATTATAGAGAAAAGACTCACGTTTTATAACTTTTATTTTTTACCATTTCTTTCTCTACGTGATGTCCTGAAACCATCCTAAGAAAGTGTGTTGGTCAGTATAGCAGGTACTCACGTCTAATTCTGTTTTGGATTCACCCAATCTTGGCAAGTCTGCACAGTCCACGAGGAACACGATGCCGTTGATGGCGGGAAGGTAGTTCTTCCACACTCTGCGAGCTGGGGACACAAAAAGGCCGAGCGGGTGAATCACCTCATGTTAGTTACATTTTTTTTATGTATGCAGATTACACATGATGACATGAATACAGATACTTATTTATCAGAAACAGGTGGAAGTCTCTGTACAGCATCCAAAATCATCTCACAAATTAAATTTGTCCTGCTTTCACAGACACCCACCTTGTGCATGGCCTCCCAGGTCGAAGGTGGTGAAGGTCATGCCAGCGATCGTCAGCTCTTCAGACGCTGATGGGAAAACACGGGAGCATGGTTACTTTAGTTCAAACTTGGTGATCAGGTGTTATGAAATACTTGAAGCTGCCATGTCAAGTGTATTTGCATAGCCCTTTATCACAATCACAACAGGGAACTTCGTCAAGCTTGAGTTAAAAAAAAAAAAGTAACGATAAGAAACAATATCCAAGATACATCCCTGTCAGGGGATGGCTATGAGAGCATGTGTACGATTGAATAACGAATGGTCACAAAAAGAAAGCATATTCCATAATGTAAAAAACTAATCAAATGCATTTTTAAGACAGATGATCGATGTTGACAAATAAATGGTAAGGGTGCTAGAAAATATATTGACCAAAACGAAAAGCAACCAGGGTCTAGCGGGCAAGGCATCCTTGTATTGGTGCATGGTGAGATTTCATCAGACCTTATTTTTTGGTGGACAGACATTAGCGTAGAGAGCAGCAGTCTGCAGCTGCCTCTGCCAGCTGGTTCACAAGAGCCAATAAGAACACAAACTCCATTCACCTGTTCAACAATCACCAATTTCCTAAAACAATTCCATAATTACATTCCGGTCCGTTTCATGATGTTATTACGATGACACATGTATTGACCGTAGCTGTGGTATACAATATCTGGCTGTCAAGGTGCTGGAGGGACAGGGACTATTAAATAATACCATCAGATCGTCACATCGTTCGTCACATCACCCACGCACACGAGCACCGACAGCTTAGCTTGTATGCATCCGTCCGTGATGAGGATACACAGCTTGACCCTTGGCCTGACCCCCCACCTACCACTCAGGTTGGTATGGAACTGTACATTGTTACACCCCTGGGAAAAGGCTCTAACCCTGGACATTTATGTGGCGTGTTTACTTGAATATGGAGCTAACCATCAAAGGAAGACTGACTTATACCCTCAAACCTCTAAAGAGGAGTAAACTTTGATGACCTCTCATGGAGATTAATGAAAGGGGGGGGGCGGGGTATAACAGTCAAATAATTATTTTAGGGATTCAACATTAGAGTAGAGATGTCCCCATACCAAACCAAATATATATTTCTCAGCTCATCGGTTATCGTCAGGCAGAACAGAGCGTTGGTGCAGTGAAGTTGTGGCGTAACCATGAGTCCATATCGTATTGGATCACCACAATAGAAGATTGGCCATAAACAAGAAAAACATCAGTCTAAGAGCCTGCGCGTGTGATTATGTACTCACTTGGATGCAAGGTTGGCACATGTTGTCCCAGTCGGTCATCTTTGAGCATGTGCAGGAGCGTTGTCTTGCCAGCATTGTCCAGGCCAAGAAATACTAACTTGCCAGATTTCTTATACAGTCCTATAAAAAAAAATGAAATGTGCATTACATGGCAGTGTAATAAAAAACCAAAAGGGTTTTAGATCCAGATTGAAACCAGTTCCAAAAGAACGTTCCCAGGAACAGTGTTTAAGGGTTCGAAAGAAAACACACTTACGCTCAAGGCAGTAAGCGCTAGAAAGACTGGCTTATCCATCAATAAAATTAAAATTGTGACAGTGATGTTCTTGACGAAGCCATGCTACAGTTTTGGCAGAAACATATTCTTGGCAAACAAAGAGAAATTCAAGACATAAGAATGAGATGTTTTGCTTTCGGGACACCTCGTCACTAGATATATGCTTTCAACATTGTGATAGGGTTCAGTTTACAGATTAACGTGATCATTCTAACACAAAAACCTTGAAGCATAGTGGCATTTAATAGTTATACTGCAGAGGCAGCTTCAATAGAAAAATAATAACTTGTATATTTCGCTCTGAGATATTTGACTTTATTTCTTTATTGAATTGTTAGCTAGCCAAAAGGCTTAGTACCGAACTAGGACTGAGCCATCTGGGAAATATACATGATTATGAGCATTTTTAAACAACAGCAATTCATATCAAGTGTACTTATGAATTCAAAATCCAAGCTGTCTAATAGAGGATCGTTATGTTGAAGAATATGGACATTTGAAGTGAGGTATCTTATTTGATAATCTTAAAGTCATCCCCACTTAATACAGTTATGTGAGGAAGTCAAATAATGAGCCTTAGCAAGTGCTTCAAAAGAGGAAGCGATGCCACCCAGACGCCCTTTGCTCTCATGTGAAACTGCACCAGTCCACGTATGACACAAGTTGGCTGACTCAGGGATTGCCGGCGATGACGGCTCACTGGATAACAAGGTAGCGACCCGTCGGACAGGGAGAGCCGGAGAAGCGGCTCTGCACTCTCATTGACATGTATGCACAAAAGACCCGTTTCCTGAGGCAGAGAGAGGTCTATGGCCATGCGGTAACATGAGAGAACCGGGATGTCATGGCTTAGATTGGGGAGTTTTCAAATTCCTGACACATTCAATGTGGTTTAGGCTTTTTTTGATCAACGCATCGTTAGGTCAGGTGTGCCATTTTATCAACGGGCCGGGCAAGAGTAATGCGAGCACACGTAAACTTAGTGTTCTAGATAAAAACATACAAAGAATAGACTCAACAGGCGATTCGGGGCCCAGGGCCGCCAGTCCTTCCATCTTCATGTGGAATTAGGTTTGTCTCTTTAGAAAGTAGCCAAACAAATGCTACATTTAAAAGCTAAACTTTTTTGGTGGAGACGCTTCAGAGATGAAGCCGTAAAAGTTAATAGACCATACTAAACAAGCTTCACAAAAACATCTCTAACCAATCTAATGTCCAAATCACTTTATCGTGTTCTACCAAAGAGTGCCCCTGTCACTCATAGGAACCATAGCATTATAGCACATCGCTCTTTGTGATCAGACATTTTGTTTGGCAATATCCTGCTATTTTGACCATAACTCTGTACACTCTGACGCACATTGAAAGACCAAAGAGCTATATTGTCATTGTTACGATTCCTGGCAGGAGGGCAAAAGCAAAACACATGCAGAATCTTTGCAACAAAGAAATCTTGGAAAACCTCATACAAAGCTCTTCACAGGGACAGCCCCCTTTAGAACGTCTCGGGTTACTGAAGTGATTTCAAACTCATTCACTGCTCTGCCGGATCAAAAAAATCTTTCTACTAAGAGTTGAAAAGGTTTCCCAATGGCCACAACCCTTTTGGGATACGTTCTTAGAACCCTCATTGCGCAGGAGCGTCATAAGGAGAAATGCTGCAAATGAATTGTGCCATGAACCATGGCTGTAAACTATAAGTTTCTGGCCAAACGATCGTTTGACCTTATGACATTGCAGTTGCTAAAACAAAAGACAATTAATCAACCAAAATGCTTTTAAACGTGAATACGTTGCCACCCAGAGGAACAGGACAAGTGTGTGTGTGTCTGTACTCACCTAGAAACTGCAGTACACTGCTGAAACCACTATAAATCCAATCAAATATGAATGACATATCCAAAGCTGTCGAATCCTGCAGGGGAGAAGAAAAAACTAAATTAATCACAAAAATACTATCAAAAACAATCGTAGGAATAAATTGTAGTACATAAAGCTAGAACTTACAATGATCTGGGCCACTACAAAAACAGTCTCAGTACAGCAACTCAGTGAGTAGTACTGTCAGGAGTACTTGTTACCAGATTACCAACCAAATAAAATGATATGCAGCTCTATAGATAAGTGCTTGGGTTGTGACTCATCATTTGAACATTAGTCAGGATCACTTTACACAACAAGGTGGGTCATAATATAACTGGGGTCTGATTGGAAGATTGGAAATTCTGTGTTGCCAACACAACATGGGAGGTTAACACCTTGAGATTGACAGAACAAGATGACTGGAGGGTCTAGGTATACTCTATTTTAATGTCCCAAACTGGGACCATCTCCCCAGGACTAGTTAACGCCAATCAAGGAGTTCTGACAAGAGATAATGCGCTACCATAAGAACCATGAGTGAATTTCAATCAACTGGTGATAAAAACAATGGAATTCTACAAGAACATGCAGCAAGTGATTATCTTGCATCAGTGTGGCTCTTTGGACAGGAGTTTCAGAGCAAGGATGATTATCAGATAGGCTTCACATACCTCCCATAAGCAATCAGAGATCTGTGTTTTCAACACCATTTAAAATAAAACCATTCACAACTCTTAGCACTAGGGCTTAAACATTTCAGAATTTGACAACTAATTCATTGATAATCACTGTTTATCTGTGAAAGATTATAAAAAAACTTTTAATCCACAAAAACATTTGGCTGCCAAACAAAAATATGTTTGTAACAAGGGACAACCAACCAGTCCCCTGCCTAATTGTATGTAAGCTTCCTCTATTCTTTCCTTACATACTGACATCTGAAACCCACAAGTGAGGAGCAGTGTGGGGTCATGTTGAGTAACATGCAAACAAGTCAGGGACTAAAGAGTACAGCAGGCAAAGGTGAAAGCCATGCAAAACCCAGCTGAGCTACACGTCAGCAGGAGATAGGCTCCTGTCTCCCATCGCTTCCCCCCGCCTTCCCAGAATGACTGCTGTGAAAGAGTGGGCCGGCATAAGAGGCTGAGACTCAAACATATGAACTTGTGAAGCAGCCAAGTCAGCTGCATATGCTGGCGAGATGGGCACCGACATCCACGTTCAACAAGTCTCTTGTCTACCAACAGGCGCTCGCACTAGACTACGGCACCGGACATAGCACCTTATGTCAACATATTACTTTAAAGTTGCCCAAATGGCCTGGGTATTGGGAGCACAATAAACAAGAAGATTATGGTTTGATTGTGCCTTCCATAACTATTGACTCACAAGTGAGATGATCATAGACGTTTTAAATTGTCAAAAGGTGGGAATTGTAATAAGAATTCAAGAGAACAGATATTCAACACAACAAACCGGTTACCAACATAGAGTGTAGAGAGCAAAATAGTTTTCATGGTCCAGTGACCTAGACATAGGTAGGTTCCAACGAGTAATATTACGATTTTCAGTCATTATTAAACTGAAAATAGGGTCAGGGTCTATGTTCTGAGAAAGAATGATCTCCCATCCACATCATACGATGCCCCAGTCAATCTACACAAGAGGCTTATATAATCAAAGATATAACTATAAATAAAAGGACAACAGCCCTTGTAGTCCAGTTTTTTTTTTTCTTAAATCATTTCTTATGTATAGGGTTTATTCGTAGAGCTGTATTAAAAACTAAATGTGTGCAGTAAAAGTCGACATATTTAAATACACACAATGCTAAAGGCCACATATGGGGACCGCTATGCATATACCAGATGATTCTACTGTCAAACCAGTGACATTACAGCCGGTAGTCGCGTTGTCATCGCTAGTTCCCTTTACTGCACATAAAGGTAGCTTTCGTGAACTCTGAAACACATTCGAATTCTATAATAAAGCCCGTGTAGATCAATTATCCTCAAACATTAAGGTGAGGCCGTCTAACAGGGTCGCTAACTTGAACCTTCTAGCTACGTGTCACGTCCCGATACTACGTAGCACTGCTAGCGATGCTACGGTAGCTAACCCTTTGGTTAAAATACACACTGGAATACTACATACATTTGGATTCATCAAACGGTGAGATTCTGTTCTAAATGTATATTACATGTGACGTTATTCAGCTGTATGGTTATCCGGGGTCGTATATTACGCCGTACAGCTCAGGGTTAGCAGCGCTAGCGTCCCTCCATTAGCCCCCATGACAACTCGCTAGCTGTGAGAGCTTTTGAGCGTCAGCTCTCACACCGAGGGTTAAGGCGTAGATCCCATCGTTGCAAATACATGGACAGACTTACCCGCTCGCTATGTGTAGATAAATTCACCTAGTCTGTACACTTTTATAACCATTAAAATTGGTCCTGAAGACAAAAGAAAGCTTTAAGTGTCGGTCTTCTTCGTTCTTTCGTGTTTTGTTACTAAGCCACGACACTGCAATGGCTGTTCAACAACTCCCCGTTTTGCCCAGCCGCTTCCGGTCTGTGTTCCACACTGACCTCTCCGGTAGGAACACAACAAGTTGACCAGACAATATGACAATAATCTCTTCAAAAATATATAAAACACAGAAATGAAGTTTGATGAGCTTGAATCAATTTTTAACTGCGTCACGTTTTAATACATCCATCACTTTTGTTACATAAGAGGTGATGACATTAGCTATAAAGCCAGACGTAAAGTGGCTTCACCGTCACACCTGTACCTTTTTCTTCTATAACCAGCCGTGTTCATCACCTGTGGGCTTGGTTCAGCTAATGGTTCATACTTCAGCATTGAAATGTCAGCTGAATTCAGTAACATCAAACGGGTCCCCACATTTGAAAAAGAACACTTGTGACTGTTCTGTTTTTTGGTTTCCAGTACACTGAAAACACAGAGACACCAGAGGAAGTGCCACGTGTAAGTACTGCGCATGCCCGGGGAATACGTTGATCCTGCCAGACCATCCCGACTTCCTGTGGAAGGAGAGAAGTGTTTTACACGATTATCTATCCGAGGCCTACGTTTATACTCTAACGGGCAATGGCTCTCCTCGTCACCCTGTGATGTCTAACTAGCCAGGGAGTTTATTTAGTAAGTTATCACAGGACGTCAACAAAGCCAGCACTTTAATTAGACGTCCTGCTGTCACCCGGTTTGCGTTAATTCGGCTACACTGTTAGCCGGAGGCGCAAGCTAACGCTAGTCGTTCGCATTAAGATTCTCTAATTGTGATCCCGGTGTCTATTTCAAGATGTCAAGTACGGGGTTCAACTCTCGTAACGGGACAGGGCAGACCTATGCAAACGGTAAGTGGTGATGGTGAACATATGAAGCACATCTGCCCCTCTGTTAGCTAGTCGGGTCGCTTATGGGGGCAAGCTAACTCCGCTAACCTTAGTATGAAGTGTGTCAAACTTGACGTGACTTCCTAATTTAATGTTTTTCCTTGTGGTCCGTAAGCTTCTTTTACTGAAGTTGGCAAAACGGAACATGTTGGGTTAATGTTGATGTTTAACTACCCGATGTCAGAAAATATTGAATCAGTGTTAACGTTGCCTAGTTTGTGGTTGTTGTTAGTGATGGTGGGGCTTATCTACTTGATTAGGACTGTCAGCGACACATTCCATTGTACATTTTCTTAGGAAGCAATCGATACGTACACCCATACTAATTTGTTTCTGTACGTTATTTCGTTTAATAAAGATAATGAGATTGAGGTAATAGCCCTTCTTTTATTAATGACACTTCCCTAAGTTAAAAACATCAAATCCATTTAATAATTATGCCGAGAGTTCCACTAATTCCTTACAGATATAATTGGAATATAACTCCCTGGGCGGGATTCAATTTAACTTTTCACTGTATATGTGGCACATTGGGGAGATCCAGATGTGTTGTATGCAAAATAACGTTATTGTTACTCAACCATAACCTTGTTCATTTCGGAGCTCCTGCCACATCCCTATTTGGTTCTATATATTTTTTTAAGTGATATCACGAATGACTTTAGGGTCAATGTCTAAATCATTGCTTTTCGGTGTTTTCAAGCAATGCCGGCAGGAATGTTGGCATTTCTATAGCAGTTAGCAGTTTGAGACTATTTGTAATTTAACCAGAGTCTCTGTTGACTAATCATCTCGCAATTAGCCACTCATATCACTTATATTCTTATCTCTCCCCCACACATAAGTCTATTAAACAGCTACGTTATTGCTGTCCTTTGTACTCTGATCAATTTAAATCAAACACGTCAGAGTAGAAGCTAACTCTCAAAACCAACGACTTGAGGTTAAGTTGAAAAAGGCGTCTTTAGCCTTATTCAAGAAGCTAACATATAACATCCACCACCAATACGCTACCATATGTGGTTATCTTTGAAATTATTTCCTGTAAGTATTATTTTTTTTTCATGCTTCCCTTTAAATTACTTGGAATAATTAAGTCATAGGCCCAATTTTTTCTCCCACTCTAATACCTTTTTTCTACCTATTTTCCATGCAAAATACATGCATGTTGACATCAGGAACCAGCTCATGTGGACCTGTAGTTGGAAACACGGGTCCGATATCAAACCCTCATACAGCACCCAACAACATAGCTTTCTCACATAAGTCAAGCTGCAGCAGATCTTTATATTTTATTGGCATGTATTGGCATCTGATTGATTCTTTGCTCTTCATACAAAACATAAAGAAAACATTCAATGCATCCCGTGTAGCAGCACTGTAGTTTAGTACTGTTTAGTACTTACTGGACAACTAGACCATGAAGAGGTTTTCCTAGCCATGTTCCTTCCCTGGAAAGCAATAACGTCTAGATTATTCCTGCATATCCTTTTTTTTACATAGGTAATGGCTCTTAAAAGAATATTAAACTATTCCGTTACTCTTATTTTCTTTTCCTGGAAAAATCATTTGTCTCTCTGCCCACAGTTGGGAAAACGTTCCATCTATTAGTTAGATTGAGAGTTGTTGACGTGTCTAGTCGATTTCACGTAAAGTAGTTGATGCTAGTTCTTCTAACCAGCCTCTATTGTTTTCCCTCTATTTTAAAGGTCCTTCCCAGAACCCAGGAATGGGCTTCAACATCGGTTCCCAAGCGCCATACAGTCCAATGCCGACCAAGGGCCCAGTGGCCCCTGGAGCTGGACTCTACAATTCTGGTCCTTACCAGCCAGGCCCCCCAGCAGGCCCTTACCAGCCCGGGCCCCCTGCTGGTGCCTACCAGCCCGGGCCCCCTGCTGGGGCCTTCCAGCCTGGCCCCCAAGCGGGTCCCTACCAGCCGGCTGCACCCGTCAGTTCATACCATCCTCCTCCAGGCCAGCCCCCGTTGACCAGACCCCCAATGGGAGGTCCGCCACCAACGCTCACCCCCCCGCAGTCCAGCAGCCCCGCTCCCAGGATGCCCCACGCGCAGGCTACTCCTCCACCCCCTGCTGCCATGTCGCACAACTACTACCCAAACCAGCCGCCGCAGCAGTCGCCGTCCCCTGCCTGGCAGTACGGCGCCGCTGCCCCCCCGGCCGCAGCACCACACGGAGCCATGAGGGCACCCCCGTCCGGCCCGGTGGGTAACCACGTTGGGCCGATGAACCCAGCGGCTACACTACTCCCTCCCCAGCCGTCGCCCTCCTCATCGGCGGGATATGCACCCACACCACTAGCTCCCGTCCCGCACAGCACTGCGCCTGGCTCCGGACCGGGGCCTGTCCCCCTCCACGGATACACTCAGCCAGGTAATGTAAATGGGGGGGGGGGGGGGGGGGGGTGTGGGTAATGCTGCTTATGAGTAATCCTCTATGTATCCCAGAGTCAACTTTGGATACTCTTTCTGGTAACACAAAAGCAGCTAAGCAGCGCTAGCTACTTGCGTGGCTCCTTGCTAGCAGCATGTTGTATTATTTACATGTACACACATGCATGTATGTTTTAACTGAGCGTTGTGGCAATATCAGTTGTAGTACTACACTTTCAAGGTCATCTGCTTTTGGTGCGGCAGTCTACTTGCCACGTCATGCTGCCGATTGAGGTCCAGCAGCCTGATTGCTTTCCTGTTGGCCCTGGACATTGACCTTTGTGCCTCCAGAGTGGCTGAGCGGGCCTTACACTCTCTCATGCCCTATCTTGATTGTATGTGGTGATTGCTGTATCGGCTATTTTTCTTTTGGGCAAAATACTGATATTCTCCCTATGCATTTCTATCCATGGAAGACTGATGGAAATCCAACCACGGAAGAACTGCTTAGAATGACCAAATTCACAAATATTTGGCCTTGTTTTGTTTTTTCCTCGGAGCCAACAACCAATTTGCATACTGGGAAAGTTGTGAATCAAGTGTTTTAC
Source organism: Gadus morhua (assembly GCF_902167405.1). Lineage (NCBI taxonomy): Eukaryota > Metazoa > Chordata > Actinopteri > Gadiformes > Gadidae > Gadus > Gadus morhua. The sequence continues at coordinate 16,556,755 of NC_044054.1, read as the reverse complement.
AAGCTCCATGCTTCCTTTTTTAAAGGGCCTTTTGCCCTCAGCAGAGATAAGCAGCTGGAGTCCTGCCATTGCTGGTGTAGTCTTTAAAGAAGGAAGGACCACTCCTCTCATACCAAGAGGTGTCAACACCAGTTCACAGAATCTCAAGTTCAGATTCATGTTACAACACGGCCTCCTAATTACGACGTCACCACGATACACAACCGCCCTGTTAAACCAGCTGATCTAAATTACCGTCTTGCCGTTATTTTGACAAGATGCTTTTTGTGTTCAGATCCAGCTTTTATGGCCTAGCCCTTCTTTCACCCGATTCAAAGCGCAAACCGGCCGTGTGTGTGTGTGTGGGTGTGTGGCGGTGGGTGGGTGGGGCACTGTATAAGGAAGGAATTGAATATATATATTTGTTCATTACCAGGAAATGCTTCAACTCCCCCCCCCATGGCCCCCCATCCATATCAACCAGCCAGTGCCCCCTACGGGGCCCTGCCCACTGGACACGCCATGCCTCCTATGGGACCCCCGCCTATGGGCAATGCTACCCCTCCACCCCCCAAGGCCGAGGGTAAGTGTGTACCCCTTTCAAGTTTTAATATATCTGTGTTATAATTTGTCAACGTTTTCCATCTGTATTGATTACAGGAAAGTGATCCAATGTTGAGGTCTTAATTGGTTGTTGTAATTGTACCAAAAACAATGTATGTATGTAATTGTATTCGTCATAATTGCTCTGAATTATGTAATGCTAAAACTGAAATATTGTCACGTCAAACAACTTGAAACTTTATTACACCCATTGGGAAAGTGTGAGTGCAGACTGCACACATGCATTTCTACCGGCACTCTGTCGCATGGCCTCAACCTCACCCATCATGCAATGGGGTCAGTTGGGGGTGAGGAGCAGTGTGTGGCCTGACCTGCCTCCCGTCTCTGGTTCTGACTGCTGCCTCCTCTCCTTCCTTTCCATGCCAGCTCAGTGCGAGGGGAGTGCAGCGAGCACTGAGCCCCCCAGCGAGCAGGGGGACATTGAGTGTCCAGGTCTGGTGTAGTCCGTCTCAGTCCGTCACTCACTAGCATTCGTAGTGGTCCTGGTGTAGTCGAACCCTCCCCTTTGCATGCTACCCTTCCATGTACCTCGGAATGCATATTTTCATTATCATTCTGTATTCCTCTTTCTAAAGGTACATTTGTTTGTCGTCTTTGTTGTGGTTCATGGGCTTAGCCCCACAGATTAATTCAAGTATCATGGGGTATTGAGGCAGGTCTCTACATCTCCATCTGTAAAGTCTCCTCTTGTGTTGGCTAACCCATTCAGGTAGGGCAGGGCCCGAATATTCGATCATCCGGATATTTGTTTGTAGGGTATTCTAAAGTTTTAATTATTTTAAGGGATTTCTTTTTAACCTCTATGCCTATTAGGGTGACTGTGGGTAGAAGGCTAGTTAAAATACCGTCTGAATATCCCAGTGATAAAATATATAATTCAACGAGAGAGTGAAGCCTTGGACCCAGGTTCTTTCATAGGCACGGATTTCACAGAGAGTCAGTATGTTGCTTGAAAGTAGCTCCATTATAATTTCTTAGTTCTTAAATATGCAGAATATATCCATCGCTTCCTTTGCATGCTGGTGATTAGTTGAGTGCTGCATTCAGCGCTCAACAATTGCTATTCTTTGGCTTAATTATTAATATGGTTGGAAAGTAAGCCACACTATTGTTGTTCTGTGGATAATTATTGACTATTGACCACCTCAGGCTGTTATAGAATAATTAGCGTAATTATGTACACATATTGTATCAGCTTTATTGAAACACATTTTTTCAATGCTTACACTATTTTCACACCTGGGAGTCAATTTAAATACTCAGGGATACAGAAAGTAATAATCTTTGCTCCAAACTTTGTTTATTAACAGTTAATTGATCTCTCAATGTGCTATTTTTGTTCCTAGAATGCAAATCAAATTGATATGAAAAGCTTAATTATAATAATAAATACAAAACTATTTATCTCATTATTATTAAATAATTTTGATTATCTACCATAATATGGTAATAAGTTTAATGAAGGGTAAGTTATAATGGAATATGTGAATAATAATAATAATCCTTTATCTGCGATCATTTTCATCTTTAAAAACCTGATCCGTTCATCACTAGCTGCAAGGTCAACAAGCTTTGAGCATAGCTCGCCTACCAGCCAGTCATTCAAACATTGATTTGAAAGGATCAACAACTGATCTATATTGGATAACTCTAGTGTACAACTCGAAACGTGAAAGGGTTCGGAGCCTTTGCTTTGGAACCAGGATTGGCCAGTCACGTACCATGTGATTACAAGACGCACATCCAAGAAAGCGCTCCAAAGACAAACCCATCCCAGTCATTCTGTGTCAGAATGTGGTGTCATTCATTTCCTACGTCATCTGATGTTCATTCCGAATATATATCCCAGTCTCCCTTGTTGCTGACGTCCCCTCTGGTGTGTTGTGGCTAGCTGCTGTGGTAGCGATGGTGTGTCAGAGAAGGTTATTTCACAGTGTTGTTGTGTCGTTGTCGCAGGCCCTTCAGCCGGCAATGGCCACCAGGCTCCATACGCCTTTAATCATCTGGAGAACAAAATGGGTAAGTGTTGCCGCCAGACAGTGATACAAGGCTTTGTTTGGGAGTTGTAGTGCCATCAGAAACCAGCACTGTTGTTCTGTCTTCCATGTTTATTATTTGTTTGTCTGAATTAAAATATCGGATTGTGTGTCAGGTTACATGAACTAATGGCAGAACACATATCTCCAATCCTCCAGATTAATGTTGTCCTACTGACGTTGCATGTCTGTACATTTACAGACATGCATATGGCAATGCATCTTATGAAATAACATTAAATATCTATAATTTCTTACATCATTTTTTGTTATTGATGAAAAGCATAAGAAAAAGACCAGATTAACTGGTCATGTTTTCTTCATGGTTTGGCTCTGAGCGTTGTCTTTTTTAGTAAAGGTGTATTATGATACGAAATGGAACCATGTAAATGAGCCGGTGCTCCCTCTTCTCTCTCCCTGTCCCAGCCGGTGCTCCTCAGTCCGGCCCCCCCGGCAGACACCTGGGCCACTACCCGTCCCTCCCTCCAGGGTACAATAACACGCCCGCGTCCCAGGGCGCCGCGCCCCCAATGCACCCTCCCATGCAGACGGCCCCGTCGCAATACCCCCCGCAGCCCCAGCTCTACCAGCAGGTGACCGGAGCCTCCCGTCAGGATGTGGTCGTTATGTCTCAATGACCCAAAGGCTTTTCTTTACCGTCAAAGATGAGCCCTATAGGTCTTTGATTTGCTGCTTTTTAAATGATTTTAAGGTTTCACAAAAGTGTGTGAGTTTCAAAAGTGCAGATTGCACGGTCATGTAGTACCTACTACTGTAGACTTATGAGTTATGGTCTGTCTGAGGACTTCCTCACTGAAACCAACGCTCACTGAACCAATGCTCTTTATTTCCGTCTCTGATCTTTTACATAACGCTGTGGTTGAGGTTCACCCATCCACTGCTGGGTAAAGCTGGCGGAGCTTTGATTGGAGAGTTGCAAAGGGAGAGGGCAGAATGAGTAGAGCAAGAAACAAAAGAAAACGCCCCTCCATCCATATATTCACCAGCATTGAGAAGCGTTGCATCATAAGTGATGGATTTAAGGAAAAATGTCTACTTTTAAATCAAGGCCCGAGATTGCCTCATTTGAGGTTCACGCAGCTGTGACTCTTTTATATCCGTTCCACACTTGCTGTAGCTCGCTAATGTGTGTGTGTGTGTGTGTGTGTGTGTGTGTGTGTGTGTGTGTGTGTGTGTGTGTTGCAGCCACCAGGTGGGCCCGGCCTGGCACAGATGAGCTCCTCCCTGGCCTCTCTGAGCCTGCAGGGCAACACGCCCGAGGCCCTGAGGGTGGTCAACCTGCTGCAGGAGAGGAACCTGCTGCCCGCCGGACCCATCCCCGCCCCCACGCCCCCCCTGCCCCAGGACCTGCAGAAGGTCAACTGTAACCCAGAGTAAGACCCCCTGCTGGTTACATTCACAGCACCCCAACTTCACCTCTTAGGCTATTTTGCTTCAGTGCAAGCACATGTTTTATTCATGACTTCGTTCATTATTGTTAACCATGGAACCTGTTAGTGTTTTAAAATCGTAATTTACCCCCTTAAGATTCACTTTTATAAACTACTACACATACTGTATTATGTTTTTAGTTGCAATGTGGTTAGGAAAGCCTTGTGACATGCCAGTTAGAGTATATATAACTGCAGATATCTGAAATGAAGGCAAACCGAAGAGTTAACGACTTCTCTCCCTCTCCTTCCTCCCCGTCTCCCTCCTCCCCTCCGTTTCACAGAGTTTTCCGATGCACCTTGTCCAGCATCCCTCAGACGCAGAGCCTGTTGAACAAAGCCAAGCTGCCCCTGGGTCTGCTCCTCCACCCGTTCAAAGATCTCTCGGTAACTCTGGTCTCTGGTTCTTTCTAATCCGGATAGCCTGTGACCTAACCCTATCCACAGGGTCTCAGTCGGTGGTGGCTTCAATAAAAAACCATCTATCTGGCTTCATTTAATGTAGGAGACTTCTGGGACTGTTGTTTCATATGAACACAAAGTCATTGTAAACCAAGATTTAAGAAATGTTTAATGTCAGGCTGTCAGGTGCTTTGAGAAGGGATTCTTCAGACTTTGCATGGTCACTCAATCTCTCCCCCCCCTTGCTAGTGAAATGGATATACGTAGAATCTAACTACTTCCTCAGCAGGATTAAATAGAAAAGAAATGTACTAATGTTGCCTAACCCTCTTCATTATTAGCCCCAGTGTTTTTGATGGCTTGTCTGAAGATGTATAACCGTGCCATTTGCCGTCTAGCTTCTACCTAGCTAACCCTGGGACAGTCAACCACTGTCCATTGTTCCTGTTGAATAAATCAGTGCCAACCCAGGGGCTGATTTCTAACGTTGTCCGTCTCTCCCTTAAAGCAACTCCCCGTGGTGACGTCCAGCACCATCGTGCGCTGCCGCTCCTGCAGGACCTACATCAACCCCTTCGTGTCCTTCCTGGACCAGAGGAGGTGGAAGTGTAACCTCTGCTTCCGGGTCAATGACGGTGAGGAGGGCTGGCTTGGCGGGAAGGGCTCCTAGTGACAGACCAAACGGCCAGGAAGAGGGGAAAGCTCTCCTACTCGACAGTACCTTGTTTCAAACTGAAAGCCAAAGCATACTGATTGGGAATGAAGCCTTGTATTTGTAGAGCTAGAATAATATTGTAACAGTGTTAAGTACACCCAGGGTGAATGCACTGTGCCTCTGGCTTTTTTCTGACTGAACTCTCTTTGGGAAGTGGAAACGTTTATTTATTTTGAGTCTCTCCGAACACGGCTGTCTGCTTTTGACTCAGTTTTTTGTCTTTATCATTTTAAGTCAATTTCCAGAAAATCTAAATCGTTGTTTAATAAAAAAAAAATTTATGTTTTGTAGATTAATAAATCTTGAATTATATTTGTAACTGCCTGTTACAATAGATTATTATACAAATGATGTTTCACATCATTTTTTTGTTAATCTAATGTTAACATGACATGATCAGCCATGAGTGTCATGATGGCCTCGGGGCCGGTTTCAGAATGGATAGTGTGGTAGCTCTGTGAATGGAGAGCAGTGCATGCTAATCCTCTATGTCTCTCTGTCTCTCCCTTTCCCTCTGGTCTGGTCGACAGTGCCGGAGGAGTTCATGTACAACCCCATCAGCAGGTCTTACGGCGAGCCTCAGAAACGACCCGAGGTCCAAAATGCCACCATCGAGTTCATAGCGCCCTCTGAATACATGGTACCACCAACTGTTTCTTATTGTATTATATTATCATCAATACTATATTTTAGTACTGGTGAAGTCCCACCTTGGAGTCTAAAAGATTATTCTGTGTCTGATGCATAAAAAGGGACTTCAAACTTGAAGTCCAAGATTCGGACTGTGTTGTTTTGCTGTTTGTAATCGATTTGCATTTGCTTCCCAGCTGCGGCCCCCCCAGCCTGCCGTTTACCTCTTCGTGCTGGATGTGTCCCACAACGCAGTGGAGACGGGCTACCTCAACGTGGTCTGCCAATCGCTGCTGGACAACATCAGCGCGTACGTACCGCCCCAATGCGCTGTGGCGCCCTTTAACCCATTCAGACTGGATCATGCATGTGTGCGTGTTTACCTTTAAGACCGAATCACGCATCAATGCGTATTTACTAGAGCTGTCAGTTAAACGCGTTATTAACGGCGTTAACGCAAACCAAATTTAACGGCGTTAAATTTTTTATCGCGCGATTAACGCAATTATTTTATTAAAAAAAAAAAAAAAACTTTTTTTTTTTTTTTTTTCTTTGGCTCAAAACAAAGAAGCAGTAGCCTGGCTGCTATGTTCAAATGACATTTGTTCAAAGCAGTCGTTTAATTGCACTATAGGCTATTTTTTTGTATCGTCCTGTTTTGATCAGTGTATATGCCAATGTTGTTATCAATAAAAAATAATTTGCACAAGGCACAAAAAAAATCAAGGGATATTTAGCATAGAAAAAGAATTTGCGATTAATCGCGATTAATTAGAGTTAACTATTACATTAATGCGATTAATCACGATTAAATATTTTAATCGCTTGACAGCTCTAGTATTTACCATTAATGCCGGCAAACGCGTCTGTGTCATATGGAGCGGTGTCGTCTTTTCCGAGGCACGTGGCCAATAATATGCACTGTGATTGGCTGAAATACTCTTGGAGATGATTAGGGATTTTTGACCGACTAATAAAATGCTCTGTGATTGGTCGAAATAAGCATACACGCGGAGAATGTCTCGGTTCGAAACACTGCAAGCGATCCGTCATGGCTGATTCAAGTGAGGAAAGTGATATTGACGAAGTAATTAATTTGGATTTTAATGAAATTATGCAGGATGACACAGGACCAGATTTAAATGATATCCTAAATGATATATCGGTAATGCTTTGGAAAGCATTACCGCAGCACTCGACAGTAAATTATGAGTTGTGTTTAGACTTGAGACTGTACTGTTCTGTTAATCTGTACACTCACCAACAAGTTATGATTATATGGTTTCTCAAGACGCTTTAATACATCAAAATGATACAACAAAGAAAATGAACATTGATTCAAATTGAAATTATTAGGTAAAGAAGAAGTAACCCTCTGGTTTGTTTTGGTTTTGTTCTATATCTGTGTTTCAGTGTCTATCATTTGTCACTTTGGTACCTCAAAAGTATGAAATAAAAGCAGATCTGTATTGATTTTCAAAATGTTCTTGATGTTTTTGATGATCAATGATTTTTTAAAAATATGCAGTTCAAGTTTATGGCCAAGCAAGTCAGTCAAGTTGACAGCCAAAGAATTAATCTCTCAAATGCCTTTTACCTCATGTTTTTATCTGCTATAGAGCCTGAGAACTTAAGGTTTTAGTAGGCGTTGACAAATTTTGAATATTGCTCTGAAAACCCTCAGGTTTTGAGAAGGGGTTTGCAGAAAAGTTCTTGGGCATAAAAAGGCCTTTTTTAGCAGGCTTTTTAGGCCTAAATGGGTTAAAGGAAACGCAAAGTAAATTGAATCAACAACACCAGAAGGGGTTACCTAAAGCACAATGAGGGCTGATATGTGTTCAAATCAGAAGCAGAACCCCCTGACCCCATTGATTATTTGCTGAAGCTCAAAGTGCTCCCAGCCTCCCAGCTGAGATGGCTTCGCTCTGTATTTCGTGTCCCTTGTGTTCACTGCCCACATGTTCTGTGCCACAGGCTCCCCGGCGACACGCGCACTAAGGTTGGCTTCATCACCTTCGACAGCACCATCCACTTCTACAACCTCCAGGAGGGGCTGTCCCAGCCACAGATGCTCATCGTGTCGGACATCGAAGGTGAGGCAGAGGCTAAGGCTAGCAAAGCAAAGGCAAATTATTGCCGTGCCAAAAGTAGGGATGGGTTATTCGAATATTCGATTATTCGAAATGACGTGGGTATTCGACTTAAGCAGATTTTTTAATTTTTGCCTGAAGTTATTTAAATATTATTCATTAGCTATATATATTATATTTTTCGTTAAACGTGTATACTAACGCCATTTAAAATATGTAAAGTAGAAAGAAAGAAAAAACACAATTGCAATACATTAGATACATTTTTGTGCCTTTGCGCATTACATAGTAAACTTGCAGGCAGTGCGCACACTAAAAGAATTGGCGACCAAAAGAAGCGAAGTGTGGAAATATTTTGACCAGATTGGTAATGCGAGGCAAGCCCATGCGCTGCAAGTGGAGTTCTGTTGAAATCCAAGCCCACCAGTACTTATACTTTTTGCTGTTGTGCTTAAATTTACTTGAATCTAATTTCAGTTTGTGCCTTAGGTGTGCAATACTGTTCATTCATATTCTTGTCAAAAAAGTATGGTTTCGTTTCAACTCGTTTCGATTCAGCATACTGATTTTGTTTTTTTCCTTCTAAAATGCTCAATGAATTGAACAAATTGGATTTGATTTCCTTATTTATTTGACTAATAGATTGAAAACTAATTCATTTATTTAGTGAAGACCAGATCACGGAAGCCTTCAGGCTACATTATGAGTGCGCTACACTTTTTTTTTTTTTTTTTCGTAGTTCGTTTAACCGGTTACTCGATTTCTTTTTTTTTTATTGATTATTCAAATATTGATATGCCTTCAAATGCCCATCCCTAGCCAAAAGTAGAGCTCATTTGAACGTCCCTAGGACCCTCACCTGGGCTCAGAATATCAAGGGGATGCAATAAGGTTTTCCCTTGCAGCAATCTGAATCCTATATTATTATTGACATTTGTGGAATATATTATTTATGATTTTTACCTTTGCACAGTTCATTTATCTTAATTTAACGCATAATGGGAACATAACCCTTCTCTTTCCAATAGAAATATTTTTACCAACGCCAGACAGCCTTCTAGTGAACCTCAATGAATGCAAAGAGGTAAGAAACATCTTTGATATGTGGACTGTTAAAAATTCCCCATCCCCCCCAGTATTGTTACTGCGAGTGGATGTGTTGGCAGCCACTTCAGCATCGACATCCATTAGGAAACCTTTCCTCCTCATTGAAACGCATCCAATGGACCATACTACAACCCCCTTGTGTTCCCAGCTGGTGCAGGACCTGCTCAAGAGTCTGCCCCACATATTTGAGAAGACCATGGAGACCCAGTCGGCCCTGGGCCCCGCGCTGCAGGCGGCCTTCAAGCTGCTGTCGCCCACCGGCGGCCGCGTGTCCGTCTTCCAGACCCAGCTACCAAGCATGGGCGTGGGGGCGCTCAAGTCCAGGGAAGACCCCAACCAGCGAGCCTCTGCCAAGGTACGGGAGTGGGGCCGGGGCCGGGGCACTCCCCTCCTGCACTGGCACTGAACCCCATCAGCTCATGGCAGAGGGAGCGAAGTAAAGCTCTTTCAAAGTCAAATGCACAACAAACATGGAGTAGCATTCACTGAAATTCAAGTGCTCCAAGCGCTCCTCGACAGTGGAGCTACTAAGTAGTAAATACAATAAAGTAATTTATCATCTAAGTGATAATATGAATTATAAAAACACATTGTTTATGCACAAAATGTTACAATAATGGAGAAGGATGTACTTTTCACTGAAAGGGTAATTATTCTGCAATAAATGCAGTGATGTCCAAGGTTATTAGTTCTCTTTGAACTAGTTCTATAAGTAAAAAAGAGCTAGAACTAGAGCTGATACATAGGGCGTACATCATGTGATGATTCTGTGGCTTTCACAAGAGAAAATGTAGATAATTTTTTATTAGCATTCTCTCCTTTAGAGCTATAATATATGCAACCTTTCTGAAAGAATAAGTCAATTTGTGCCTAAAGGCATATTAGATACGCAACATGCTCTGAAAAAAAACAGAATATTTCCACCTCATTACCGCTTACATGGCAGGCTCGCATTGGCTCAGAGCCCTTGTGGTCGTGCTGATTGGCTGTTGGAGGCATACAGATATTACTGTATTACAGAAGATGGCTGTAGGCCTAGAAGAGCCATCCTAGAGCCAGCTCTAGCCTATTCATTGGTAGCGCATGTCCCATCAAGCATGGAGTTGAGGCCTTGTGTATGCAAGATATTCTCTTCAAATCGTATGATGTTCTGGTGGTGTGGAGGGTTATGAGGCAAAGAGAGATGTTCTACACAGGCAGGAGCGGTTGTATGACAGATGTTGACAACCTCGTAGATGTGCACTGCATTCATTCGAGACCGACGAGGGATAGGTTGTCTTCTAGGCCGAACCTCTAGAGACAGCGTTGTTGAGTTCAGCTCATCAACCAATATAGAGCGTGGGGATTCATGTGCTCATTATCTGAAATTTTGTCGTGCTGTACTTTTCTTAAAATTCCACAGTTCCTAGACCTTGTATATTTAACGGGATTCGCAGAATTTTTTTCCCTATTAAAAGGTAGACTGCTAATTATTTGGTCTCTCACTGGACAGAGAAGCTTTGAAATGCAAAATGCACTGATTGAAGGTTAACGCACGCATGCAAGGACATTATGCATGTTCCTATAGAATGCTTCTGAGGAAAAACCCAATGTAAAGCCGTTATTCTTATTAGCTTTGCCCCTTTTAACCAGTGGAACCTTTTAAAACGGTTTAAAGAAAGTTGTGCTGTGTGTTGTCATCGGTATGAACAGGATATTCAGCACTTAGCCCCCGCCACAGACTTCTACAAGAAGCTGGCTCTAGACTGCTCGGGCCAGCAGGTGGCCGTGGACCTGTTCCTCCTCAGTGCTCAGTATTGTGACCTGGCATCGCTAGGTGAGCCTCATGCATACACTCACAGATATTGTATCTTTTTGGTTAACATATTGATTCGTATTGTATAACGTCTCTTTTTTATGTACCGTAATTTTCCGTCCTGTATATCCTGTGCAGCTACAGTGTGTTGTCTTGTTATTCTGCACCAATACACCACAGAAACGTCCTTGTGTATGAAGTGTGTTAACCTGGTAGCAACCTGACTTTCAGTTCCCATCGCGGTCTCATGCTACATGTCATGTCTCCTTCAACCCACTTTCCTATCCTTCCCATCTCTTGGCTTGCCGTGTCCATAAAGGCACAACAGCCCATACAAATACATGAAGTTATTATCTGAGCAGATATCATGATATAACTCCCGTACGCTCCCCTCCTCCCTACAGGATGCATATCCAGGTACTCTGCAGGAAGCGTGTACTACTACCCCTCCTACCACCACCAGCATAACCCCGCCCAGGTGGAGCGCTTCGAGAAGGACCTCAAGCGGTACCTCACCCGCAAGATCGGCTTCGAGGCCGTGATGAGGATACGCTGCACCAAAGGTCAGCCTGGGGTCCTCTTCACCACCAAAACCCTGCCCCTAGTCTTCATCAGCAGAGCTGTGTTCCCAGTCACTTGGTTCATTATTGTCTTATAATTGGTGGATAGGTTTGCGAAGAATTCAAGAATTCCAATAGTGTTTTAGTGTACTAGAGATTTGCAGGTCACCAAAAGCTGCATATCTCCAGCCTTCACACTTTGCGTCCTTTATAATTGTTGAGATCCTAGATAGGGCTTTGACTTTTGCCCAAAAATCATATTTGAAGTTCGTTTGTTTATTAATATTCAAATATTTATTAATAATATTTTGACCATTAAATGCCTTCAGTAAGACCTGGATTGGGCTTCGCGAGGTTTGTTTACCGGCGTTGCTATGGTTTCCGATCATGCGCGTTCCAACGGTTTATTAGGTTTCGAATAAATCTCTCTAATCAATACTTCATTCACTGCCTCTTCCGTGGTCATTACAATATTATGAATAGACTGCGTCGGGTTCTCCGACATCTCTCCCTCTTGGCCTGCCCATAACAGGTTGGAATATTAAGGGCTACCTAATATTCGTTTGAATTTTGATTTATTTTTTGATATTCTAATTATATTAGAATAAAGAAGTTCAGAGTCAAAGCCCTAATCCTAGACGTGTTGCGGTGCAGTCTTGTGTATTGGCCCTTCGGATTTTGGGATATATTGTCTTTATTTCCCATGAATAAGTAAAGTCCCCTCCTCTTTCTCCCAGGTCTGTCCATTCACACCTTCCATGGGAACTTCTTTGTGCGTTCCACGGACCTGCTGTCCCTGCCCAACGTGAACCCGGACGCGGGCTTCGCGGTGCAGATGTCCATCGAGGAGAACCTGGTGGACATGCAGGTGGTGTCCTTCCAGGCCGCGCTGCTCTACACCTCAAGCAAAGGTGAGGGATCAAAAGAGGACCGTATGTTTACACATACGGGGGCGATACCTTATCCCTCTCTGCCCACTTCCTCCCTCTCTGCCCACTTCCTCCCTCTCTGCCCACTTCCTCCCTCTCTGCCCACTACCTCCCTCTCTGCCTACTTCCTCCCTCTCTGCCCACTTCCTCCCTCTCTGCCCACTTCCTCCCTCTCTGCCCACTACCTCCCTCTCTGCCTACTTCCTCCCTCTATCCTTATCTATCTCCACCATGAAGTGTTGCGTTCAAACACATGTGATTGACAGGCAGGTGGATTCCCTGAACCAATCAGGGAGGTGTTGCCCTAGTTGGTCACAAACAGGCCCTGTGCAGTCTAAACTTAAAGTCGCCTAATGCTGTCAACTCAAAACAGATGTCCCCACAGAGCATTTCACTCCCTAATAGCTGACAGATGGCTTAGGCATCTCTAACCAATTACACAGAAATGATAGGTCCTAAATCTTAAAGAAAGAATGTTTTTTAGGAAAGACCAAAGACGACTTGTATCTGACGGCCCTTCCCTTCTCCCCAGGAGAGCGCAGGATCCGCGTCCACACCCTCTGTCTCCCCGTGGTCAACTCCCTGACCGATGTCTTCGCTGGAGCGGACGTTCAGGCTGTCACCGGGTTGTTGGCTAGCATGGGTACGTAGCACACCACATGAAGGGGCTGGACGGATAGACCAGTGACTCTATGGATTATAGTATTAGCCTCCAGTCCTTAATCTGACCCTTAATGCTGACGTAATGTTAAGAGTGACTTAAGCTTGGGGAAATAGCTGGTGGTGTCTCAGTGGCAGAAGCCCAGTTTGAAATCCCCTTTCCCTCCATGAAGCTCCTATTGGCCTGAAGGAGAAGAGTATCCACCGGGGTTGTGCTCACAGCGCTTTACGGGGTTAAATCCTTTCCTTCATAGAACCATTTCCTCAGTGCCTATTCAAACTGTTGATCAATCTACTGTTGATCCAGCTATCTATTATGAAGACGTTCTTGGGCTTAATGCTATAATGACTGAAGTTTTTTCATAGTACTCCCAAGACCTTCATTACCCTTAATAGTCGGCAGCGATTGGCTCAGGTCGCCTAGTAACCGCCCCCACAGGCCAATCCAATGCCTGGGAACCTCTTGGGGGATAAATTAACCTTGATGAAAATAGATTTCCTGTTTTTCTCGGTTATCAAGGGTCAATGAGACAATATCCTGTCTCTATACTCTCGCTTCATCTCTCTCTCTATGTTAAGTTTAATTTGTTGGCGCCTGTATTCTTTTAGTTGTATTGCTTTTAAGGTGTGACTCGTGAGCGCGCAGCCAGCATGTACTTTTGCGCGTGCCGTGGGAGTTGATAGCGTGATGTGTTAATGCTGTGGAGAGCGGAATTAAATGGCTGTTACACGAGTTGACTGCGGACTATTATTGTGGCTGGGATTAACATCTATACTCCTTCTCCCCCTCCATACTCTCTCGTCCCCTCCGCACTCTCTCTCCCTCTTATTAATCTCTCTCTCTGTGCTCTCTCTCTCCTTACTGTCTCCATACTCTCTCTCCATTCTCCTATGCTCTCTGCTTAATGTCTCTCCGTGCCTTCTCCTTACTGTCTCTCCATACTGTCTCTCCATACTGTCTCTCCTTTCTCTCTCTCACTCACTCTCTCCGTGCCTTCTCCTTACTGTCTCTCAATACTGTCTCTCCATACTGTCTCTCCTTTCTCTCTCTCACTCACTCTCTCCGTGCCTTCTCCTTACTGTCTCTCCATACTGTCTCTCCATACTGTCTCTCCTTTCTCTCTCTCACTCACTCTCTCCATGCTTTCTCCTTACTGTCTCTCTGTGCTCTCTCTCTCTCTCTCTCTTTCTCTTTCTTTTTCCCCCCCTCCCCCATACTATCGCTCCGTGCTCCAGCTGTGGACCGCTCCGTGTCGGCGAGTCTGGGCGACGCCCGGGACGCCATGACCAACGCGGCCATCGACTCGCTGGCGTCGTACCGCCACGCCGCGTTGACCATCCAGCAGCCCGGCCTGCTGGCCCCCGCCTGCCTGCGCCTCTTCCCCCTCTACGTCCTCGCGCTGCTCAAACAGGTAGCTACCCTGCCTCTCACCCCCCCGGTAGCCCCTCACCCAGGAAGAGGCTGACAGGGACGCTCTTGATTTGAAGAGACATCCAGAAGCATGCCTTCTCGGATGCACCCCACATCATAGTGGCACTTCATTCCCCGTTAGAGGATGAAGTTGGACTTCATAATTGATGTCCACCCCAGCACCATATAAGCCCTAATAATAAAGCAGGAAATTACAAGGAAACTAGATGGGGGGGGGGGGGGGGGATGGGTTTAAAAGATTTGACTTAATGCTCCTTTCTCATGGATTCAGACGGGCGGTAGACTTGAAATTGGATACCATTTTAATAGACGAGTGCAGGACGGTAGAAAAAGGAGAGGCGGACAGAAAATTCTGTTAACATTAAGGGTAGAAGGCATTCCCTCTAAGTTGTAATATTACTATATATATATATACTACATCACCATAGCAACTTATCGTGCCGCGTCGTGGCGTTCCGTCAGACCATCTAGTGTTGTTTCCTTGGTCCAGAAGGGGATGTTTGCTGCCTGAATCCATGTGAACGCAGCAGAAGGCTGGTGGATTTAGAAGAGTGGCACCGTGTTACTCTTTGTTTGACAAATGCAAACACAGAGTCAGCAAATCTATTCATTGGTTTCCCCATCATGTTTATATTTAATACAAACATCAATGTGTGTGTGTGTGTGTGTGTGTGTGTGTGTGTGTGTGTGTGTGTGTGTGTGTGTGTGTGTGTGTGTGTGTGTGTGTGTGTGTGTGTGTGTGTGTGTGTGTGTGTGTGTGTGTGTGTGTGTGTGTGTTCCAGAAAGCCTTCAGGACAGGCACCAGCACCCGGCTGGATGACCGGGTGTTCTCCATGTGTCAGCTCAAGTTCCAGCCCCTGGTGTACGCCATGCTGATGATCCATCCCACCCTCTACCGCGTGGATGACCTGTCAGACCAGGTGAGCCCTCCATCTGCACAAAGGATCCCTGGCCTGTGAGGAAGCCACAGCATTCGTCCTCAAACATAAAACACTTGGTGTGATGGCAACACGACCACCAGAATTTCAGAAGGTGTTTGAACAAAACCGCTTGCTGTTATTATAGTGACTGAAAACCTTCTGGAGATAGGGTAAAATACTGTGTTTTCAAGAATATATACATTTCCTCGGGGCCAGGGTCTTGATTTCCTTCAGACGGAATCCAATGCCCCTTGTTATCTTAATGTCACGGCCATCTCACCGACTTCATTTTCTCTCTCTCCGCCTCCCCTGTCTCTCGCCCTCTCTTTATTGCGACCAGGGTGCTCTGAACATCAGCGAGCGCACCATCCCACAGCCCCGGGAGCTGCAGCTCTCTGTGGAGAAGCTGTGTCGGGAAGGGGCCTTCCTCATGGACGCTGGATCGGTGAGTAGAGGCCCGCCTCCCAGCCTCCAGACACATCAGGCCTTGGGCTGATGTGGATCTTTATTCAGGTTAACATGGGGGGCCTCCGTCAATGAAGATGTACACCAAACGTCTCTAAAACTTAATTTCTCATCAATATGGTTGAGATATACACATGATTTATTCTGATTCCCCCCAGACTACAGGCCCATGTCCTCCTGTCAACCGATAGCTCAAGACGTTCTCCGATCCATTATATGAGATGTTTTTACTGTAAATGTTTTGACTTTCGGACCATTCCCTGTCCTTTTATAGGTGATGCATCTATGGGTAGGAAGGAGCTGCAACCCCTCCTTCCTCACTCAGGTCTTGGGCGTCCCGGACTATGCTGCCTTGCCTCAGAACATGGTACGACAATTTGCAATTCATTCTAAAAAAGTCTTCCTGCTTGAGTAATCTTAAATGACTAACGTAAACAACATCATTTACAAGCCCTTCTTATGACTCTCCCCTTCTGCAGCAGTTTTTTCTGCCGTAGAGTTTCTGTTTTAATGGTTCTGTTTTGGTGGTTGGTCGTTTTCTGATTAACGTGTAAAAGGAGGAGAGTGGGTTCAGTAGATATGCTACTACCAATACTTGCACAGCAGAAAGCCTCCCTCAGGGTACAACAACGCACTCATATTCGAAAGCCTCTCCGTAAAGGCACCACTAAATAACACACCCACTCTCCCCACACTCTCCCACCTCTCCTTCTGTTTTCCCCCCACCAGTACCAGCTCCCCGAGCTGGAGACGGCAGAGTCACAGAGAACCCGGGCATTCATCGGCTGGCTCCGGGAGCAGAGGCCCTTCTACCCGAGCCTCCATATCATCAGGTAGGTTCTGTTGACCATCCACATGGCGGCCGGCCGGTGCGCCTCAAAAGGGAACTACTCTGCTAAGCAGATCGTAACTGTAGTGCACTGATAAGGAAGATGCTTCTATGAAAGGGTGTCTGAAAGAAGAATACGTTAAAATGTTAATTTTGTTTTAAAAAAAAAATGAATCATCCAAGGGGAATTCAGTGCAACGCCATACAACAGAAGATGTTAATATACGTTTATTTCCCTCTGCGGGTCTGTTGAGTTGTGGTTGTGTTTCGTCTGGCTTCAGGGACGACAGCCCGCAGAAGGGGGACTTCATGCAAAACATGATCGAGGACCGGACCGAGTCGGCTCTGTCCTACTACGAGTTCCTGCTGCACATGCAACAGCAGATCTCCAAGTAATAGACTCTCGCCGGAGCCACAGGAAGACACGGAGGCTGTGTGTGTGTGCTTGCGTATGTGTGGTGTGAGTGTCATGAGAGTGTGTGTGGTATGTGTGTGCGTGTGCGTTGGCAGGGCGAGGGCTGCGCTCGTTTCCAGGGCAAGCTCCTGCGCCACCTCCAGTTGTAGTCTGTCACATCTTTCTTTTCCTCCGATCCATGAAAATGCTCAGCAACCACAACGACAACCGTTCCTACGTGACTCAACAACCTGATCCAACGCAAGCATTCATTCAAAGAAACCAAATAACGTTTAATGGATTGAGCACCTCAGAGAGATGAATAACGTGGATCATAACGCATCGCACTCATTGGAATAATGAATTGTGGAGAAGGGGTGGGTGGGGTGGGGACAAGAATTAAAATCAAAAATAATAATTATAATGATGACGGCTCCGGTTGTAAATGGTCAAGTGAATCAGTGTTCATGCTCTAAGAACAATCTTGTGTACCGGCGTTGTTCAAAAAGCAGTTGGTGTGTGATGTAACTTTGTTCCAGAAGCACAGTTGTCTTTCCTTAATACAGACTAATGCAGCTAGGTGGAAGAAGAAGAAGAGGAGGAGGAGGAGGATGATAAAAGAGTATTTGGGCGTTCAAAGACTGTTATGACACAAGTGTGCTTGTTTGTCTGTGAGTGGTACACCCTGGTTCTACCTATAAGGAGGGCAAGTGTGCTTTGTATTTCCTCATTATAATCGTGTGTTCAAGGAATCTTTGTTAGGTTTGGGGGAGGAGAGGGAAGAGACCAAGTACGTACAGATGTAAACAGCCGTCTTCGCTGCCTTGATTGTTTGATTAAGCAATGGAAAGTTGTCTCCCAGCACTTGGTTTAGATCTGTCCTTTTCTGTCTCAAACACGTGCATTCTTTCTCTCTAGAGATTCAGATCGCCTCGGATGATGTCTTGTTTTTGTTTAATTTATGAGACTCCCAATGTGATTAAATTCTGTAATTGCCTTGTATGGGAAGTCACATTTTATTATCAAGCCTCTGTTTGAATACAGTCCGTATATAAGAAATATTTTAATATAATAGGATATGGGAAATTCTTTAACACAGACATAACAAAGCCATTGTTATCTTTTAATCATACTTATTGATACTTGTATATTAAAGACTATATAAAAGTAATACATTGCTGGTGATTTTAATATGAACAAGGTGAAATGATACTAAGGAAATAAAACATTTGGGACTTTTTAAATGTAGTTTGTATTGTTGGTAAAAACAGATGCAAAAATGTTTTCTAATCTGCATACACTTTTTGTTCAACATCAATGACTACATTTCATAAGGAATGTGAATGCAAATGCTTTTCAGGATGAAATACTTAAATCTATACATTTTTAAAACGTGGGGTTGTAGATTTATTTTGTGTTAAAGGTTGTATCGGACTGCAATGAGTTATTCAACCTCAGAATAATTTCATTCCTCTAAAAGGAATTTACAAAGCATTTCCTAATCAGAACCTATTTTATAATAAAAACATATTAGTTGACAGATGGCATTGATGTGTTACGATTAAACCAGTAAATATTTAACATTTGTATAATTAAATAATTCCTTTTGACTGAAATGTACAATTCATTTATTCATGAGGGCTCCTGTGTCTGACATCGCCCTTTCTTCATGCGCGTGTATCGAAAATCCTCGGTGGCGCGCATCTAGTTGGCGTCATCATTCTGCGCCCTGGCTCAGCCGACGAAGGATAGGCTCCGTATGCTGTTGATCGTAGCCTGCATTGCCAATTATTGTTTTGTAAGCACTGTGTGGAAGACATCCTTTGATTCATTCAACGATGGAGTCGACCGAAGATAACGGACAAACAAGCACCGAAGAGAAGACTTTATCTGCAGCCCAAAGGAGAGCTGAGATCCGCAGGAGGAAACTGCTCATGAATTCTGAGGACAGAATGAACCGGATAGTTGGTTACACAAAAATTGAACCAGAGAGCGGTATGTCATGATTGATACTCTAACGTATATTTGGTTATTGCTATTATAATATAAAAGCAATATTTGTGTTTCGCTTTCATCGCCAAGAACTGTCACACTGACGTTTAAATCATTTGAGCTGCTTATTGGCTCTCGGTTTTGTCCCCCACGTGAGAATATATGTATTTATTTGTACTCCTGCCATACCTGATGTCCCCATCCTGTGGTCTACGCAGCTGGCACCCCCCGACGTCCAGCAGAGCCCAGGTTTCACCTGGATCTAGAACGGACAGATCCGTGGCCGGCCAACTCCTCCCCAAGGCCTTCTCCCTTCCTCCAGGAATCCGCCCACTCCCGTAGTTCCACCCCAGAGAGGAGAGGCTCCCCGCTGCCAGACCTGGGGGATCCCGTGGGAGGGAGCCTTGAGGACTTGAGAGGAGTAGCAGCAGGGGTTCGACAGAGACCCAGGGGAGAGAGGCCTTCAGACGATCCAAGTGGCTCCCCACGAAGAGGTCTACAGACGTACCTGTCTCGGTTTGATGATGCCATGAAGCTGCGTGGACAGCTGGCAGTAGCCAGTGAGAAAGCGGCCGAGGAAGGGGATTCAGAGCCGGAGGAGTTCGATGTCTTTAGGATGTTCAGGCTGATCGGCAGCCTACTCCTGGCTGTGTTTGTTAGGGTCTCTGTCTGCCAGTACCTGGTGAGTCCGGGCCACTGCGAGTGCACAGGTTCCATGGGCTGTTCCCATCAGTGATGAATTTATTGTATTACAATCTGTAAACAGAAAATAATTTAATGAAATACTCGTACAAAAATTACATTAGCAAAATACCCATTAAAGGTATTGTAGATCATTTATTTTAGAAGCATTTTTAGATAATCTGTTCTGAAAGTCTCTTTACATCCAGACGGTACTAAATAAATCAAATGCTCTGCCAAAAGAATACGATTACGGAGGTAATAAGCCCTTACAATCGCTGCATTCTGCCCAAAATGCCTACCCTACCCTTTAAGAACAAGTATAATTATGTAGTCTGTGTTTTGGTCATTTTATAATACTTGTTGGTTAGATGGGTGCAAGCATTGGCTGCTACATTGTTAATTTTACTAATCACTTTTTTTTCTTTCTACTTTCTAGTCAATTTTCGCTCCCTTTCTTACCCTGGAACTTGCCTACATGGGCTTATACAAATACTTTCCAAAGGTGAGTTGCCATCTTATAAACGTCACTCCTTTTGTGTTGTTTTCGTACATACCTCAAGTTATGTACATTCGTGATTGCTTGTCAAATATTTATTTGCAAGAATCTTGGTATTTTCGTACGACGAAAATACACTCAGCAGCTAGGAACCCCTTTGAGGAACACTTGACCATTGGTTTGACCAAATTGTATGTTATTGAGTCTGACCTACCTGACCTTTAACCTTTCCCACAGGTGGAACGGAAGCCCCAGTCCACGGTACTGACGGCCGCCCTGCTTCTGTCGGGGATCCCAGCGGAGGTCATCAACCGCTCCATGGACACCTACAGGAGGATGGGCGACGTCTTCGCCGACCTCTGCCTCTACTTCTTCACTTTCGTCTTGTCTCACGAGATTCTCCTCATCGTTGGCTCAGAGACTCCGTGATTGGCGGGGGGCAAGCTTAGTTCCATCCTCCTGTCTACTTCCCCTCCCCTTTCCTGATTTATATTGGAACATGCTATTTTGCGCCTGGCTACTAGTGTTATAATCAGGGTGGAGTGGCAGCATCCTGCGTGTGGGCACAAGCCAAGCCAACTAGTTAAGATGTAAATAAACTGGAAAGTGAGCTACTGCTTCATGAATGTTCCTTGGAAGCTCCAGTGGGATGTTTGTTTCATAGATAAAACTGGATGCATTCACATAACACATTTGGTCTTTCCATTGACTAGGCACATGCAATACTTCTCCACACAACTTTGCTCTTCAAACCAATCTTGGTAGATAATTTGGACTTTGCTCGAAACACTGCAGTCTTTATACTTGCCATACCACCATGAGTAATATTTTGTTTCCTATTTCAAGGTCCAACAAAAGGTTGAGGTTGTGTGTAAAATATGGGTTTGGAATTTCTTAAATTACAGTAAAATAATTGCTCTTACATCTTACCTACAGCACCTTTTAACTACGGTAGGTTCATTCTTAATTAACCACCAACATGGAACAATCGCCTTTAACAACCGTATTTAATTTATTTATTTAATCGTTCTGTAACTACTTTCTTGTTTCATAAATGGGTCACTTGGCCAAGGGCTCTGGCCACCTTGATCAGCACTGCTGACTCAGCAGTAGGTCTGAATCTGAACTTTTAAGAACAACAAGGAACAAGCGTTCACATTTTATTTATCAGAGACTGATGGGACTTCTTTTCCAAAGAAGATATCTATGCTATACTGTATGGCATTGGTCATCGCTTTGACTGATCTTACCTACATTTGGATTCTATATATAATCTTCCCTGACTAAACCCAAAGTAACAGTTCTGGCCAGGTGGTCCTACTGCTTCGTCCAAAAACATTCCTGTCTGGGATTAGTTCAGACAAACCTCTCCAAAATGCTATCATGGCAGTAGGTTAATCTTGACGTCAAAGGGTCGTGTGTGGGATGTATTTATTTAACTGATGAATGCTTACATATACAATTAATGACCATACATATATTCATGTAGCATACTGGAATGTTCAATGTTTTGGGTGAATGTATGTACGTCTGTTTTGCTTTTCTGTGTGTGGCCGTTCAGTATATATCATATTCAGTGTGAGGCGGATTAGGTATGCTCATCTATCTGGTAATAAAAGTTAATGTAGTTTGTTGCTCTAAACCAGCCTGGCTCATATTTGTGTGATATTCCAGTCAATTACTTCTGACTGTTTTTGATAATGTGTATAATTGTGAACAACCGTAATCGTTTTAAGAACTATCGTACAGTTTGCTTTAAAACAATTTAAATGAAGGCAACCAAATAAAGATGTGGCTGGCGACCATCAGCTCTCATGTTGTTTGTTTTACCATGTTAGGCAATTAAGGTTGGAGACCAGAAGCTTCAAAGAGAACACTAGAGGTAAAATACAAAAATTAGAATATCGTGCAAAAGTTTGTTTATTTCATTAATTCAACTTAAAAGGCGAAACTAATATATTGTATAGACTCATTACATGCCATATGAGCCTGGCATGTGAGCCTTTATTTATTTGTTATAATTCTTATGATTATGGCTTACAGTTTATGAAAACCCAAAATTCTATTTCTCAGAAAACTTGAATAATGTGAAAGGTTCAATTTTGTAGGCTCAGTGTCACATCTAATCAGCTTATTAATCCAAAACACCTGCAACGGGTTCCTGAGCTTTTAAATGGTCCATCAGTGTGGTTCAGTAGAATTGGCAATCATGGGGAAGACTGCCGACCTGCCAGTTGTGCAGAAAACCATTACAGTTTATTCAAACCCCAAATTTAAAATCTCAAAATTAGAATATTGCATGAAATCAATAAAAAAAGGATTTTAAATACAGAAATGTTGGCCTTCTGAAAAGTATAATCATGTGATATGTACTCGGTACTTGATTTTGGCCCCTTTTGCATGTATTACTGCCTATATGCGGCGTGGCATGGATCCTTTGAGCCTGTGGCACTCTTGGCTGGAGGGAAGGGACCACAGAGATCCCTTTATCTCTTCAAAATAGTTTGTGTCAAAACTAATGATATCCCAAAAGGGCTTGTACTTTAGAATGTATCATAGGATTTTTTGGTTGGCAGTTGAGCTGAGGAAATGCTAATGAACGTAAATACACCTAAATTCACAGTCTGATTGGCCTCTGTGATTGTTGAGGCTGAAAACCTATTGCACATTGACTGATCAGCACAGGTTATAATTGCCATCACCACACAAACTCAAGGAGATTTCCTGGATGGCCCAGTGTAGCAAATGTCAATGCCACAATCCACGTAGGGTAATTCTTTCGGGTTCCCTCAGATAAAGGATAGAGGTGGTAGTATTGAAAAGTTGCAGTGTTTATTGCAAAATTGTTTCATACTGAACATGGCAAGGGTGCTCCGCTGCCATGCAGGAGATCTCCCCAGTGTGTGTGGAGATGGCTGGCCTAACCTGTGCACACTGATAACTCAATGGGCAGCCTCACCCAGCACCAGAGTCCAGAGTCCAATCAGACTCCGCCATGTAAGGCTGCTTAAACCTGCCATCAGCTCCCACTATCTTTGGTTGGAGGTTGGAGATCACGCCCCTTTTTGTGCCTTTTCAAGATGGGTAGAGATGCCAAAATCCATACACATGGTCAGCCGGGTCCCAGAAATGACATCAGAGATTGGTATTGCTAGCCCTTGCCCATCTTTTTGACGGAGCCTCCCAGTGGTGGGGCCCGCGAGACCTAGTCCATCAGAATGGGGTGTAAAAGGCCAACCTTGAGATAAGAGGTACACTGCCCTGAGACTTGATAACCTTGTTCCAGGGCCTGACTGGGACCCCCAGACCGAACCTTGGCACTCTTTTGATGCTTTGTGAATCCCTTCCAGTGCCTCTAGCCCTTCCAGTCGGGCTAGAGGCACCGAACATCATATATATCCCCAGGTCTATAGCTCATTCCCAAGTGTCCATAACTTCCTTTAGGATTTATAGTATATTATCTACTCATTTATTTAAACCTTAATGCCCCGATTCATATGAAAGAGATGGCTCTATCTCCTAAATAATTCTGTGCCCCCACATACATGGAACCGTTGGAATGGATTTCTTTCGGCGGAAGCAAAGCGCCCATAGACCTCTGTTTTGTCCCACTAAAACACGTCCTCCTAATCTGTCATAAAGAATAATAAATGTCATCTTTGGGTCTTCAAACAGTAGATATGGGCCGTCGTTTAGGTGGGAGGACAGGCCGGCTAGCAGGGCGAGTACGGTTCTCTTGCATACTTCAGGGCAAGTATTCAGAAATATGCAAGTGAACAGAACTTGCCCTGGTTGCAGCAGTGTAAGTAATATTAAGAAGTATGCACGCAAAACCTCCCCGCACCGTTAGGGCCTTAACCTCAACATAACCCTAACCATAACTTGAAACCCAATCAGCTGATCTAGGTCAAGTTCCGCCCACTTGTCTCTGCAGCGAGCACCACGTGGCCAGCCAGGTGACGACACCACTCCTCTGTGTGCTTGAGGCCTCCCGCCACACGTGGCGCACAATGCCGTCCAAACAACTTGGACTCGTCGCATGAATTACACGCAGAAGCAGTCTCTTGGAGAGAACATCCGTGGAAGTTTGTCAATAAACTGCGTTCTATCATCGTTTCCTCATGAAAACCACTATGGGACGAGAATCACGGTATGGCTGAATTGCGCAGCCCGTTTTCTTATGTTATTGTGGTTTTAGTCAACGCTGAGATATATATTATAAAGTGCGTTTGAATGGCTAACATGCATGCTAGCAGACACTTCTAAACGGACGAGGAGCTAAAGCTGACAACCTATCAACAGAGCGCGTGTAACGTATGTAATTTGTCTATGTCATTGCACACGTGTTCTAACAGAAGGATCTTATTTGATCCGCAGGCATTACAGAAAACGGTCGTCCTCCAGAGGCCGGTCGGGTAGCCGGTCCAAGAGCCGCTCTCCGGACAAACGATCCAAGAAGGAAGACCGCTCCGGGAACCGAGACAAGGACCGTAACCGCAAGGAGCGTTCCCGCAGCCGGGACCGGCGCAGGTCGAGGTCCAGAGACAGAAAGCGGCCCAGGTCTGTATTCGGAGTGAAGTGTGGTGGTGACAAAAGTAATGTATTGTAACAATAATATGGTTTACCACTGCCCAGCACCCCGTTCGTGTAACTTTAGGCATTGTATGCTTTATTCTCATTTAACTTTTGTCTTAAACAGGCGCTCTAGGAGCAGGGAAAGGAGACGGTCTAGAAGCAGAGAGCGGAAGAGGTCAACCAGTCGGAACCGGGGTCGTAGGTCTCGAAGCAACAGTCCAAGCAAAAGCAGGAAGACTGATGAAAAGTAAGATTTGTTGTAATCAGATCTGGCGCGACTCAACCTCAATGTCCATTACTATTCCATGTGGTTGTTCGACAGTGGTTCTGTGACGCATCAATAACGATTCAAACTGTAGCAGAGTCAAGACTAATGTTGACTTTGCATGCTGAAATTGCTCTGTGCAGGTTGGAAGGTGGAGATAATGGTTTGTGAGTATCTAGGAAAGCAGATCACCCATCCATCCAT
This sequence comes from Gadus morhua, assembly GCF_902167405.1. Lineage (NCBI taxonomy): Eukaryota > Metazoa > Chordata > Actinopteri > Gadiformes > Gadidae > Gadus > Gadus morhua. The sequence goes on along the minus strand of NC_044054.1, from coordinate 16,531,521 downwards.
CACCCAGAGCATATAGATTTCACAGGCTGTTTGACCACCCATGCATGTACTTACAATGCATAATTCATGTTTTCCTTTTGGTTTTGTTCGGCCTTGGTTTCATTTGATTAAGATATTTCATAAGTCATCCAAACTTTAACTTGTGACGCTGACTTGTTATGTTCTTGTGATGTCTTTGCCAGGTCTAAGAGCAAAGAGAAAGAAATTGATGTCTCCGAAAAGAAAAAGACAAAGGAAGAGAAAGAGGACGAAAAAGTTGAAGATGTAAGTTGGAAAGCAATGTTTTCATTCTAGTTTTGTAAGTGTATTTCTAAAGAAGGGCAACATTTTAGACACAAATAAATGATGTTAAGTAATAGGGTAGGCTCTTCCAATGAGTACCTGAAGGTGCCATTGTGAGCCATCATATCTATATAATTATGAACTCACAGACCATTGATCTGTTTGTGTTTTGTGCATGTGTTCGCAGCAAGACTTTGACCAGAATAAGCTGGAGGAGGAGATGAGGAAGAGGAAGGAGCGTGTGGAGATGTGGAGGGAGGAGCAGAGGAAGAAGGCCATCGAGAACATTGGCGAGATCAAGAGGGAGCTGGAGGAGAGGAAGCAGGGCAAGAAGTGGAGTCTGGAGGACGATGAAGGTAGGCAAACGCACCATGCATCCATCCATCCATCCATCTCATTAACCGATAGGTCTCTGCTGTTCCTGGTGCAGGCATCTATCCTAGCAAACCAATGACCTGAGTCTGGGATAATGCCCAACTGCGTCAAAACAAGATACATTCTGAAAATTGATTGTTTCTTTAAAACCTTCCTCCTAAGATGACGATGAGGAAGGAGGTCTCATTCCCATGGAAGGAGATGAGGAGGATGAGGAGGAGGAGGGTGAGGGCAAGGAGGAGAAGAAGGAGAGCGAGATGAAGAAGGAGAGCGAAATTAAGAAGGAGAGCGATGTAAAGCAGGAGAAGCCCGAGGAAGAGGTGGAGGAGGAGAAGAAGGAGACTCCCATGGAGCTGGAGGAGGAGGCGATGGAGGAGGAAGAGGAGGAGGAGGAGGATGATGTGGACCCCTTGGATGCTTACATGGAAGGCGTGAAGGAGGAGGTGAAGAAGTTCAACATGGGAGGCATGAGGGGAAACGACAAGGTGAGCTCGGAAGGACGTATGATTTGGAAATCTTAAATTCTCTGCATGGGTTAATTTGCAATAAAAAAAATGTTCCATTCATTTTTGTACAGAGAGGCATGATGGTGACCAACGTCACGGTGGTAAAATCCAAGAAGGGGTCTCTTACCCACAAGAAGAAGGGCGAGCTGATGATCAATGACCAGGATGCCATGGAGGTGAGCGCTCCTGAGTACTAAAACAAGCTAAGGACCGGCATATCATTATCTCTGATTGAAGATGCCAATTCTGTCTTGGCAGTGCACCTGCACACTCAGAATTTGTAGGACCCTAACAGAGATTACTCCTTTTGAACTAAATCTAATTTTAAATTAAACAAGTTTTGGTTATTATGATCAATAGTGAATGATCAATAGTTCCACTGATTGTTTGCTCTCCGGTGGATATGGATACGTTTTTTTTGTTTTATGTTACATAAACATCCATTTTGTCCAAGAGTTTTTTTTTTTTTTATTGGATTCCAATTTCTAATCAGCATTGCTATAAGACCATCCATAGTTGTAAGATCACTCAACCAACTCTTTGGCCTGGTGTTAAGATGCATGTGCATGTGTGTGCTTGCAGTACTCCTCTGAGGAAGAGGAAGTGGACCTGCAGACGGCTCTGACAGGCTACCAAACCAAGCAGAGGAAGGTGCTGGAGCCAGTGGACCACCAGAAGATCCAGTACGAGCCTTACCGCAAGAACTTCTACGTGGAGGTCCCCGAGCTGGCCAGGATGACTCCAGAAGGTTGGTGCCGTTGATTTAAATTAAAAAGTCCCAGCAAAGGCCCCTCATAGTGTAAAGGCTAGAGTTTGTACATCACTCGTCATTAACTCTTAAACCATCTTGAAGGGAAACCCTCTGCATTAAGCTGCCTATGGACAAGTGTTGCGAATTAGCACTTGTGCTAAAGCACTTAAACAATGCATCTGGTCTGTCCTATTGCTGTGTCCATATCAAATAAACACTAAATGGTAATAATAGCTTTGACCTTACTGTGCTGATGTAAAGCTTAGAAATGCTTCCTGCTCTAACGCCGATGTGCCCTTTGGCCGTGCTCAGATGTGCACTGCTACAGGCTGGAGCTGGAAGGCATCACGGTCAAAGGGAAGGGCTGTCCTAAGCCCATAAAGACGTGGGTGCAGTGTGGCACCTCCATGAAGATCCTCAACGCCCTCAAACGGTCAGTCTGGATGAATTGCATCCCACCTCCGTTTGTTGCCAAAAAGCACTCCCGTAATAAAGGGTAGTGCTCTTCCAATGCAGGCTTTTTGGTGTATTGCGTGCATATTTTCATTGGTGTTGATGACTCAATAATCTCAAATGTATTTATTCGGACCGCCCTGGATCCTAATACATATGAATGTGGTTTTATTAGAGCCCACTGATCCATTCTATTAAGAGTACCGCTTGTGTTGTAATATATGCTCTACCTCTGTCTTTCTCTCATGGTGTCCAGGCACAGCTACGAGAAGCCCACCCCCATCCAGACACAGGCCATCCCTGCCATCATGTCTGGGCGTGACCTCATCGGCATCGCCAAGACCGGCAGCGGCAAGACCATCGCCTTCCTGCTGCCCATGTTCCGACACATCATGGACCAGAGGCCCTTGGAGGAGAGCGAGGGCCCCATTGGTAAGGGCCTCTTCTGGATTCACAATGTTAAAGTAGTACGGCTCAACCGGGTGTGTTTTGATCCGTCATGTCAAATAGATTTAAGTTGAATTGACAGTAAACGGTACAATACATTTATTATACAAATCTGAATTGTAGGATAACCTGCTTGAATCGTTTTCCCATAATAGTTTGGCTGAACTTCTGCTGAAGGTACGATTTGAGATTAACTTCATTTAAACAACCGAAAAGCATCTCTTCCCTATTTGTTCCCCCACCATGCAGGGTTGCATTCACCAGCCTGTGATTAAAGGGCTCGTTTGGGGGGGAGGGGGGGGGGGGGGGGGGTGGGTGGGTGGGTGGGTGAGTGAAAGGCTATCTTATTTCTTACCATTTCTGATCAGTTTAAACGTAAGAAAATATTTCCCCACATGGGATAGGAGCATTCTACAATCAAAATAGGCTAATACAGAGGCAGGCACTGCCCCTAGGAAACAGATAATCGCACAGTGCTCTTCACCAACGAATTCTGACAGTTAGCATTTCTAACAAATGCCACTCAAAAAGTCCTCCTAACGTTTCTTAGAGCATGTGTGAAGCCTCCTGTGTGATTGGCTAATGCGTTTTTCCTCCCCCAGCGTTGATCATGACCCCCACCAGGGAGCTGGCGCTGCAGATTGCCAAGGAGTGCAAGAAGTTCTCCAAGACGCTGAACCTCCGGGTGGTGTGCGTGTACGGGGGCACTGGCATCAGCGAGCAGGTACAACGCTGGCTGGCTGTTCATCACACGGAGGAGGGCTTTGCGCTGTGGGGTGAAGCCATCATGTGTGCTTCTATCATCCTAGTAGAGTAGGGGCGGACCGCGTCCAGCTCCTGGTCCGCCTGGTTTCAGATTTATTTTTATTAAGTTTCTTTTACTTCATTTTATTCGGAGTTATTTAGTACGTAATCCAAAAGAAACCCTGTTAAGAACCAGTACCTACATAACCTTTTGTACGCATCTCCACGTGCGGGACGTAAACGGCGCGTTCTAGCGCTCGAGCTGCTCGGACCTCCCCATGGGTTTAGTTCTCTAGCGCTCACGTAGATGCTCCCACACGCTCTCTCTGCTGCCGTTGCTCCAGCGCAACACACACACACGCAGCACCGGGACTAATTCCGCCGCTATTAACAACTGGCGGTGCAGACTCTGGAGAGTCAAGGTCGACACTCGCCTCTGATAGATTGAAGTCTTTGGAGACTTATGCTTCAAATGCACTCTCACACAAACAGACAGACAGACACACACCACTCCATCGCTGTCAACGGCAATCGATGATCCGGTAAAAAAATTGTAACGCACAGTGACTTTGAGTAATTTTATCTGATTACTGGTTTGGAAATAGTAACGCGTTAGATTACTCGTTACTGAAAAAAGTGGTAACGCGTTACTAAGTAACGCGTTACTGGCATCACTGGTCCTCTGTAACCCATACGAATGCTGTTGTATTGGCTGGTATTTTTTATATTATTTTATGGAACCGTTACACTCCTCTTTTAAAGGTGTGTGCCAACGTAAGGGTGCTATTTCTAATCCTATTTTCTTAAGCATAGCCCAACACAGAAAGTCCAGATTACGTTTGATGAAGACTCCTGTATTGTTCCCTTCCTTCCTGTGCTCTAGATCGCTGAGCTGAAGAGAGGAGCTGAGATCATTGTCTGCACACCTGGAAGAATGATTGACATGTTGGGAGCCAACAGCGGTGAGTGAGAGACCTTCTCCCCTCCGACCCTTTTATCTTTGTAAACACAAAATACCAATGCAGGACGTGTGAACCAATCACATGTTGCCCTGCGTAAGTTCCCACTACTAAACTGTTTACGTTTCTCAACGCCCTACCGGAAGATAAGGGCCAGGACAGGTAGGTGCATCTTGTTTTGCCTAGTAACTGAAGATAGGCCAGCATCAAGCTGAATGTACACTGCCTGCCAATGTATCCTCATGTACTTTCACAGGCAGTATACCGTATTATCCCACCGTGAGCTCCTTAATGCTACGCTGCAGTGTTGTCTGTTTGTGAAGCCCATTGACTAGTGCAAACGTAGGTCTTGCATACAGAAATCCCACAAAGGTCCGCGTCTTGCATCTGCAATATGGGAGTCTTCCCTGTGTCTAGAACCTTGAATTGCAGCAAGCAAAACAAGAGAAAGGGAAATCGGTTTTGTATCTTCCACACATGCGGGGTAATCTCTAATATGTTTCCCTTGTAGGTGACAGGGTGCTTGGCCACATAATGGTTGGTGGCTCCTTGTATTGTGTCTTGAGGCTGTTTGTCTGACTCTTAAAGTTCCCTCAGGCCGCTGAGATGGTACGCAAGACCACAGATACCCAAAGCAAAGGCATTTTAGAGGATAAGCAATGCAAAACATCTGCTATTTGTCAATTGTCATTTTGTGTGCAATTGAATATACTGTGCTGGAAGGAAATGCATTGGTTTTGAAGTATTTTAGCCAAGTATTAAATGTACTGTATATATTATCAGATTTGGTTGATCCAAGTATTGTAAGACTTGTTTAGATTGCATGCCTGTTGACCTGACGTATACAGTGTAGACGTGTGGCTCTGTATCCGGGGTGTCTTTGGCTGACGGCTGGTGCCTCTGCTCTTCCCTCCAGGACGCGTCACTAACCTGAGGAGGACCACCTACGTGGTGGTGGACGAGGCCGACCGGATGTTCGACATGGGCTTTGAGCCGCAGGTCAGCCGCGGACATGGGGGGGGGGGGGGGGAGGGGGTGGATAATGTACTTCAACCTGTGTTAAAGGGACCCTATGCTGGGGGGGCAGGGTTTGGGGAGAGTAGGAAGAGAGAGCGGGGACGCCAAACTCAGGATTTAGACTAGAGTTGAAGTCACAAAACGTAAATTTTTTATCGTATTAAAAAAAATGATTGACAGATCAGAGTGTACATATTAAATGATAACACCAGTACATTCCAAAACAAACGCTAAACACGTCCAAAACCGCAACCTCATCGCAATCCACAACCACAAGGACCCAACACAAGGACACCGTTTGGAAAAAGTACCCGCTAACCTTGAGCCTGACGCTCGTGTGCGACAGGTGATGCGCATCGTGGACAACGTGCGGCCGGACCGCCAGACGGTGATGTTCTCTGCCACCTTCCCCCGGGCCATGGAGGCGCTGGCCCGCCGCATCCTGGCCAAGCCCATCGAGGTGCTGGTGGGCGGCCGCAGCGTGGTCTGCTCGGACGTGCAGCAACACGTGGTGAGGGTCCCTGTGTGGGTCACTAGGGATCCCCGGGGGGGGAATCTTCCCTGATGCCTGACGCAACACGTTATTATGGCGACGGAATGGTCAGGGACCTCATGATACGTAAAGCGTATTAACCTCCACCATGTGGTCTCTCTCTCTTGCTCTCGCTCTCGCTCTCGCTCTCGCTCTCTGCTCCTCCATGATGTGCAGCTGGTGATCGAGGAGGACAAGAAGTTCCTGAAGCTACTGGAGATCCTGGGCCACTACCAGGAGAAAGGCTCCGTCATCATCTTTGTGGACAAGCAGGAGCACGCCGACGCGCTCCTCAAGGACCTGATGAAGGCCTCCTACCCCTGCATGTCCCTGCACGGAGGTCAGCCCGCGGTGTCTTCCTTATGTTCCCTCTCAGGGCCCCTACCTCCAGGAGTGGTAGGGGGCCCCTGCCTCCACGGGTTGTCGGGGGCGGGGCCTGTGCTGTAGTCTTTATGTTCCCCTCAGGGCCCTTACCTCCAGGAGTGGTAGTGGGTGGGGCCCGTGTTGTGTCAGGGCTTGGGTCTGTCAATGCCTTCATCCATGTGGGTCATCCTTAAGTCTCATGGCGGCTGCAGCCCATTAGCGATGGCAGCCGCAACTTTTTAACCAATGCTCTTTTTTTGTGACCTATTGGCTGAGATGAATAATCAGATGTAATACGCGGATTATATAAAATGTGTTCTTCATCGCGACACAGTGCCTCAGGATGGTTGAGGTCGTTCTACGTCCTTTAAAACGTAGTTTTGTAAGATGTTTCTTAGCCCAGATAAACGTCTATGACGAATAATCTCAGTCAGTTGACCCGTCTGTTGTGTCTGACCGCTCAGGCATCGACCAGTACGACCGCGACAGCATCATCAACGACTTCAAGAACGGCGCGTGCCGCCTGATGGTGGCCACCTCGGTGGCGGCCCGGGGGCTGGACGTCAAGCAACTCATCCTGGTGGTGAACTACAACTGCCCCAACCACTACGAGGACTACGTGCACCGCGCCGGGCGCACGGGCCGCGCCGGGAACAAGGTGAGGCTCCGGAACCATGGGGGGGGGGGGCATGTGAGGGATCCCTCAGGCCTTTGAGGGCCGGCAACATTCTAGCACCTCTTGACTAGATTGGATTATAGGAGATCTATTGCTGGGACTCTTCACATAACCATCGTGATTTTTCACACGCAGAGCGTGAGAGTTGGTTACAAAGATCAACAATATCTAAGAAGTCAGTCAAAGTCAGCTTTATAGTCAATTACTTCAAATGTACCAGAAATTTAAAGGAATCGAGAAGACGTTTCTCACTATCCCACGGTGAACCGATAAAGTGCACAGGCACAACAGATAAGACGAGACGATTCCTAAAACTGAAAGTAAAGTGCACCGCAGATAAGGCAATTTACTAATATTAAAAAGATGGACGATTAAATATAAGTGTCTGCTATGTATATTAGTAGCATTGGCAGGAAGTAGCAGTATATGTTTCTGTATAAGTTAAGTTGTGCTAGTGCAAGAAAGGCAGTCCCTAATGGCATCAAAAACTCTGTAAGATGTATTTGTAAACACTAATAATGCAAATAGTGCAAAAAGAACAGTCAGTAAAATAGCAGCCATTTCAGTCTGTATGGAATGTAGTAATAGTAACAGTGCAACCGAGTTTTTCAAGAGTGTTTTTCGGGGGGGGGGGGGCAAGTTACTTGATTTGGATGAGAGAATTATTAGATTTTATTGGTCTTATTAGTTAACCTAATCAATACACCTACAGTACACTTTTGCATGCCACTCAGAACTGGCTGGCGGGTCACATGACGCCCTTGGTCGCTCTCTGAGTTTAGCAGTACTACTAGTTGATGTTAGACAACCGATGGGAAACCTGGACCCTTCTTTTTTTTAAGGTGTACAGGTCTTAAGGGTTAACTTTCAGTAGTTTTATCCTCAAGCCTGTGGTTCTTATACTGCACCCACCAACGAGTGGGTGCATTGAAACATTTATTTATCGGACGTTTCTTTTCTTACGCTTTTATTTAAACTTCTTTGTTTTTGTCGTACTCGGCTAACCTTGGTTTGTGTACGTTTTCTTATGCCACCCTTTGAGCCACGATGGCTCGTACGGTGTATGCATAGTAGGCGTGTTGAACCTTGTCGCTCCGTTTCCCCAGGGCTACGCCTACACCTTCATCACGGACGACCAGGCCCGCTACGGAGGGGAGATCGTCAAGGCCCTGGAGCTCTCTGGGTCCCCGGTGCCCCCTGAGCTGGAGAAGCTCTGGTCCTCCTTCAAAGACCAGCAGAAGGCTGTAAGAACCCACTGTGGAACGCAATGAGGCAGCACAACATGGCTGGGAGATGCTGGTTTAGAAACTGGATACCATTGTGGTTCCTGGATGATAAATGAAACATTTATACATTTTTGTGTATATTAAATAGTTATCTACATGCTCATACACAATATTCTCTGACAGCCGAAAACTAGCCAGCTGTCTTCTATGCTCCAAACTTTAATCTCTCTCTCGCTCTCTCCTTCCCACGCCGCCAGGAAGGGAAGAGCATCAAGAGCAGCAGCGGCTTCTCGGGGAAGGGCTTCAAGTTCGACGAGACGGAGCACGCCCTGGCCAACGAGAGGAAGAAGCTCCAGAAGCACGCGCTCGGCCTGCAGGACTCTGATGACGAGGACGGGCCCCTGGATGTGAGTATGGACCACCTCCCCACCCCCAGAGAGGAGAGCTAGAGGTTACCCCTATTATACCACCAGAGTGGCTGGCATCAGGTTGGAGGGGCCACCCCCACGAGTGACTGATAGATCAGCCTACAAGTCTAATGGAACAGTCTCAGCTAGTGGTACAGTCCACTAGTTGAGCTGGTAGATGGAGCGATCAGTCATTCCTTTGGCTGAACACTCCCACATACTGCGGGTATGCGCACAGGCCCACCTCAGTACCGTATGTTAGGAGGCTTTGGTAAACATGTTCTGCGGAGGCATGTTTTGCGGAGGCTTTGGTAAACATTTAGCGGCATGTTTCAGACATGGGGGATCAAAGAGAAAATAATAAAAATAGTTTATTGGAACAGAAACTGGTTCTTGCCGCCTATCCAGTGTATAGATAAAAAAAATATATACGGTCCAAGATTCCCATTCCCCTGCCATCCTGTGATCAGCAATCAGCAGATCATGACTTTGGTGTTGGGCCCGAAAATGTCTATCTCTGCTATAGGGTGTATGTGTGAACGGTGTTTCTTTCTATCATTTGTGTTTTATGTTAATTGATTTGTCAGTGCCATTAATTGTTGACATGGCAGTCTGTCAAATAATTTCAAAACGATACCAGTACACCTCGGGGAAATACAGGGTCCCCCTTTATATTCCTATGGCTCAGTCCTCAAAACAACCCCACTATCGGTCCCCATGACAACCTGCCTGTCGCCCCTGCCCCTCCTCAGATTGACGAGCAGATCGAGAGCATGTTCAACTCCAAGAAGCGGGTGAAGGACCTCTCGGCGCCGGGATCCTCCGGAGGCTCGGGCGGGGCCATGTCCTCCTCTGGGGGGGTGACCAGCCTGGGCCCGCCCTCCGCAGGGAACATCCAGAAGCTGGAGATGGCCAAGCGGCTGGCGCTCCGCATCAACGCCCAGAAGAACCTGGGGGCCGAGGCTCAGGTAGGGCCCAGCGTCCGGCGACGAGCCCCCGCATGTCGGCTCTCTGAACGGGAACCCATCCTGGGGGCTCGGACTTCATCTAGTCCTAGTTATAGCCCTGTTATCAGACTAGTTCTAGCCTTGTAATTAAACTAGTTAGTCCTGCCTGTTGGACTTGTTATAGTCCTGATGTTGGACTAGTTATAGTCTTGTTGTTGGAGTATTTATAGACTACTAATTGTCCTGTTATTCCCTTTTTAAAGTGCTATTATTTCAATTTCAATTCTTATTTATGTTAATATTATAAGTCCTTTTTCATAGTCCGGTTATTAGTCTTGTGTGTGTGTGTGTGTGTGTGTGTGTGTCCCGATCTCTGCTGTTCTCCTCCTGATCTATCAAACATCCCCATGGCCGCCCACACACACCCAGACCTGTCGCTGTTGTCCCCTCACACATGCTCCGTGTCTTCCCCTCAGGACGTGATGCAGCAGGCCACCAACGCCATCCTGCGCGGCGGCACCATCATGGCGCCCTCGGTGTCGGCCAAGACCATCGCCGAGCAGCTGGCGGAGAAGATCAACGCCAAGCTGAACTACACGCCGGTGGAGAAGCTGGAGGAGGAGCGGCAGGCGGCGGAGCAGGCCGAGACGGTCAAGAGATACGAGGAGGAGCTGGAGATCAACGACTTCCCTCAGGTCGGTGGTGGCCCCCAACGCATGCTAATGCTATGCTGTGCTACACAATGCTATGATAGACACCGCCGCGCTACACAATGCTATGATATACTAACCAATGGTACGAGACACATCTTAGGAGACCAACGATTTCCCAAGGTCAGGTAGCCCCCTGCACGCACTAATTTACACACAACTGCACACATGCTGTGTACTTGGCCTTTCTTATTCATAGATGAATATATAGATTATTTATATCTCCTTGAGGAAAAGCACCTCTTTTCCAAGAGAGCTAATTGGCCACATCACACACTTGCAACAATAAAACCATAAATTTAAACATGTTTAAAAGACACAAGGAGCACAATTGTTGCTTTATTTCGAAGCTCATCCAGGCTCAGGGCGAATTACACTGTATCGTTGTGTGTATATATACTCGGTATGTTCCTCCAGGTCAAAACTTCTGTACCATTGTCTGGCGCATGGATCCTTGAAAGATAACGTAGTTCCTGTTGGCTTATGGGAAATGTAGTCAGAATTGTGCCCTTGATATAATCTGAGTCTGTTGCTGATGGTTGGGTCTTGCATTGCAGACGGCGAGGTGGAAGGTGACGTCCAAGGAGGCTCTCCAGAGGATCGGGGAATACTCTGAGGCTGCCATCACCATCCGGGGAACCTACTTTCCTCCTGGGAAGGAACCCAAGGAGGGGGAGCGCAAGATCTACCTTGCTATTGAAAGTAGGCGATGGGAACGCACACATCAGTCACTATGTTCTGTCCACTTTGATCTCTTTAATACCATCAGTGCATGGGTGGTCTCGTATGGAGGGGAACACCTTACTAGTGGAAGTCTTGTACGTTTGGAGGTGGTGACGTAGGCAAGGTTTTGCTTAAAAAATGTAATAATCGTATTGTGTTATGACAAACAAATACAATTAAATTAAACTGCAGAATGAAGATGTTATTTTTTGGGGGGGGGCAGGGTAGTTTAAATAACAGGTTTTGATTTTCAATAATTTGTAAACTCCCAATGAGGTGTGTTTTAGATATGGACCATGTGGTCAGTCTGTGTGTAATCGTCATTTTGTGTTTGTCTCAAGGTGCAAATGAACTGGCTGTGACGAAAGCCAAGGCAGAAATCACCAGGTTGATCAAGGAAGAGCTCATCAGACTAGTAAGTGCTATTAATTACACAATAATAATAATAATAATACACATTATTACAAATTGGAAAGTCTCAACTACTGCGCTATTCTATTTTATGGCTCTAAATGTGAAAGATGATTGGCCGAGAGAGGTTTTGCATTGTGGAATACTGCAGTTCTCCCGAGTGATTGACATAACACAGTTCCAGACGGAGGGAGGGGCTGAATTATGAATGATATTAAAAATGAAGCAAACATTTGAGTGCACAACCCCTTTTTTGCATGTTATATTTATTTAGTTAAAGAAATTATAGCAAAGCTTCTTGATCTTTAAAACAAATGCATTTTGCCCAAAAGATAACCTAAGTCTATTAATTATTGTTTTACAATGGAATCAACCGATTTGTATGGTTGTAAAAAATAAATTAAAAATCTTAAGGGTGGACTGATTTAAAACCACAATTTCTCGCCGTTTATATGATCTATTCTATTCTTAAACACTATAAAGGTGTGTAAAGAAGGGGGTTGTTTTGTCGAAGAAGCAACAATCAGCGTTCTTGGAGCCATTGCTTTATGTACACACGTACTCTGTCTACTTAAAAACGTTATTTTTTATTCTAAAGGAAGAGATCAACAGTACAAGCCTTCTGCTAATGTTGCTTTTGTCTATTTTCATTTCTTCATTACAGCAAAATTCTTACCAGCCGACGAGCAAAGGGAGATACAAGGTGTTGTAAAGAACAACGTGTCCCCCGGGAGTTCAGCAGCGCGGCTTCATCTTCCACCACTTCACTTCAATTCGATGTTGCATTTGTTTCGGCACATTTTACACATTTTTATAATGATCCCTTCAATTGCAGTATATTGTTAAAATTGTCCCGTTTGCTTTTTTCTTGTCTTGAGGCTGTTTAACTTTTGTGTTCAGTGATGTTTTATCCAACCAGATATTGATTAAATTTAACATTTTACTTTGCAATTTCTCAAATTGCAATAAGTTCAGGTCAATGTAATTGTCTGCAATTCTTTGCTGAATGTAAGATATTTTTTTTAATTTCCTGTATAATAGAAGTTTGGCTGTCTTCCGTAGGCTACATTTTACTGGTCATGCAACATTGTCAATGTATGGTGAAAATACAATGGTTTTACTTTCCCCAAAAATAAAAGTGATTTAAAAAAAAAATAATAATCTATTCCTAGTTCAACCAAGCCTCTATCTGTTGAATAACAAAGAAATCCTGAAAATATGATTCATTCTGGTTTTCTAAAATAAATTATTTATAAGATTTCCTTTTTGTATGACGGGAATAGGTATTAATGTTTAAAGGGCAGGGTGGGAACACACCAAATCAATTGTTAGAATTCGATCGGTTTTGGTATTGAGGAACAATAATCACTCTTCACTCGTTGTCAAATATCTGATATTTGTTAATTTTGATATGAACAAATGATTACGATGTGAAAGTGGTTTTGGAGGAAAGTGTTAAATCGCATCTGTTCATCTGCGCATGCTCAGAAGGTCTTCCCGTCTTATTAATTTTTAATGGGAAATGGCTGCGTTCCTTATCCAGATCTCCGCTGCATGGAAATCCCACATATATACGCCTTTCATTTCAGTATACAGCAAACCGATATTGTAATAATTCAATCCGGGAAGGTGAATCGGGATCCTTTGTGAGAAATGAATGGAGTCATGCTTTGAAGGATGAAAGATCTGTCCTTTTTGTTTTTAACCCTCTGCTTCCCGTGATCCACAAACAATCGAGGTACAGTAAGTGCAAATATAAGTGGACTAGTGGTGTGCGTTTCATTATCCCATCTTCCTTTGAGTAACTAATTCATAGTTTAATGTAGTTTTTATGTCCTCGGAACCCTTAGAGTGTTGAAGTGTCAGAAGATGTCCGATGATCCCAAGAAGGCACTAACCAGAGCCCAAGTAAATCGGGATATTCATATATTGTTATTTATTAGAGACGCAGTTCATTGTAGCCGTTCTGATATTTAAAACGATATCTACTGTCTGCCATAAGTCCACTGCCCTGTTTGGTCCTGTCTGAGTGACAGACAAGATGCCGACTGGGCTGTCCCCCTGGCTTTTGTACATGCTGTGTTTTATCTGTTTTTGTGTGTAACCTTATCGGTGCTCTGTGCTTCAACAGGATATTGTTATTTGGGAGTATTTTCGTTGAACATTAGTCGTTGCCTAGTCACTTAATCAAAGACCACCATGCTTAATCATTACGTATTCTTAAAACCATAGATTATTAAAATGAGTTGTTTCAATAATTGCATTAAACCTGCTTGGTTTATTATTGTGCAGGAGCAGGTGCTGCTGGTTCCTATAACTGTTACAGATGAAATAGGTCTAGTTATAGTTAACGGTAACTTTGCCATCAGGGTGGTATTTGACTTGCAGCTTCTACCCCCTTAATTCTGTCTGAAGAGTTTGGGCCAGAAGACTGTAGATCTTGGTTGTAAGATAGCAGGACGTTTATGGGCTTACCACTTCTAATGATTTTATGTTTCTCCAATGTAATCAGCCCAGTCTCACACGGCCTGTCTAGTAGTGCTCAAACTGTACACACATTGTGTACTGGTACACACATTTAATTATATCATTCAAATTTGCAGCTTGCCTAATAAACAAAAGCCAATAATACATCTGGCTGCCCCCCACTAACAAAGCCTATCTTTACCCTGATTTGAGTTAGGATTGACTTTACTAATATGTTACCGTACATTATGTATAGCAGAAATAACAGGCATTACAGAGACATTACACACACACACACACACACACACACACACACACACACACACACACAAACACACACACATACACACAGAACCACACACACAATCGCACACACAGACACGGAGACACACACAGACACACACACAAACACATTTAATTCTTTATTTTAATCCACCACCATCACATTACAAGAGACATGATTCAAATATTTCAGAGATAAGATAAGTCACTGCTGATATGGAGCAGAACACAAACACACACCCACACACGCGCACACACACACACACACACACACACACACACACACACACACACACAATTTGGGACTTTGGGGCTTGCTTGAGCCCCTCAAATCCCACCTGATTGGAGGTTGGGGTTACGCCGCACCACATGCCCAGGTCCTCCATGTCCGTGTGCAGCAGCTGACGGCTCCTCTCCTCCTCCAGACGATGATGCGGCAGGTGACCACCAGTGACTTCTGCATGAGCGGCCGGCCGTCCTGCCTGGCGGAGGACTCCCACCACCCCGCCTCCCACTTTGAGCTCTGCGCCTCCCAGTCCAACAAGTTCTACCCCTCCCCGCACCCGCCCTCGCTGCAGATGGGCCTGGGGCCCATGCCGCCGCTGGCCCCCCAGAGCTCACACAAACCCCTCGCCTGCCACAGGCAGGACGCGCTGGGAGACCCCCGCTCGCCGGGACCCCCGCAGGGCTCGGGCATGGGCATGGGCAAGGCCGGCGCCGAGCCGCAGCCGCAGGACCTGAAGAAGAAGAAGCCCCCCGGGGGGAAGTCGGGCCGGCGCGGGCGGCCCGCCGGGACCACCAAGCTGGCGGGGTACCGGACCAGCACGGGGCGGCCCCTGGGGACCACGCGGGCGGCGGGCTTCAAGACCAGCCCGGGCCGGCCGCTGGGAACCACCAAGGCAGCGGGGTACAAGGTGAGCCCCGGGCGGCCCCCCGGCAGCATCAAGAGCCTGTCGCGCCTCAACAAACTAGCCTACGGCACGTGCAGCGGCGCCGCCTTCCCCTACCCGCTGCCCCATAAGGACAGCCTGTGTGAACCCTCCTGCAAGGACAAGGTAGCTAATGATTAACCCGCCGGCCCCTCACCCCACCTGGGTGTTGTCCCGTCAGAGCGGTCTTCTCCCCCGGCCCTCACCCCACCCTGGGCTTTGTCCCGTCAGAGAGCCCTTCTCCCCCGGCCCCTCACCTCCTCGGGGGGGGCAGTCCCGTCAGTGAGCCCTTCTCCCCCGGCCCCTCACCTCCTCGGGGGGCAGTCCCGTCAGCGAGCCCTTCTCCCCCGGCCCCTCACCTCCTCGGGGGGGGCAGTCCCGTCAGTGAGCCCTTCTCCCCCGGCCCCTCACCTCCTCGGGGGGGCAGTCCCGTCAGTGAGCCCTTCTCATCGGCTCTACTTTGAGAGATGCATGCTATAGTTCTGCTGTCAGAAACGGGCCATGATTGTACATTTGTTCCAGTCTGAGATAAGGAAGTGTGCCGTTGCTGTTGTGTTTTTTTATAACTGTTTTTGTGTCGTCATATGTGTGTGTGCTCTGGTCATGTGACCATCAGGATCTCATTTCACCGTTGAATCTATCAGCGTCAAAAGACGATTGGTTTTAAATTCACCTTGGAAATATTTTAATATCTGATCGTGCAGCCATTAAAACTTAATTTGGTCGGTTGATATGACATCCACTGCTGTGTGACACCATCTGTCAGTGGCTGGCTCTGCTGAGCATGCTGCTACTCAGCAACCAGTCCAGTTTAAGCAAGTATTTTCCGTGTTGTCGTTGTTAATGTTGTTTCCAAACGGCCTTCTGATTCTAGGTGTTGTTTCTGTAGGTCTGAATACAGCAACATGCATTCATTACCTGAACCTGAATATAAATAGACTTCCACATTCTATAGGGGTTCTATTTTCAATTACCTAACTTTTCAACAATGGTCCAACTATATTTATTGTTCCGTATGCAGTTTTGCATCACATTAATTTATACAAAAATCGAAAAAAGTGTGAATCTAACAAGCATGACTTCATCATGAAATGCAGTTTGGCTAGGGGTTGAGGACAAGGAGCTATTGGCATGTATTTAGAGTATTGTCCAACAGTATTAAGACTTGATATACTTAACCAGGTATTTAACCCCTTCTTCCCAACACTTTTGTTGGAGAAAAGGACTATGCCAAACATTTTCATGAATCATTGAGGAGACAAGTGGCAGCATTCTGCTTTAAGAGAAGCCCTAAACACGAAACTCCATCCCCATCATTTGTAAATATTTAATTGTTTCTTTTTACTTTTGTTTCTAGACAATTGCAATATTATAATTCTGATGTTTTTTGTTTTAAATTTTTGTATAATATTTCATAGAGTATTATGAAGGCATGTCTCACATTCTGCCACCCTATCTATTCTAAGGTTGGAAATTGCTGTATATTAATTATCTACCCTGAAGCATTTTCTGGCAAACGTCATTGTCAGGTTTGAAACATGTTTTCACTAAGTTATGGCTCAACCCTTTTTCAAACGCTCATTTAAGAAGAACAGATAAGAGATTTAAAGTTGTTAAAGTGGAAGCAAATATGTGTATGGTTGGCTCTATGTGGTGACATAATTATTTTACATCGTTGTACTTAGATTATTATTTTGTTGCGTGTGTGTGTGTGCGCGCGCTTGCGTGTGTGTGTTAATTTGTGTGTGTGTGTGTGTATACAAAGCTGTCAACTGCTTAGGTTGAAATCTGTAGACATGCTTTTAACCGATTGCGACCCAAAACACCATTGTCATCCACCTCTACCAAAGATTTGTATCTTTTCTACAAGCTTCTATAAATTCTCTGCTAGAGTGTTTTGATAACTTCTACTCATCTACTGTATTATAATCGTGTGATTCGGGGGATACCCATGTGGCGAATACAAACGCAGGTCATTAAGGAGCATGTGTGGGAGGTTTCGTCTTTTCCAAGGATGTTTGCAAAAGTAGTCTGGGCACAGCTGGCTATCAAACCCAGGAGCTATCAGCCAGGATCTGATCTCCTCCCAACCTCCTTCGCACTCCCCCCCCCCCCCCCCCACACGATGAAAAGGGTTTTCCGGCCTCTGTTGAACGAAAGTGAATCTGACCAAGGAACTTGTTTATGCCATACTGCGAATGAAGACGCTTCGTTGTACCATGAATAAATAGCTTGTTTAAATAGTGTTGTTAATGCATTATAAATCCATACCTAGGAGCAATGTATGCTTCCACAATCAAATCACAATTTTATATTCAAACGTTTTTACTTACGGACACAATTACATCTCTTTTTTTTATGTAACCAATATGTAGCTTTAAGTTATTTACACTGATGGAAGTTGCTCCTGTTCACATTACATGTCACTGACCTTGGCGGGACACTGGTTTGGTTTTATATGATGTCTGTGCTGTACAACATATATACATATATATCCTTTTTTCCCTTTTACTTTTTTCAAGGATAAAGTAGGCCTATAACTCAAACGATAGTGGATTATAAGGCTTAAATCCGTTCCAAAACTTCCAATTCCCAGCATCTTCCTTGTTCATGACATTGTGAATCATGGGATTCCATCTCCCCATCATACTTCTGGAGAACCCTGACACGTCTAGTGTTATTCCTCAGTGGGTTGACTTGTTTCACAGGATCTCCAAATTTGGTTACAAGACATAAGCGCTTTTGTGAATATATTTTGTTGCGTCCAACTTTTGTTGATCTCTTATGTTGAATGACCATACACCTCACACATATTCTGTGAGTAACTAAGTTTAATAGAAAGCCCATATATTTGGAAGTTTTTCAAGGTGTGATATCAAAGAGGGACTGCAGTTAATGGCAACGTTTTTTGATATGCCTTTACAATTTTAATCCAACACAATCAAGGGTAATTACTGAAATTAAATTATGAAATGTTTAATTGATTCACTCACCCTTCAGCAAGTTCTACAATTTAAAACAGCAGGTTTTAAAGTGATTTTGATTAAGATGTTACCTCACACTATTGAGTATTATCCAGAGAAGAGAAGCCCTGTGATTAATATATTGTGTAACACGCTCACATTTAATTCTTTGTATATTCCCACGTTTTTTTGCATTTCTTTATTTCTTGCATGGTTGTTGTGAAATGTCTAAAGGTTGTGTAATAAATTCTGAATTAAGACTAACTGGTATTGACTTTAACTTTTAAATCCAACTCTTAGCCATTTACATTATTTAAATTATTTGTCCATCGAGAAAGGCAGTATAGATCAAACTGTTTTAAGTTAATATACATTTATAACGTCATTTGTATGGGAAATGATTCAGCCCTCATAAGGTAAATAATTAATCATATTAATAATTTACTTGGTAAATGTCACTATAAATAAATAAACGTGGCCACAAATAAATATTTAATTCCATGTTTAATTAAATATATTTATATGTGTATTCATGTATTGATGTGCTGCTAGTTGTTTATGCAATGAAATATGTCTGGCAGCTTCATTTATAAAGGCAAACATATATTGCATATTGCAATGACTTTGCTGCAGTATGAAAAAATGTTACATGTTGGAATGTAATTATTAACAAAAATACAAGAATATATCTTCATCTCTCTCTCTCTCTCTCTCTCTCTCTCTCTCTCTCTCTCTCTCTCTCTCTCTCTCTCTCTCTCTCTCTCTCTCTCTCTCTCTCTCTCTCTCTCTCTCTCTCTCTATATATATATATATATATAATGTATATAATATATATATATATATGAAGAAAGAGAAATACTTTTTTGGTTTGATTTGAATCCTCTGCCTATTCATAGGTGGAGTCGGAGGTTTGTCCGACATAAACACAGAAATACCAGAACGGAACCATGGAAGAACGGAAGTCAGGAGTCGGAACTCCGGATATAATGTTTGTGTGGTCCGCCATGCTACTGTATCCGATACGCTACACAGTTTTGAAAATTATGAGAGAATGGTTTCCTAGTTTGAATATTTGTCGTATTTTATACCTTCAGTATATAAATTCAATATGACGGTGGTAATAGGTATTAATTATATTTGGTTGGTTTTCTTAAGCATTAATTTGTATTTTAGTGTCAGTTCATCAGTGGTCGCACAGGGTAAGTTTTGGACCGTAGCATTGCTAGCATAACGTTAACTGAATTAACATTATTGTAATATAGTTAATGAGCATGTTAAGCACATTGTGGAAAGTGTTGTGTGCAGGATATATCTAATCAGGCTGAGGGCCCTATAGATGTGTTATCTGAAGCACACCGATCCCTATTAATCAACATAAATGGGTTATTTTGGTATTCTGACAGAATTTTGACCTCCTCTGTTGTTAAGTTCTGTACATATTAACTTAACACTATTCAATGGGATGTTTGCACCAAAGCTTTAACACAGTTGAGTTAAATTCAAGCTAAATGTAGAAACGATGGTAATATCATGGCAAACTAGCTGTTTTTTTTCTTTTTCTATCAGATGTATGCTTGGATATTTAAGGAGGTTTTTTGTCAATGACTAACGTTTCTAGTATAGTTGATATGCATTGCTATTGTTTGATCACGTTCACAGAGAGCAGTGAGTCTTCAGAGACAAAATGGAGTGAGGATGCCCTCTCCGACCTGGAGAACAGCCCTAAATTCGTTGAGACGGACAACTTTGAGTCTCACCCGAAACGGCAGTTCAAAACTGCTGAGATTGCAGATGCCCTTATGGGGACTGAAACCCCCATCGATCCATCGGACATAGAGTCCCTGTATCCCAAAAATGTGAAAGACTTCCAGAGTGGCTTCTTGCCACCTTGTGCTGAGGATGATGCAGAGTGTGCTGCACCCTCTCAGGCTCATTATGGAGTACTTTTGAACAGCCCGGAAACAGAGCAGGTGACTGTAAACAAAGCCTCTTTACATATTAATAGTCTATAAAGATTGAAGGATTTGGGGATTCGGGGTACCAACAGCCATTAAATGTGGCTTCTGCCTACCTTATCATATTCAAACTTTCATCTCCCTGGGCATAACCCTAAATCGATATTGGTTTGAAAATGTATTCACTTACTACTTTCTATTTTCCGTTGTTTGATTTCCAAACGATATGTATAGGGTGGTCTCTCATTCGGTGCCCTCTCTTCCCTGTTCCAAGGTTACTCTGGATATGGTGCACGTGGACGCCATGGTGACGGAGGAGCAGAACACAACGGAGACCACGAAGACGCACAAGGTCAACTGTGATAGGAGGAATATCACCGGGATGGAGGACTTTACTGTGCAGGTCCTGAATGCTTCACAGGTAATTCCTGTCTTCCTGTGAGGAATGGACTTGTTGATGCACTATGGGTACTCAAAGGGTAGTTTCACACATAAATACTACATCTATTAACGTTTTTATCAGATAATGATCTATTCATCTATTCAATTTGAAATATGAATGCCATAATGGAGTCTTTAATCAGAACAATGAGTGCATCGATTTCTCAACTTTGGACGACCTATTGCGATGCAAACCCCTTCCTGCCACTGTTACCATGTAAGCCCTGTTGGCACCGGTAACATCATGCAGTCATGTCTGCGCTGGTCAAACCCTGCTTGCTGGTGATGTGCTGCAGGACCTGATGGAGTTCCTGAACGCCAACGGGACCGAGTGCTCCGTGGTGCTCTTCTTCACCACCTGGTGCCAGTTCTCCGCCAGCCTCGCCCCTCACTTCAACGCCCTGCCAAGGGTTTTTCCCAGCATGCATTTCCTAGCACTGGATGCCTCTCAGCATAGCAGGTACATGATTGCTTGTAGTAGAACTACGTCCTGTTGACAAACATTCAGAAGGAAACATACGAGTTGGTTGCCCGGTTGGTAGCATAATACCTAAAAGCAAGTACTTTTTCATGTGTTTTCCTTCATGCCTACAAGTTAGCTAATTTAGCATGCCAGAGTACATAGCAAGTCAGGCTTCATAGCTGTTTATGTAATTACTCATGTCTTGGGTACATCGAATGTTATGTTATTCGGCATGTAAGGCTATGGAGAACTTTGTTGTTGGTATTATGTTTACAGCCTACACACCTTTTGGGGTCCTTTGTTCCTGAGGTTACGTTGGTATTATTCTGCCCACAAAGTAGCTTTTTATTAATTGTTAGAACAACATGACCTCTAAAGCCTGTGTCTGTGGTATGACCGATTTGATCCATTTGTCCAGCCTGTCCACCCGGTTTGGGACGGTGGCAGTGCCCAACATACTGCTCTTCCAGGGGGTGAAACCCATGGCCCGCTTCAACCACACCGACCGCACCCTGGAGGCACTCACCTTCTTCATAGCAAACCAGACAGGTGTGCAGCATGAACAAATATACACTTTGATTTAATCTCAGATTGGGCGTGGTCGGTATTTATGTTTTCTTGCCTTCATAGCTTCCTATCATTTCACAGAGGTATGGTATGTGACCGTATTTTTGTACAATTTGTATAATACTTAAAAGTTGAGTTAGGAATGTAACTTATTATTATGTTGTCTAGCCTACAATGCTGTGTGTCTAAAATGAAGTCAAGTCTTGCTGGTTATAAATACTTATGGATTGTATAAATACATACTCAGTTTATTTCTAACTTCAACATTATATTATTTCAAACTACATAAAGCTATTAAGATGTGTGATTATGCTGCTATAAATGTCACTTTCAGTTTTTAATATCTGGACTTTCGGGACAGGCGGTCATTATTGTAAAACTTACCGCCTACGCGGGACAGACGCTCTTCATTGGCGAACAAACCTTTTTCAGTCTCAACCACAATGCAAATGCTTTATCCTGCTACAAAACAGAGACAGATATATGTCAACATAATGAAAAGGTGCATCAATAAGATGTCAGATGAAAAATAGAAAGAGGAGCGTCTGTAATTTGGACGGTATGAATAGTACCTACGGTATTTCTAAGTAACCTGGTATACAGTTATACCGCCCTGGCCTATCTCAGATATTGGCACTAAAACTCACTCTTTCTTAATATCCCCCACATGAGTCTAAAGTAAATGCTTGATCCAAGCAATGCAAAATGATGTCCCCTTGAATTCTCTCCATCCAGGATTCGAGGCTGGCCCTGACAGAGAAGTGACGGACTCCGACCAATTGGGGCCCCTGCCCGGGGTGCCGGTGAAGAGCATCGATTGGCTGCTTGTGTTTTCAGTCCTGTTCATCACAGGTTTTACGTTCTATGCCATCCTGCGGACAGACAGCATCCGGTGGCTCATACCAGGACAGGAGCACGAGCACCAGGACTGATTTAGATCAATTAGATCTGTAGTAAAAAATATAATGATGCTAAGTTATTTTACAGTTAAAGATGGCTGGGTTGCATTTAAGGGGGCGGTGATGGTGACACTAAATTGCAAATTGTGTGAAGAGATGACGTGCCATCTATGAAATTTTATAAAAACTGTTTTGCTGTGATTGTAAATGAATGTACATTTGTTGAAATAAAGATGTGTCCTCCTGAACATTGGTTGTCAAATTTGCAGTAGGCAATATTTGATTCTTAATCTCAGTTATTTGGATATGAAAAATATATAATATCACATCTTTAACAGGTATTGGAGACGTTATGGATTTTCCTAAATTAATTAAAAGAGACCCTACTTTCCAAAGCGTATTTTAATCAGGCAATATCCTGAACGCCTATGATCTCAAGCATACGCTAGAACCAGAAGTGTTGACCACCACAGCGTTTGAAGGGCTCATGTTTAGCTTTGGCATTAAGAGTGTGTCCTGGAGGGTTTCTAGGCTGGGGAGCCTCCTACCAACGATATCAAGACATTCTAACATGGTGAGAGAGAACTCGGGTTACCGTGCGTTGGTAGCGTCCAACTCTTATCTGTTGCAGTGGCGCATACTGCAACACATGTCCATATTTCATTGCGTAAACCTCGGCCCATAGCTCGACGGTTATGAACGACTATGATTAACCTTTGGTAAAGTGAAGACGTCACCGGCGCATTACTGTATACCTACCGTATTAAATTGAACCATGAACCAGAACGACTTAGACGACTTCTTGTTAGTGAGACACTGCCCCCCTGCGGACATCTGGTAGAATGTTATGGCATTCTGCTGCACGCATCCTGGATGTATTATAAGAACACACATTTAACACGCACAACATATAGACTGAGTGGAATGTAGCATGCCTGCTTCAACCTCCTACATTAGCAACGTGAATATATGGTGAAGAAATAAATAATAGATTGAAGTCTAAATAAAAAAAGCATCTTCTATTATTATCATTGTAGTCAAATGTGTAGTTCACACATACAATTTAGACCGAACTGTTCCAAGATAAAACAATGCGAGTCAATAGTGTCATAATATGTTATGGTTATTATAATTACTACTGCCTGTTGTGTCAACACCATGTTATAACCAGTGTAAGACAGTTGTTCATAATAATTACATTTATTCATGCATTCTCGTACTATGTCGCCAGGCCTCGGAGTCCCACTGGCTCACGCCAGCAGACCGAGAGCAGTCGGTGATGGAGCTGAGGGCAACCGGCTGGGCGGAGGTGGAGACCCGGGACGCCATCTACAAAGAGCTGCGATTCAAGAGCTTCAACCAGGTGTGTGTGTGTGTGTGTGTGTGTGTGTGTGTGTGTGTGTGTGTGTGTGTGTGTGTGTGTGTGTGTGTGTGTGTGTGTGTGTGTGTGTGTGTGTGTGTGTGTGTGTGTGTGTTCTATCCTTTAGAATCTGATACTGCATCCACCACTGTTCACATAAACAAAATACACGTGCACCAGTATGTTTTTACAAGCTGCTAAAATTCCTTTAGATTATTTTTATTTTAGTCTGGTTTAATTTAATTTATCTGCAAACTTACTTGCTTTTATAAAAGGAAATCAAATTGCTCGTACTTTAATTTGAAAATTTAAGAGCAACAAGCCTAACACAGGCAACATTCCCTTGGTAACGTATGTCATAGTATTTGTATAACGTATTTATTAATTTATTCCCGTTTGTAGCTATTATTAAAGTAATTGAAGTTTGTTCTGGAGATCCCTCTTGAGCTTCAAAGCGGAGAGAGTCTGGTTTCTGTGAAACGAAGCAACCCATTCACATGGAACCAGTAAGCAGCGTGCTCAGGGGTCTGCGTAGACTGCACCTTCCCAAGGCTGCTTAGCGGCCCCTCTAGTTGTTTTAGACCCCAACAAACTCTGTTTTTACACTTTCCCTCTGTTTGAAGAGGTGGGCGGCGCTGCGACGGGCTCCATGTGGTCCCCCGGCTCCAGCCCCTCTCCTCTTACCCACTGTGTCAGGCCCTATTAGGCTGAGGAATGCCAGGCCCCCAGTTGGCAGCAATTGGGGTTTCGATCAAAATGATTTCTTTTGCAAACAATGAAATTGGTTAAAATGTTTCATCTGGTTGACAGAAACCACTAACCACCTCGTCATTAGGGTTGGGTTTTTTATGTGTATTTGCCACTCTCCTTTACCCTGTCCCCTGCTTCTCTTTGTTTCTCTCTCTCTCCGTCGCTGTGTACTTGTCAATCCCGTTCTTTTTTTCTGATCTTGTGGCCCAATGTGGGGCTCACATTGCAGTGTTCCTTCTTACTGCTTATGTCTGTCTGTGTGTGTGTCTGTCTTTCTGGCTGTCTCTCTATATTAGATTTTTTTTGTGTGCACACACATTTGTTTTTAAGCTGTTTAGCAAATTGTTAATCCATTCCTTTCATATTTGGATTTAAATGCCCTTACTAGAGGGAAAACATTAGCAGTGGCCTGCTGGTTTTAGTACTTATCAGCGATTGGCTTTGGAGAGATTTAATCTTAATTCCCTAATTGGACTAATTTGGGTTTTGTTAAGGGGTGCATTCTCAATTGTGACCTGCAGGGGGTGGAAGAACTGCACTCATGGATGGCCAAAGGCCTCAGTGGAATATTATTTATCTATATATAAAAAAATGTTTTTTTACATTCTATGGCACAGCTACACAAGGGCCCCCCAGTTAAAGATGCCAGTGGGCCAGAAGGAGAACATGATAGTTTCATACACATTTTTTTAGTTTACTTCATTTCTTTGAGCACTGCAAGTGGAAAGTGTTGTGATGTTGTAATGTTGTAACATCCAACACAGTAATTGATCTGTGGCAGTACGGGCACACACTGTGTCCCTGTCTGAGCCGTCCGGGAGCGCCATGGTTCCTCATCAACAACGCGGATACTAAATCGGGTTTGAAGGGTTCAATCCCTTCTCCGGAGCCCCTTTGGTCCATCAGAATTCCGGCAATCACATGTGCAAACGAGCCTGCTGTACAGTCTATTTCCTCTGGTTCTAATGCTTTGATTTCTATTTTATTTGTTTTCACCTCCCTATGTCTCGGTGTTGGTGTCATAGAAACAATAATAGGGGAGAATTTTTTCTTTTGATGTTGTTTACGCACAAACCTTAATGTCTCGGTTATTAGGATGCCGACCATCTGCTTCACGTTTTGCAGAGAGGAGCACAAATTCTCGTGTGGCACGAAGCGTCAAAACTAAAGATGGTGTGTGCTGCTCAGAGGTTAGCTGCTCGCTGCACCACCACAGCTTTTGCAACACTTGCTGAGCTCGATGACTCAATGACTCCCCCCCCCCCCACCATTAAGACTTCCAATGTTACCCCCCCGGCAAATATATACCAAAATGGACTCCTGAGTGTCAAGCCATCCTCCCCCACGGTTCAACTTTTAAATAAAGTTTTCAACCACGGGTTACCCAGTTGTCTTCATAAGAGGCTCAGGCGCAAGATATTAACCAGATGTCAAGTTCAAATCAAACATACAAATAACAGTCACTCGGCCAGATCTGGTCAGAGGGTAGTCTCTTGGGAAAGGTTATATAACCGTTTCTTGAGTGGGACTCCACATGTAACTGTCATGGACCATGTCAGATGCCTTTGTCTTCCAGTCACCTGTCCTTACTGATCTACTTAAATAGGGGCCACGTTTGATCATTCAGACGTTGCCCCTCTTCTGAACGTACACTACGGCCTATATCTGGGTGAATGCTGTGCATCAACATAATACAGCTGTCTGCATGGCCGGGATGCAGATGAATGACGTTGTCACGTTCAACAAACGTCCATAGTCGGAATTGTGCAAAATAATGATAATGAAGATAATGGCCTACAGCTCATTGCTAACTTCTACCCTCGTGTTTAAGATGAGAGAGTACAAATAGAAGTGTGTGTTGTTAGAAATGGTGCTGCATGTGTCGGACATCATGTCTTGAACTGGATTGGAACCAGGGTCCGTCGTGCTGGGGGGGTTTAAAGCGCCCTGGGGGCCCGCCGCAGGGAGCACGGTGTGAACGCTGCTCTCTTAGAGACGTGGCTTTCGGATCAAATTGGGCTTCTATTCTACGCTTTTTTCTTCACAGACTTTCACACCATTGTAAAATAAAATAAACATAATAAACACTGAATTGATTAAAACAATCTTTAAAAAGGTTTTTCCTCATCAAATGGCACGTGACGTCAGTTTGGTTGTCTGCGTATTATTGGATGCATTACTAAAACTATCTTTGTATTTTAGTTCTTTACTTATGTCACCAAATAATGGTCAATGATGTAATACCCAGCCCTTTTCCCCAGGGGGACAAGCTTTATAACTGCTCTGTTTACATATAACCCACCTTCCCTGGTGTACCTACGGTCCATTGGTCTAGGCTGACACCCCTCCCATGTTGTCATGGCTCTCCTTCCTCGTTCAGCAGACACAGCCTGGCTCTCAAGCCCTGCTCGTTCTCTCTCGTTATACGCTGTGCCCTGCTTTTGTTCGACACGTTGTTTTACAAGTAAAAACTGAGCCCCTGGATAAACTAACCTCTTAAAGGCCATCTTTGTTTCCCCATATGCACACAGGCACACCAATACACACATCTGCACACAGACACTAGGACTCGCGCGCGTGCACACGCACACACACACACACACACACACACACACACACACACACACACACACACACACACACACACACACACACACACACACACACACTCTGTCGGCACTTACAGAATTACACGCAACAACTGTGCTTGTCGGAGCTCAAAGGACATCCAGACACTTGCATGCCAAGGACTTCCATGCATGCATGTTCATGTACACACGCTCGCACACACACACACACACACACACACACACACACACACACACACACACACACACACACACACACACACACACACACACACAGACAAATACACACCTTATCCCATCGGCAGAGTGCGCAGTTAATCGGATCAGCGGTGTTTGGTTCCTCGCTGTCCTCTGACTGGGCCGTTCCCTGAGAACCCCCGGTCGTCCCACCAATGACGTGGTCCCGGGCCGCCGCCGAGGGCTAGCCAGCCAGGACACGGCTGCTCACACAATCTGGGAGATGTCAAAGCCTCTCCTTTTTAACTCCCCCCGTGTCTTGTTAAGCCCCTGGTGTCTCCCCCTGCGGTGGTTTGCTGGTGGCGGTGGCATGTCCTCATCGTCATTGTCCACAAGGTGCCTGTTAGACTGCAAGGTCCTCCCTGCACCTCCGTCTGAGCCAAACCTTCAGGGTCCTTTGACCCCCGTTATCACAGAACCAGCTAATGAATGAATTCATGGCACTCATAAAGGACCCGTGCGGCAGCCAAAGCCCCCGCGTCCCCAATCAGTCGAGGCCGAGAACAACACACCCCGGGTGGCCTCCGTCACCGACACGAGTCGGGGTCTGAGCATCAAAGTGAACCGTTTGGGGTTGTTTTTCACCTCGGATCCAAGTTGGAAATGTAAACGGGGGGGGGGGGGGGGGAAGATGTGAGCCAGCGAGCGGAGAAGGCATGCATGCATTGCGAACACGCAATTGTGACACCCTCCGTCGGCTCCATGGAATAAGTGAGCAGCAGCCCCCCTCGGTGAGACCCAGACATGTGATCTCGGGCCTCCAGTTACATGTTGGCTTGCTCTGTGGCGGGTAGAGGGGTTGTGGCTTGTCGGGGGTGGAGGGGTGTTTTGGGGGTGAGTGTGTGTGTCTGTGTGTGGGGGGGGGGAATCATCAGCCAGCTGAAGACATCTGGAGTGCCGCCTTGGCAGCACGAGCGATATGAAATGTAAGAGGTGTGGACGCCATCATCATCACCATCATCATCACCATCATCATCACCATCTCCATCACCCTCCTGATTGCCACCACAGTGGGATTCGGGCCGTCTTGCCTTTCAGTGCAGACAGCAGCCAACCGCTTTGCCCGGGATGACGGCTCTCGCAGGATAACTCGCTGGCGAGCGCGCTGCGGTGGCGTGGAGCGCAGAGCTGCGGCGGGCGCCCGGTGGGGGGAGTGTGTGCGAGTGCACGGATGCAGGTGCATCTTCTGACTGATGCTGTGCGTTTCTTTGGTGTGTCTGTGCGTGCGCGTGCTAGCGCAATTTATTATTGTATCTGTGAAGGAATTCAGTTGCACGTGCATGTGTGCGTGTGCGGTTGGTGTGCGTGCGTGCGTGCGTATGGTGTGCGTGCGTTTATGCGTACCTGTGCGTGTGTGTCATGGCGTGCTTGGGTACGTGTGGGCGGTTGGTGTGAAATGCGTGCGCGTGTATGGCGTGCGTGCGTGCGTGCGTGTGTGTGCGTGCGTGCCAGAGGCTAGTCCGAGTAGACACAATCTGCATGCACTTAGCTCTGGCAAGGCGGAGTAGGCGTCTGTAAGCCCCCGGCCTGCGCGGCGGTGGAAAGGCGATCTGTAAATAACACACACATGTATTTCAGACCAAGGCCTGGGCTCCAGCCCTGCGCCACAAGCAGAGAGAGAGACGTCTAAATAGTCCCGTCCAAAGTTATATGACAATCATTCCATAATAGCAGAAAATGGCCCCTGTGAAAGCAGCGTGTGTGGGGCGGGGGGGGGGGGGGGGGGGGGGCGGGGGGGGGGGGGGGGGGTGTATCAGTGGTCTCCAGGCGGGTGTTTGTGATTATTTGAGATGGGGCTCTGTGAAACGTCAAGTCAAATTAACCCACTTTGACAGCTAAAGCAGCTCGGGCCAGTCAGGCAGGATGGTAAGGCTGACATGGCATAAAGCGGGCCGGCCGAGGGTAGCTGACTGACTGGTTGTCTGGTTGTCTGGTTGGCTCTGCATTTATTTGACTATTTGTCTCTTTTTCCGGTTTGGCATTGATTTGACTGGCTGTTGTGCTGATTGGGTGTCGAGCTGACTTGCTCTTTCGCTGGCTGGACATTTAGCAGACAAGTCGGTTTCCTGGCTGACTGAGGGGTTGACTGACTTTTTGAGAATCTTGAGTTTATAACTGTGGAGGCTGGTTTGCTGCCTGGGTGTATAACTGAGGAGGGTGGATGGCTGACTCTATATCTGAGGAGGATTGTTGGTTTGCTGGCTGTATACATGAAGAGGCTGGCTGGCTGTTTACCTGAGGAGGCTGGCTGACTTGGTGAATAAAGCAGGCTTGTCTGACCTGTGGCCTGGGAGGTGTGAGCCTCACAATACAGCCGTGTAAACAAAGAGGCTTGATAAGAGTCCTTGACCCCCGCTGACTTCAGGCTGCTTTATTTCCTCCGATGTCCCAAGTGGAGGGCAGCTGACCTGCAGGTGACACCCTCATCCAGGCAGGACTTTGACCCGGGTCCACTCCCGGAAACAGGGGTTTAAAAGGCTTTCAAATCAGAAACCAATGCTTGGTTACACATGCATAGACCTCCGCCTTTTGGGTGGGGAAATGGTGTCGGCGTGTCTTTATGAGCGTGGTGCGCGCGGAACGGCTGCGCGCGGAACGTCTGCGCGCGGAACGTCGCTAAAACTTAGTTTGTCGAGCGGTTAATTTACGGAACCATCTAAATAACGAAAACATTTGTTTTTGCTATAAATGTATTCTTTGATTAGTTCCTTATTGGTTTTCTGTATTTATATATATTTAATATACATTTTGTTAGAGTGTGTGTGTGTGTGTGTGTGTGTGTGTGTGTGTGTGTGTGTGTGTGTGTGTGTGTGTGTGTGTGTGTGTGTGTGTGTGTGTGTGTGTGCGTGCCTCTGTGTAGGCTGAACCGTGTGTCTTGTGTTTCACATTCCATTCCCGTCCAGTTTACACTCCGTGCGTCGCTCCGTTTAAACATCTCCCGGCCGGCCCGGACGGCTCGGGGAGAGCTTCTATAAACGGAAGGTGAATGTGACGCTTCGTGTTTTTTCTTTCCGCAAGATTGGACTAATAGCGGACTAATAGTGTAGGCCAAGGCAGTAATGAATAGTGTAGGCCAAGGCAGTAATGAACTCAACAGTCAAACACAACTGCATATTTTGGCATTAGGAATCCATTTATTCTTCCAATGGAATATAAAATAGTAATATTCCTCATGACATTTTATAAAGGTAAAGGTAAAGAAACCAATAGAGAATCACAAAGGGTATTCGGGGGTGAGAAAAATATTATTCTCTTGAAAGTGACGGAGTACATTCTGAATTTATTCTACATTAATGGCCTACGCTATTCTGTAAAACATGATGGTTTAAACTGTCAATAATGAGACAAATGATCAGCACCTCTAGTTGAGGAACAGTGTTATACGCTCCCTAAAACCTAAACCTGTCATTAACGGCACCCATTATCTGGCACGCGCTCAAAAACCTTGCACAAATAAACCGAGAGAGAGAGAGAGCGAGAGTCTACGCCTACACCTGACATGACAAGCAGCTTATTGCAGCCCTCATTAGAGCCAATGGGAGTTGAGAATAAGCAGGCTGCCACGGCCCTCAAATTGGTGCCAGTGGAGGTCAAGTTGCAGGAATATGACAATTACTTAAATTGATCAGGTGCTCGTTTCCTTGATAACCAATTTGATCGGAGCCCACGATCGTGTTACACGCGAGGGTTTCCGACCAAACGGGAGGTCCCCAGAAAATTGGTTACAACCATGTAACAACACGCTTAAAGGACGCCACGCAATTTCCTCCTGCAGACTAATTCTGTTGGAGAAAGTTCCAGGAACGGGTTGAGCGCATGGGCAGTGACAGCCTGTAAACAATGGCGGTTCAATTGATTTAATTAGGAAGAGAGGATGTATTCAGAGGCTTAATTGAGATTGCAGTGGGAAATTGCCCTGGAATTACTCGACCTACTCGCTAGCTGCAGTTCCCCCCCCCGTGTGCATGACGAGGGAGTTGAAGCCTCCGCTTTAGATGACTACAATAATGCGCGTGGTGCACGTGGCGCGCGTCGCTAAATCTCTCCCATTTGGTTGATTTGTACATTAATGGAACCGTCAGAAATGTGCTTCATTATTTTTAACTTTTAATATCGAAATGTACCCTTGATGCCTTCCTTATTAGCTCGTTATATCAATATTTTTTATATTAATTTCATTATTGTGTGCGTATTTAATTCAAATTAATTCTTCTTTTTAACAGGCGTTTGGTTTCATGACGAGAGTGGCCCTCCAAGCTGAGAAGATGAACCATCACCCTGAGTGGTTTAACGTCTATAATAAGGTAAGGATGTAGGCTGGTTTAACTCTATAATAAGGTAGGGATGTAGGGTGGTTTAATGTATATAATAAGGTAGGGATGTAGGCTGGTTTAACTCTATAATAAGGTAGGGATGTAGGCTGGTTTAACTCTATAGTTAGGGATGTAGGCTGGTTTAATTCTATAATAAGGTAAGGATGTAGGCTGGTTTAATTCTATAATAAGGTAAGGATGTAGGCTCGTTTAATGTTTATAATAAGGTAAGGATGTAGGCTGGTCCATAAGCTTATCTCTTGCAGTTCTATGTAATATTTATGAATTTGTATTCAGAAATGGAACATGAAACGTTAGCCTATATTATGTATAGTCCTTTTTCCATCAAAAAGATAATGCGCTTTAAAATGATGCGCATCAAAAGTTAGTGCGACATATGTGATCGAAAAAGGGTTATATCGCTCTAACGCCGATTTTGTCGCACTAAGTTAATTCGCTCTGCAGAGGTGGTTTTGGGAAAGTTCTAGCGACATAAAAGTAATGGAAAACGGCTGAAGCGATATAGAATGTCGCGCATGCGCATTGTTGATGGCAAATCATCTAGCGGGTCAGAAAAATGCGCTTCAACACGGGGCATTGTGACACAATTTTAATTCGCTATGATCATTCTGTCGATGGAAAACCGTTCAGGCGCTTCTTGTGTCGCTACAAATTAATTCGCTTTAAGAGTTAATTCGCTTGAAAATCTGATGGAAAAAGGACTTATACATATGATTTATTATTATTTGTACAAGTAATTGTAGAGATTAAATAACAATATGTATTATAATGACGCATTGAAAACGAAGGTGCTCTATACGGATTATATTCTAGTTAGTATAGTTACAGAGGCAGACTCTAAAGTCTAAAAACCACCACACAGACACAGACACACAGACACACAGAGAAGAAAGACAGACACACAGACACACTGAGGACAGACACACAGAGACAAAGAGGACAGACACACAGATACACAGACACACTGAGGACAGACACTGATACACAGACACTGAGAACAGACACACAACATACAGACACACAACACACACAGAGACAGTGAGGACAGAAGGATCTTCCGTGTGAAATACGGAGAGAGAAGGAGGCTTACAGCTGGCGGACCGACCAAAACGTAGCAACTGCCGAAGAGCAGTAGCTTAAACAAGTAATCCCATCATATTGCTTGTGAAAAGCTCTGCAAAATATGCCCCCCCCCCCCCCCCCCCCCCCGGACACCCACACCCACACACGCCTACACATACATTCACACACAACCCACATGTTAGCACGCATGGCACGGACATGGATCCAACTCAGACTGGAACACAGTTCCCACCTCAGCAGTGAAACGTTGGCAGATCTGAGAACTGCTGTCGGAAACCCAGCCGACATCCACAAGGCGGTCGCCTCTGGGCTGCCGAGGGGTGCGGTAGGGCTTCTGCTGCTGGAAGAATGCTCTGCCTAATCCTTCATTAACACACTGAATGAGGAGGGTGCCCCCGTTGGCTCTCTCTCTGGCTCACTCTCTCTGGCTCTCTCTCTGGCCCTCTCTCTGGCCCTCTCTCTGGCCCTCTCTCTCTGGCCCTCTCTCTGGCTCTCTCTCTGACTCTCTCTCTCTGGCTCACTCTCTCTGGCCCTCTCTCTCTGGTTCTCTCTCTGGCTCTCTCTCTGGCCCTCTCTCTCTGGCTCTCTCTCTGGCTCTCTCTCTTGCTCTCTCCTGCTCTCTCTGACACCCCAACGGTCTCTAAATGAGCTGAAGAGCTCCTCTCCTGTGGGGCTTGGTTCGTTCTTTCTGTTCTGTGTTGTTCTTCTTTGCTACTTTGTATTCTAACTCTGCTGTACTTGCCTTGAACGGAATGCATATTAGGTACAGCTTCTACGTATATGTGATACATGTACATATGATTAAAGATAGTCTGGTTTGTGATTCCCAGGGACGTTTAGCTGTATGTCTCCTAATCAGCAGCAGCCTAGAGCTCTTCAAAAGGTCAAACTGAACCGACGACAGCAGACGGCAACAATAAACAGACCATTTAAATGGAGATTTCAGAACCAAACGGGAGATTGGGTTTTCAATACAATGTGACGCTGCGGGAGATATATAACTTCTAGAAATATTACGAAACAACTACAATATTGCGATCAGTGAATGATTCAAAGGCTAATGAATGATTCAAGTTCAATGGGTTGGTGATAAAAGATGCAAAATTCAAGTTGCAGATATAAATTGTGGATAAGCAGTAGCTTTGATGTATAGCTACAAAAAGAAGTACAAGCTCCTCTGATTATCATTTGCTTCCAACGTTGGGTCTCAACGTTCTCCCGCAGGTCCAGATCACGCTGACGACCCATGACTGCGGAGGGCTTTCTAAACGCGATATCAAAATGGCCAAGTTTATTGACAAAACCAGTATAAATTGCTAATAAAGTTGCTATTTGTATTACATGGTTATCTTATTGTTAGTAATTGGCAAACTAAACTATATATCTTTATCACTGAAGACCTTTATCTTAACAAAACCAGTTGATTTAGAGAAACAAATGTCCCTGGGTTGCCTGGGTTTAATCTTCAGACACCTAGAAGTTCATTGTTTTGAATAAAATAACTTAATTGAAGTTGAAAACATCAATAGCGCAGGTTTTGAAAAATGTTGTGGGTCTTTTGTAAGATTCTGCTATATGATTTATTCGATAAAAAATATTTGAAATATTTTCATTGCATTTGTTGAATACTGTTTTTGTTATGGAATTAAAAAATTAAATACTTTCTGCAATTCAAATTCCATTGTCTCACTAAATATGATGGGTTTCTGCTTATTGTGGTGAAAGAAAAACAACATTTTCGTGCAAAGGAATTTGGAAAAGAACGACTTGGAGATAACGTTGTGTTCTATAAATAATTATTTATAATCCTTTTCATTTGTAATTTGTTTTTAACATAAAACACACGTGAACATAAAAAACATTTGGTTGTAAATTGGACTTAGATATCAGAGATAGATATCAGCTTTCTAATATAAGGGTAAGGATCCGGTCAATAAGAAGGTGGGGTTGGGAAAGCAAGGCATTCTGGGAACTTCGTCCAGACAAGTTCCTTCTATTTGCACCGGTGACATTGCTTTTTATTATGCGTTCGTCATACTCAGCATTCTCTAATGTTTAATTTAAAATGTGTAATCAGAACAAAGTATTAACGACGATGCCGCGATGCATATGAAGCTCCTGATGTCGACTGGTTCAGAAGTTAAGACCTAGCTCCAAAGTGATTCAGCAGACCCCTCGTCTTCCTTCTGACAACTTTGGATCAAACCCAGCAGGGACGGGGTCAGAGAGAGGGAGGTGGTTCTTCAGATTTACGGTCTGGTCCGGGGAGGAGACAGATGTGGCTGTAGCAGTTTTTATGAAACTGATGCATGAGGTGAAACTCTGTGATACTATTTACATATTGGACACTTCAATTAAATTAAAAAAAATGCTTGTAGGGGATAACGAAACATATTTGTTCTGAATAGTGTGTGATCCTGCCCCATTGCATATCTGGTATAAAACTGAGCAGTTTCTAGAAAAGATTTTTACCAAGCGCTACTAGGTTTGGTGGCGGAATAGCTCCTGAAATACAGCCGAACGGAAAGATCAAGGACAAATGTGGAGATGAGCAGCAGACTTCACTTTCACGGAACATGTGAAACACAAACAGTCATACGAAGCATAGAAGCTAATGTTGATATATGTCAGAGAACATGGAGGATCCTTGAACCTTTGACCCCCTTATCTATCTGTCTTTCTGGGAACGTCATGAACCAAATGAGACAGTTGTTGGATCTGTTCTCTATTAGATAGTACTCAGACAAGCCCTGGGTCTTTCTTCTCCAACATTTAACCCAAGGCTGGGATTTAGAACTAGATAATTCCTCTCTATCGTTCAGCGTGTGAGTGTCTGTCTTAATGGTGGCCTGTCTGTCACATGCTTCACTGATGTCCTGTCTACATGGACTATGTGTCCGGACGCCTTCGCCATGACCATGTCTCCCTGTGGCACTACCTATAGAAAAGATAATTACAAACCTCAATCAACCAACTGACTGGCCTGAGGCTTATGTTATGCTGTTTGGATCATTATGTTTTGATCAGACACGACCACCACATCTCCGTCCCGACCTTCCTCTGCCTGCCGTGATGTCTTGGTGTACACAGTTCCTGAATGAGAGCCAGCAGGGCCCGGCCAGATGTGTACCCTTCCTGGAGGTAATTGGGCTCAGCTGATGACCAGAGGTTGCAGACACAATGTGCCCTGCCCTCCCGTTAAGCTACAGCACTCTGTGCTGTGGACCCCTGGCTCCCTAATCTGTTTCCAACTCTACCTGCCATATCTGCATCGCAGGCATTCCACGCCTGGCCCATGAGTAGTAGGGTGGGGGGGGGGGGGGGGGGGGTGGAGGAGAGAGAGAGAGAGAGAGAGAGAGAGAGAGAGAGAGAGAGAGAGAGAGAGAGAGAGAGAGAGAGAGAGAGAGAGAGAGAGAGAGAGAGAGAGAGAGAGAGAGAGAGAGAGAGAGAGAGAAGCAAGAGCGAGAGCAATAAATGAGGACATGTTGAATAGGAAACGTGAGTGCTTGGGGGGGGCATCTCCAAGATAAACCAGGAGCAAATGGTGGAGAGGAAGAGAGTGGAGAATGGATGAGGGGAGAGACAGGCGAGACAGAGGGCAGCTGGGGGAGTTCACAATGGCTTTTCCCCTTTATATTTATACCTTGAGATGGAACAATAATAACTCTCCTGCCGCTTCTGAGAGTGACAGAAGGGGAACGAGAGAGAGAGAGATTGAGAGAGAGAGAGAAACACACAGATACACACACACACACGTACACACATAGTACAAGGACAGGCGTTCATTTCAGAGACAAGAGAAAGGCATGTAGAGAGAGATGCAGTCTTTCTGTTTGAGTTTTTTCCCTCCTCTGTGACTGCTGAGTGTGCGTGATAGCAAGCGATATTTCTCCTGTAGCGTGCTAACAGTAGTTCCACTCCCCTCGCGTGCAGGGGAGAACCACTTGATACCAGCTGATGATAGTAAATACAAGATAAGAAGGTCAAAGAAGTCAGTGCGTTATGATGAATGTGTGTGTGTGTGTGTGTGTGTGTGTGTGTGTGTGTGTGTGTGTGTGTGTGTGTGTGTGTGAGAGTGTGTGTGTGTGTGTGTGTGTGTGTGTGTGTGTGTGTGTGTGTGTGTGTGTGTGTGTGTGTGTGTGTGTGTGTGTGTGTGTGTGTGAGAGTGTGTGTGTGTGTGTGTGTGTGTGTGTGTGTGTGTGTGTGTGTGTGTGTGTGTGTGTGTGTGTGTGTGTGTGTGTGTGTGTGTGTGTGTGTGTGTGTGTGCGTCTAGGCCAGGGTGTATGCAGTGGTAATATGCAGTGTGTACTGGTGAATGTTGGATCTAGATAATAATAATAATCTATAATATGAGAATAATTAATGCAGACTCGCTGTTTTGAAGGGCATGAATAATAAATGAATAGTGAAATGCCTGGGTAGCCCTGCCCATTCTTCCGGCGAATTGAGTTCGCCCTGCACAAGGGTCTGGAAAAGAGCAATACATTTATTTCTGCTTCCGATACGTTTTTAAGGGAGCCTATCGC
Organism: Gadus morhua; assembly: GCF_902167405.1. Classification (NCBI taxonomy): domain Eukaryota; kingdom Metazoa; phylum Chordata; class Actinopteri; order Gadiformes; family Gadidae; genus Gadus; species Gadus morhua. Next base: position 16,494,149 of record NC_044054.1, on the reverse strand, counting down.
CAGGCTGGCTTTTCCCCTTGGTGCGCTATTGGCTGGTTTAACACAATGATGACAGGGAAGAGACGGCAAGTGTAAAGAGTCAGTTGAACTAGGCCCATTGATCACTCTTCTTGTGCTGAAGAAAATGACGGCAGCTTCCCCAGACCAACGTGCAATCTACGATTGGCTTGGTCTGGTAATAGCCAGGCCAAGTGAAATGCTGATTAAGTACAAAATAATCACACAGACTACAGAAGCCTACAACGTTAACAAACCTCATTCTAATTATTATTTGTATGTCCTTCTATAAGTAAACCATACAGGGCATTTAAAGAGGTTTATAAAAGTGAAGCATATAGGGCATTGATGCATATGGAGGTTTTCAGAAGTATCATAGAACAAGGAGTATTAAAGTCAAATAGGTACCAGTAATAAGAAGAAGGCTTTTTTCTTCATCCTTTCTTTCCACCAGGATTTTCTCTGTGTAGTCATATGTGGTTTCACGCAGGGTCCAGGAGATCCAGCGAGAGAATACCATGTTGTAGGTAGCACAGCAAGAAGGTCCTTGGTTCAAATCCCCTGCATAGGGAGTTAGCACAATCTTCTCAGGGTCAGGCATTTTAGGTTTTCCTCCTAGCTCGCCCAAATACATGCAGGTTAGTGAGATAGATAGTAGCAGGTAGCATTGTAGTTTGTGGAATGTATCATGTTAGGGATAGTAACAAGCAAGTAGCATCTTAGGGTTATTGGCAAGTATTAGCATGTTAGGGTTAGTGGCAAGTAGCATGTTAGGGATAGTAGCAAGTAGCATGTTAGGCTAAGAAGCAAGTAGCATGTTAGGGGTAGTAGCGGGTAGCATGTTAGGGCAAGTAGAAAGTAGTATGTTAGGGTCAGTAGCAAGCATGTTATGGTTGGTAGCTAGTACCATGTAGGGCTAGTAGCCTGTTAGGGATAGTAGCAAGTAGCATTTTGGGTTAATAGCAAACAGCATGTTATGGGTATATGCAGGTAGCATGTAAGGGTAAATAGAAAGTAGCATGTTAGGATCACTAGAAAAGTAGCATGTAGGCCAGCAAGAAGCATGCTCGGGGTAGTAGCAAGTAGCACGTTAGGACCCATAGCAAGTAGCATGTAAGGGTTAGTACTAAGTAGCATGTTGGGTAAGCAGCAAGAGTCATGCTATGGTCAGTAGCAAGCTGCTGATAAAAAAGTGCAGTGTCCAGTCGAGGCTGATGAGGTCACCATTAGGGTACATTTACTTTTAAAGCAAATCCCTTCCCATCTTATCTCATTCGATAATAAATATTTGCTAGAAATAGCTTCTTGGACAGATAGGAAAAAAGAGAGGGTTTAAATAAAGTGGGAGGAGATTTGTTAAGACACCTAACTGTTAGTTTGGAACTACATCATCATACTGGTTAGTTTGGTTAGTATTTGATTAAATATTCAACCAAAATGCAAATCTCCATAAACCGTATTATTGCATAAGTCGCTAGGGTACATGCTATGGGTTTAAATATTAAGTATGAAAGAAGTCGCCTTCTATATTAAAATAAGTATGACATGCAATACTACAGTTGACCGTTGCTGGTACTGTACTCCTTGAGCATACAATCCTTTGGTACTTCTGAAAGTGCCATGATGCTAGATTCAACATGGCCGCTAATCCTAAAATGACCGTTTTCTCAGGACGTGTATACATCATTACAGTAATTTATACTGTTGAATTCGGGCCTGCATCAGCATGCACGAAGCGGTCCAACAAGTGCTCATTGGGCTACTCACAATCCACCATCAGCAGCTAGTTGCAGTAACTAGGCTACCGTCACTAGGATACCATAACCAGGCTACCTTAATCAGGCTACCGTAACCAGGCTACTTCAAAACCATAACATTTGCAGTTGTCTTCACATTCATTATTTTGGTCATCCATTATACTGTATGATTAAAAACATTGTCAATTTCTTAATCTTATTCTTGAACCTCTCCAAGGTTTTACTAACAGCCAAGAGGAGCATTGCTTTTGCTATCAAGGAGTTCAAGAAAAAGACTAAATATTTGCTTTGGACTGAAGGGCAACCTTTTTAGGAGGTGAGAACTTGTATACTATGCATATTAGGAGCAGCAATAGATAAGACAGGATTTACAAGACCTTCTGCCATCTTGGGTATCACTTTAAAACTAGCCCTATACAGTCAGTGAATAACAGTTGCATATTATAGTGATCTTGTAAAGTTATAACCCAATTCTAGTTTTTATGGTTATTATTACAGGGTCTTGCCGAATGCTTCATTGTATTTACACACCCAAACACACGCACACACACACACACACACACACACACACACACACACACACACACACACACACACACACACACACACACACACACACACACACACACACACACACACACACGAACAGAGACACACAGAGACACACAGAGACACACAGAAACACACACAAACACATACACACACACACACACACACACACACACACACACACACACACACACACACACACACATACACACACACACACACACACACACACACACACACACACACACACACACACACACACACACACACACACACTTACAAACACACACTGACATACAAACACACACACACACACACACACACACACACACACACACACACACACACACACACACACACACACACACACACACACACACACACACACACACACACACACACACACATATTTTGGGATATTGTTCATAGATTCATGAATCAGTTATTATAATATAAATAATAATTATATATATATATATATATATATATATATATATATATATATATATATATATATATATATATATATATATATATATATATAATATTATAATTGCTAATATTACTATCACTATTATTATTATAAATATTATGATTATTACTATTTTATTTTATGTTTTCTAAAGCTCAGCATATGAATGTACATCCACAAATTCCAAATGCTTTGCCAATGGGGCAATCCCATAGTTGTATTCATTATAAAACATTCATTGACATAAAAATACGTCTACCTATTCGTAGCTTTTTCAAATACTATATCCCTCCATGGTTCAGGCTGGGAGGCATTTTCTTTTAGATTATATTTTTCGATTGTCCGAGTGAATTGATGTAGGCCTATCTTTTCAAGATAATAAACAAATTAGATAATTAAATATATCAATGTCAATTAGGATATGGTCTGTCGGTTCTTCACTTTTGGAAGGTCTGGATAATTTCTCTCTTACGGCTTATTGCGGATAAATGTTGCTGATTTGTCTCGCGAGAGGACACCAGCAGGTTGGAAGTCTGTTTTTACTCAAGTTGGGAAAGTTTGGCAGTTTGGCAGATTTTTCCGTAATATGTCTTACTCTTCTTCTGTCTGGGTCTTAACTATTCGAGCTTTTATTGAGATTGTGTTTATTCATTAATAATGTTTGAGTGAATAACATGAGTTTTTCTGTGAATTATATCCTAGTGTTGTAGGCTACGTGTCTGTGGGATTGCGTGTGCGTTCGTGTGAGAGTTTGGATTCGGGCTTGAACCCAACCTGGTACGTTTGGTTCCACTTATAACGTACCCAAAGTGGTCTTTGTCTAATTAGTTTAGACAGAGCTGTTGATTAACTAGATCGATGCGTTTTCGCTCTATTGTCTTTTTTAGGCTTCTAAACAAGTTATTATTATGATCTATTCTGTTAACCACTAAATATATGTAAACTTTACCTTTTATATATAATTTTGTGATTCTGCATTTGTCCCCGCCGCCCATCCCCCCCGCCCCCTGTCAGGGACCTGTAGGCCTGTAGCAGTACGAGGTTTTTACCAGTAGGCCTACAGAATATGAGCTATTTAGCAGTACAGTATCTGAAATATTCACCAGTACAGTGAGCTGTTCACCAGTACAGTATTTGAGCTGTTTAGCAGTACATATAAGCTGTGGATCAAAATGATCCAGGAGCTGATTGCCTTTTGATCTGCTTCTTAACTGATTAGCAGCGCAGGGCAAACAGCCTCACTAGATATGGGATTACTTTCACGACAAGTGCGATACTGTTATAACAAAAAGGTAAATAAATAGAAGGTTTAAATTCTAATTTTCCATATGATCTAAATTGTATAAAAGGTGTCTTCTATAGGCCTATGCAATAACAACATAAATGGCTCGCTATTTTAGTCAATTTAGGTGCGTGCTGGTACTGCGACCCCGAATATCTCTCTCATTTAGGGAATTGTATTGGCCAAGCGAAATTGTAACCTAATTTATATTAACCGTCTTTAATTGATATTAACCAATTCCCTAATTGATATGAACCGTCCCTTATTGATATGAACCGTCTCTAATTGATATGAACCTTCCCTAATAACCGTCCCTATTTTATATGAACCGTCTCTAATTGAGATGAACCGCCTCTAATAACTCTTTGTGGATGGATCATGGATCAGGATGGATCAAACCCGAATGGGGTTGAATCGCCGTTCCGTCGGCAGGCAAGCATGCAAATAACAAACAATATTGTCATAGGCCTATTAAATACGTAGTCCCAGAGATAATCCAAACTTTACGCGGTTAGATTTAGCCCGAGGCTTCTGTTTCTTTACAGAAAGTCGCGTGAATAACGTATATCAGGCCTCTATAAAGGAACTGATGTTCATGATCATATACGAAACGGGCCTAATTCGAAATCAGTGAGAAAATATGCTTCAAAATAAACCCATATTTTTTTAGTTTATTCAAACAAACATAACCATAAACACGCGGAGACTTTGCATCACCTTTGGAGGCTAGTAGGCTATAGACTAAAGAAACTACTTCTGCAAGTTTTACATTATTAACAATTTGTACATAAACACGTTGCACTCAATTTAAACATGCGTGGTTTTTCTATTTCAATAAACAAGGAGAACAAAATTTCTTCAGCGAAACAACAACAACAACAACAACAACAACAACAACAACAACTAGGCAATAAACATGAAAGTCTTGAACGGGACGCAAAGGATTAAACGGGCCCCTGGCACCCCTGCATAGAAGATCGGCAGGCCTAAAACACATAAAGCGGTATAATAAGAGTCATTTCACTATGTACAATATAGAGCTTTCTTCTTTGACCGGGTCCAGATTAGTGTTGTGTTTGCGTTAAACTTTAAAGTTTTCTCTTCCTAATCCGAGTGATGCGCCACAACATGTTCACATGGCGGCGCGTCTCCAAAGCGCGCAATCGAATAATAGCACAGACATCCCTTTGTCTGATTTTTTGTTATGCCACGTATGTACAATGTAACACGTCTTCATCACTTAAAAAAAAATGGGCATTTAAATTGCTGTGCAAATTACTGGTAAACACATACAACCCGCATAATCCATTTTGAAAAATTTAGGATTGCAACTAATCCAGTTTAGCTGAATTTTTTTTCCCAATCCAAAAGTAGGCTTACGTCGTGTCCGCTCATCGTGGGGTTTTCACCGGGCCTGTTGACCCGTCAACTGTTGTATTGACAGGCGTTCAGACTAGAGCCCGGGCTTTGTAACCCGCTGTATCCGAAGGTCGGATGCTGCTTGGATTTCAGTCTCAGGGTCGCCAGGCTGGAGTTACACGTGTCTCTGTACACACTGTACGGGGACCCGGGGGGCCCATACGGGCACGCCGACGAGGACATGGCCGTGTTGATCGTGGACGTGCCGATGCCATTGAGATTGCTGATGTTGTTCAGGCCGGCGGTGGGCATCCCCGGGACCCCCGAGTGGCCCATGCCGGATGCCATCGTCATGGATGAGATGGAGTTGGGCGCTGAGAACATGGACTGCGTGGTCAGGGGGCTCATGGAGTTGAAAAAGGTGAAGTTCTTGGTGGACAGGGGCGCCGGGGTGAGCCCCTTGTTGGTCCAGTTGTTGTAGGTGTAGGCCGGGTACATGTCGTCGTAGGGCTGCATGAGACCGCTGAACTGCGGCAGATAACTGTTTTTGCACAGGTCCATCTGCTGGTTGCGCTCCCGCTTGCGCCATTTCGCTCTTCGGTTTTTAAACCAAACCTGAGGATAAATAGATAAAGATAAAGTCAGAATAGACAAAATAAATCTATGGATTGTTTCGTCGCTTGTATCAGCGTTTCTCAAGGCCGAATTATATTACGGTTTTAGGTATTTTATAATATTGCCAATGCCGTCGATTATGTGTGGCTTGAAAATAGGCCTATTTCGAGCAACAGAAAAAAAATAAAGAAATAATACATTTGTATTTTTTTATTCCAGCTACAGGCTACAGCTAAACAAATTAAATCGCATTTTTGGAAGGATTTAATGTAGAGCGTTTTACAAACGAATTATTTTGCAATTGTGGACTAAACATCGTGCTCTCAAACTAAGACTCAAACTAAGACTTTTATAATGATCTGCTTCGCACTGTTTTACATAAAGAACAATAATGCAGTCAAATCATAGCTGTAACCAATCCAGACTCACTGCATATTATTGTTCTTAATCATAGTAAACCAGATGGCTCAAAGAGGAATTTCACACCTTATTGCATCTTAATAATGGAGGGTTGTTGTAAATTAGGCATTTATTTAGAAAAAAATCTCCTTCATTTATTGATTAATTATGTCTTATTTCAAAATGAACTGAAACGCATGTTATATGATCTCTGGGAAATAAAGAATTAGGCTTATTGTTAATTGGTTATAGGAAATATACCACTGTAATTTACCACTGTAATATAGGCCTACCACTGTAATATACAACTGTAATATACCATGGTAATATACCACTGTTTTTTACCAGTGTAAAATACCACTGTTGTAGTGACAAGAAACTAAGAGTTTCCGTCATGTTAAGAACAGGTTTGAGTAGGCCAGCAGCAACAGTTTTTTATGTCTTGTTTATTTAAACTAGAAAAAATGAATAGTTGAAGGGAAACCATCCTTCATTCGCAGATAGGCTACGCAGTGTCACAACATGACCCCAGACCCCATATAACATGAGTTTTATTGCTTATCATCTTTGGTCTCAAGCCCCGAGGTCACAGCCAATTCACGACGATTGCAATAACACATTTAATTAAACAATTTAAGTTTAAATTAATGCCGATATAATCTCATTGTGCTGATAGAATAGGGCGATACATTTTACCAATTAATCCCCCAATTAAATTTCGTTATTCTCAATAAATTCCAAGGGACATACATTAGTGTAGGCTACCTGTTCACTTCTGCTCTCTTCTGCTCTCTTTGATGTGATAAGTAAAAAAAGTAATTAATTTCGATAAATCTATTGATTTAAATATGAATATATTTAAATCAATAGATTTATTAATGTGTTTTAGGAGCCTTACCCGGACCCGGGCCTCGGTGAGGTTGGTCCACACGGCGATCTCCTCCCGGGTGCTCATGTCCGGGTAGCGGTTCCTCTGGAAGGTGGCCTCCAACTCCTGCAGCTGCTGGCTCGTGAAGTGCGTCCGCTGCCGCCGCTGCTTCTTCTTCTTGGGGTCATCGGTGGTCCCGTCGTCGCTGCGGTGCTCCACGATCCTCTCTTTCTCTGTCGAGGCGTTAGGAAAAGAGGAACGCATGAAAACACAGATGAGGAACAAGTTGGAACAAAATTATCGGTTTATATATGGATGTAGATGTATATATGGATGGATATATGGATATATATATATATATATATATGCAGACTAAACGTATGAGGGGTCAGGAGACCTTAAGGGAAAATAATCCGACCTAAAATAAGGCCTTCAGGTCCCACTCCTCGTTTTAGAATAAGCATGCCATTCTCAGATCTGAGTTGTTTAGCTCTAATTAAACGAAGGCCTTCTAAGCCAAACCCAGCATACTCATAATATTCTGCTATGTAATTTGAAACATTTCAGACATTCCTTTCGTCTCAATATCCTCAACCATATAAAACAAAAGCTTATATTTGCCAAAATCTTTATATAGTCACAGATTACATACAACCAGCCCGTGATAATGCAATAAGTAGCATGAGCTGTCTGTCCATCCGGACTAACACACATCCAGCTGTCTGACCATCCAGACCGTAACCCATCCAGCTGTCAGTCCGTCCAGAGAATAACACATGCAGGCCCTATGTGTGACAAACAGCCTGAGATCACGGCCGATGCGGCTTGCAGAATAAAAACGTCCCTCCGTATTTCCCTGGAAAGGCAGATGAATGAAAGGTTCTCCTCAGATCAACATCTAGGTCTTCTCTAGATGTTTACTCATCAGCTGACAGAAAACAACAACTACTTCCGCTCTGGTTGACAGACCCGGGTACTCTGCCAAGTTACTTCACGTACGCACAAATCCAACATTTACATAAGTGGGTCATTAAGTGGGCTATGAAGTGGGTCTGAGGGTCCCTGGGACCCGGGGGTCGGCCTGCCACGTGCAGCCCAATGCTCACGGTCTCATTTAGGTGCCACTCTCGAGCTACACTTTTAAACCCCGGGGAAGCCTCTCTTCTGACACAGGAAAGATACCAACACCCAAATGAATACAGAGGAGAGAGCGGGGGACGGTGAAGCTCCGATGCGGCTCAGGTACCTGCTGCCAGCTCGGTGTCTGACGACTCGCTGCTGGAGTTCTCTAAGATCGCCCGCGCGCTGCTCGAACCTCTCGGCGGCATTAGAAAGGTGGAGGCCGCGTCGCGCGCCGGCGGGGGTCTCGCGGCCTCGGCGATTCTGTCCAAATTCATTCCACCTTGAGGGAAATGGTGCGCATAAAAAAGGAAAGGGAGTGTGTCAGGCTTCGCGTAGCGGCGACGCTGTGGTAATTCAAAGGGCTGGCGAGTGTGAGCCGATTCATGAGCAAAAATAAAGGAGGTCGGTGGTTCTCGACAAGAATGTAACGTCCTCGGAAGAAGAAGAACAGCCCCTCTGGTTGGATAAGGGAGGCCCGTGTGCTCCTAGTGTCCGCTTAGAGAAATATGACCAGTGTGAACAAAGCTGCTCTCGCTCTCTCTCCTAGAGAGAAGACACACCCCTCCGGTTGGGTTCACCTCCCTGACATGAGAGCAGGACCCGCCCACCATGGGGGTTCGGGAGTCGAGAGGAGAAAAGCGCAATTTGGGGGCGCGGCGAATGGTGCCTCACGGGAGCGTGCAAGGCAGCGTTGGACTCGCGTTTAAGAGGAAAGCGAGGGGTCACTTCTCCGTGGAGGGGGTCACTTCTCCGTGCAGGAGGGGGGGTCACTTCTCCGTGCAGGTATGTTCAACATTGGTTTCGTGCAGTGCGACGCAGCGGCCAGCTGCGCGCTTCTATAAACACTGGTACACAATGTGTGTGTCTCGGATGGGTCTGCTGAGCTGAATAAACATTTGCCATTCAGGCGCAGTTTCTTTTTCCATCACTGCGCATGATATTAGCGCTATTATGGCTATTTGTATGAATGAAAGGCATTGTAAATGCTCACTCCATGGTTTTCTCCGACGTCGGCCCACAGTATTAGGATATATAGCCTATATATATATATATATATATATATATATATATATATATATATATATATATATATATACTCTGAGTGTTTTGAATGGAATTCCTGCTGTTTGGACTGAACTCACTCCACGCGTTGTTGAATTTTGGTTGAATAACCAAATCAGATAGTCTTCTTTGACGGATAAGCCATTTAATTGATGGCTTATGTTATGACATACGGTGATGCTGTTATACATTATAGTTGAATTGATATATCTGAAACCTGTCATTGGTCTAGATAGTTACAATACATTAGATAAACGAATGCGCTGAGGGTGACGTCAGCCGCTATCAGCGTCATTGGGGCGCTTTGCTCTAACCATCTGAAGAAAGGTCTTTATGTTTCAAAATCTTTCTTCTTAAATTCCTCAAATGAGCTTTGTTCAAACACAAGGCTACTAAAGCCTGAAACCCAGCGGCTCCTTGTAAAGAAATAGCTGTACGTTATTATTTTTACTATTAACAGGCTCAGCCTAATATTAGTTTTCGACGGTTGTTGAAATTATTTAAATTAGAATGATCGAACATTCCCGTGCTACGGATTCCCGTGCTACTATATATATATGGAGTTGTATTTACACGGGGTGCTGTTATAAACCTGAAGCATGTGTAGACCTGCTCGGCCACAGTAACGCGCCTCGGACTCGGGCCTTTGTGCCGTCTAACTTAAGCCGGTCACAGGCGCCAGTGCTCAGTAGTCTTTGTATGACGGGTACTTTTGACAGGAGACCCCGTCCGACCGGAAAGCTCCCCGAAGGCCCTTTCCGAACACATTCTGTGCAGCCTCTAAGCAATTATTTGCTTGCCCCTTTTCCTCAGAGCGATTCTCCCAGCGATCGGAGAAATAGTGTGCCATCTCTGAACATGTAGGTTCTTGAGGGAACCGAGCGCGTTCACAGGCGCCAGATAAATATTATAATATAGTATAACCTTCAAGGATATGTCTTCCTCTAATTCCGTATAAAGAGATCTAACGACACCGGCTTAATTATGGCATAATTAAGTTCGACTAGCCTAGGGTTTAACACTGACACGCACCAAGAAAACCCTGATGCTGGAGCTTTCTCCGAGTTTGGCGCAGAGGAGTTCATTACACCACCACTTCTCAATCTGGATGGCTCAGACATCTACCTGAGTAACTCCACGAATCCACAGCGCCAGCCTCGCTTTATGGTGACATGTATGAGGGCTAATGAGTAAACTGAAGGACACGGTCCTCAGGGGTCATCGAGTGTGGTCAGCAGGTGGAGGACCTGACCCGCCCAAGCTGATGGTGCTGCTAGGCGGATGACAGACCGGTGAAGGGTCGCTGTTTGGGAGTAGGCCTACTTGGTGAATCATTCAAGGCCGTGTCAACAAGATGGGGTCAACAAGGTGTTTGGCTTCAAAATAAATTGAGTTTGTTGTAGTTAAACTTACAACTCGAGGCTGATTCGCGGTTTGGTGTATATTGTAGTAGACCTCGTAATGAAGCTGAACGACGAGGCGTCCTTTGCTAAAACATTGGCCTGCATGTCATACTGCAATCGTGGGGCCACAGGTTTCGCGTGTGACGGATGATCCAAAAGCCTTTTCATCCGGCAGGATGGCTGAAAGGCCAGTGGCAACACAAACACTTATTTAAACCTGAAAATAAACTCCTCGGACTTATTTTGCTATAAAGGAAACACACACAGACCGGTGCAGCCCTGTCGTGTTTTCCCACTGACACCCACGGTGGCCAATTGAACCTCAAAGCCTTTAGAAAGCCACAAAAACATCGAAAATTAAAGCTGGTCTGCACATAGGCCTCCAAAGAAACGAAAGACGTGGGCATATAGATGTAAGTGGATATGTGGTAACTGGAGAAGGACAGGGATAATAGCGTTATTGCCTTGGTGATTCCTTTGCTGCTCTATAGTGGATACTTGGTCAAAGGCCTGCAATGCTCAGTTTAAAAAAAACAACAACTAAGCAACAACAACATCCAAATAACAATTTCCCCCTAAACAATTAAAACGGATCCAGAATTGCCATCAAATGGGCTGGCAATACAATTAATAGAGAGGGACACGTTGGACAATTTTTTCACGGGCACTGGTAGGCCTAGGCCTATATGAATAAAAACATAAGTCAGGCTGCCTTCAAATGACCCCCAACCACAAACGTAGGCCCTTAGAAACTATTTAGACCGCTTCCTATCTCCCGATGATAAAAAACGCTTTGAATTGGAGAACATGAATTTCAATCAACCTTTTAGGGCTTTAATTTGAACCTCAATGTTATAAACTTCACCATCAAGCTTTCAGACTTAGGAAAGCGCTTAAAAAAAGGAGCAAAACAAATGCGTTCTTGTGGATTGTAGGCCTAATTATTTAAGGTTCAGTTCCTTTAAGTCTACAGATTCAAATACTTTTATTTTAATTTATCTGTACTTTCATAGGCATCACTATGAATTGCAACATGGCCTTATCGCATGAATGCACACGAGGGATGCAATACTTATATGTTATGCTGAAAAAAGTATAAGAAAAGTTAACGAAAAGTTATCCTTAAACCCAGTCATTCAAAATGTTGAAAATAGCCTATCTAATGGGAAATTGGTGGTTGCCATCTTGTCTATTGTTAATTTATTGAAATAAATAACGCATTCATTCAACTTTAATGGCTAAATAAAATTTGTTTCCTAGAATCATGTAGCTCATTTACAAATTATAAGATTGTAACACACAGTCTTTGATGCGGGCTAAATGTTCGGGCAGTAATACAGAATCAATATAATAAAAATGCCTACCTGGGTCTCCGCAAGAGACTGCATTCTTCGTCAGATTCAGTTCCATTCCAGTTGACTATGAATAAAATGAAACAATCTGCATTAGAAAACATTTGTAATATTTGAACACACTATGGTTTGCGTGAGGTAAAAAGGCTATTCAGGTCAGTGTTGACTTCTGATCAGTATAGCCCGATCCATCAATAACCTCGCCTGATTCCTTGACAGAGCCTCCCAAATGGTTTCCTCATTCTTACGGATATGATCTTTTAACCCCCAGCCTGCGAGCCTCTTTCCCCGTCAGTATAAACCATGCCAGCAGTGTATATTTCGCCATGCATAATGCAGACTACACACATAACCTACATAACCCCGCGTCCTGCAGGAATCGACCTCACTTTGTCCACAATACATTTGGACATCATTTCGCTGGTTTGTAGGCCGATCACAAGAGTCCAGGCACTAAAACATTGGCCTTCCTCCACCTTCTCATTTGGCCCTTGAATAAGAGTGTCCGGCAGAACCCAGACATCACGGAGACACACGACCACCTTTCATTTGACGGAAAGAAATCACGCATCAATTTGTGTTTTTGCCCCTCTATGTGTGATACACCGCCACACACAGCCCATCAACTGGTGAATACAGGTGGTCTTAACTTTATGATGTCTGTGGGTTATGTCCAACGCGCTATGGACGCGACTGTGATGTGGAACAAGCACAGAAAATAAAATAACCGACCCGCGATCCATACAAAGATCTAAATCGAGGTAGGCCTATTATAAATGCTTAGCCAAGCTTTGGTTATGAAACAAAAGCATCACAGTGAAGGAGCCTACAGACGGTCGTCCTGACGACGCGTCAGTCAGATTGCACTTAAAATCGCAGAACATGTCCAAAGAAAAGGATCCAGGTCCGCGTTAACACTCACCGGTCGGTCCCCAGCGTACAGGCCTGATAATGAGTAAAGTCTCAGAGTCTCCCCATGCAGGTGCTGTTGAATAAATCCACGTTTGGCGTCGGCTTCATGTGTTGTGTCCACCCGATAATGGAGGCTGCAGTGTTCGCCTCTGCGCAGCGCTGCCTCGCTTTTCTTCTGCAGGCTCCTGCTCACCTCGTGGTGACGTCACCACTCGGCCCATCCTCGTCCTCAAGCTCTCGAGGAAGCGAGGAAGAGCGGCTCAGCCTCCCCGCGCTGCAGCATCACGCGCAGCGGGGGACGGCTGATACTGGGCCGTTTGGACCAGACAAGAGTTCGTGTAGAAATAGAAATGGATTGGTAAACAAGTTGCATTACGTGATAGGTTACACTAAATTAAATAATAATGATACACATTTCCTCAACACTAACCGTGGATATTGGCTCCAAATCATGAAGCGGTGAATGCATATTTTTAATATGAAAAAAATATGGCAAAACTATTTTTGAGCAAATAGGTGTTTTTGTTTTTATATTATTTTCAAGTTTCGGTTATTCTCTCATTTCATAGCCTGTCTTTGGACCGGGCCTAGTTTTAGTGTTAGTAAAGGCGGAATTGTTTAACTGGGAGCATGTTACGGCCTTATATTTCCTTAAACAACAGCTCATAAAAGACGAGGCGTGTGAAGACTATTCACAATCTACTCAAACAAACTTACCTTATAAAAGAACAACGGTTACGGGGCCCTCCATGACCTCTGTCAGTAGGCCTACCTCAATATCGTTTTAAAAACACCCCAATGGGTCTCTACGGACGGTTACACGAAAAACGGATTGTGGCAACAATTAGACATGCGGTATAAACTTTATCGCAACTAATAATCGCAATGGCCTGATGTCGACTTATTAGCCCAAAATGATATATACAGAACATAGCTGTTTCTCACTTTGCATATCTTACAGGCCTTAATAAATTCATACCGTCGGTATAGGTCCTTTAAATAAACGTTGCCTTGATCTGGGCATGTGAAGCCTACATTTCGACACGTGTCTACATCGAAAATGATGTTTATTTTAATTTAATCTTAATCTTTTTCCTATTTTCCTATTTTAAAGTCCTGGTATGTTTGCCCATAGCATACAACCGTTCCGTTATCTGTAATGTAGAATATGTTTGCATACAGGTTCTATAGCCTGTGATCAGATAACTTCTGTAGGCTTATCGCCGCAGCCATAACTTCATGTAGAAAAAAGGAAACTACAAAGGTGTTAGCCTACTTGCCTAGCAATTAATAGCAAACCATCATATGCTAGATTGTGAGTTTATATTCGATTTTATTTGCTACAACATATTTAAAATGTAGTTTAAATAAAGGGAACATATCTAATATTATGAATAGTTAAATGTGATAAAAGCTCCATCAAACTGACAGGCCGAGAGGTCATGAGGCCTTATGTAAGTCCACAGTGCCCGCTGTGTAGGGGATTCAAAGCGACTTTTAAAAGCCTACTTAAGTAGTCAACATTTATAAATAAGACCAACATTTCTAGCGGCTGTCTCGGGAGTAAAACCCTCACACAGCATCAGGCGCTCATAGCCTACAGCCCGGTATAGGTTGTATGTAGCGCAGTAGGTCTAGAAGTCCAATCCTAGTGAGAAAATGTTCTCTAGAATTGTAAGCTTGGTGCATTTGTATGGGCACGAAGAGACGCGGTCATTATGACCTGGGCCCGAGCAGGAGCCGGGAGCCGGAGCCGGGAGCATGCAGGACCCGGGAGCGGTGCGTGAGGCGGCGGGCGCATTCAGCGGAACCACATCCTGGGTACTCTACGGTTAGGATGATCTTTAGCTTCGGACGTGGTAGAAAGTGTGAAACTTGTCCCAGCATCCCATTCTTCTTTTGAACCCCGCCAAGAGCCTTCATGAACCACATCGCGGCTCTGTAAATGGATTGAAGGAGGATTAGAACAGAGCTCGTGGGCCGCGCGGGAATTGAGACGGCCCGCAGCGAAGCTCCCGCGCCTCGAGTTTGAGGGCTGCGGGTCCATCAAGTACATAAAGTCCATAAAGTCCATAAAGTCTCTATTCTGTTCACACGTCGGCTACCCCAAATCAAAATGGAAGCGTCAATATTTGCTCCATACACACACAGGACTGTTGTATAATGGCCTCCCTTAATGTTATATAAGAGGCCCCCTTAATGTTACTTAGGCACCTCAGGTCGACTATTTCAAAGGCCTTCGAAATGATCTTATGGTTTGTCCTCCTGAATAGATCACTTTATGTTTACGATAAATATAATTTCCCCGATATGTTGTTTATTGTGACATGGTGTGAAATTAACTTGGAAACATGACCTTTCAGAAATGGGATTTAAAAGTCGGCTATCCTTTTTATAAGCAGTAGCAAACTAATTACCTCTATTAATTGCTGAGGGCGTAAACAAAAAGACACTCCTTAAAAAACAACCTAATAAGGACCTATGTGACAATACTGACCCAGTGAGCAGGCAACTGTGTCCACAGAAATAGTAATAATATAGGCAGTGTTGGTCTTTGTAATTGTCTACCTGTCACTTACAAACACACACACACACACACACACACAAACACACACACACACACACACACACACACACACACACACACACACACACACACACACACACACACACACACACACACACACACACACACACACACACACACACAAACAGATGCTAGCAAACGCCAACGCACCCAAACATGCACACAGATACACGCCTGCACCCACATACACCCAATCAATCCCACACACAGACACCCACCCACCCACCCACACAACACACACACACACACACACACACACACACACACACACACACACACACACACACACACACACACACACACACACACACACACACACACACACACACACACACACACACACACACACAGACGTGCACACACACGCATGCACAAACTATAATTAGGAGGTAAGTAAATGCTGTGATTACCCAACGAGTGACTGGGAGGTAAATATTACCCTGAAGGTGAGGCAGTGGCCCCATCTCTCCTGTGCAAATAGGTGGAGGGATTTAGCAAGGTTGGTGTGGGGGCCCCACACTGCCTGCCTGTCTGTGGCCGGGGCCTGTCTGACTTCAGGTGGTCACCTCCGCAGAGTAAATAGTCATTCTCCACAACATAATGGCTGATGCATATACTCAATAGGTGCAAAACAGGTCACACCCCACCGCAAGGGTTGCGTGCCTGAAAGACGAAGGGGTGTGTGTGTGTGTGTGTGTGTGTGTGTGTGTGTGTGTGTGTGTGTGTTTGTGTATGTGTGTGTGTGTGTATGTGTGTGTGTGTAACTTACCGCAGCTCTTTTGTATGCATGTGTGTATGTGTGTTTTAGTTGTGCAAGTTTTCTTGCACTCTGTGTCTGTGTGCGTAACAATCTGTGATGCCTGTGTGTTGGCATTTTTGGCTGTGTGTTGGTTTGCTTGAGTGCTGGTCTGCAAAATGGTTGCGCGTTTAAGTGTGTGAATAGAAAAGTGCGTCAGTCGCTTTGACCAAAACACAAGGTCATGTGTTAAAAGGTATATATATATATGTATTAAATATATATATATATATATATATATATATATATATATATATATATATATATATATATATATAACTTATATATAGGGTTAGGTTTTTTATCTTTATATATATGGTCCTGTGAGGGGTTCTTCCCTCGTTCCCCCGGATTCCCATTATCGCCCTGACAATCGGCATGCATTCATCATGAGGCTGGACTCTAGGATTCAGCTTGTAAGGCCGCTTTCCGCTGAGCAGACAGCGGGGACGTCCCCCGTGATTGTCCCCCGTCCTCTCTGTAGAATCCATCAGGGTCCTCTGACACCAGGCAGATCCTTAGGATGGGAAGCCCACTGTAACATCACACAGAGAAGAGAGAGGGGAAGGTCCCTCTGCCTGTCTGTCCCTCTGCCTGTCTGTCGTCTGTCCGTCCATCGATCCATGTGTCTGTCAGCAGGCCAAAAAACACGACCGCCTCACACTCAAATCCCCCCCCCATTCCCCCACCCCCTCCACTTTTCCTATCGCAATGCAGAGGGGGATATGCATTTCATAATGTTTCCAATATGGATATCTATGGGCTTCAAATGAGTGAAGAGGCACGGGGACGGGGGGAAAGGGGGGGGGGGGGGATGAAGTCACCAACATCTCATCCATGGGGCGATTAGGAGAAATGGAGGCTTCCTTGTTCTTGAAAAGGCTCTCCCCTTGAAGTGTGCTGAAAACACAGATGTCACAGTTTCCAATCGGCAGTGAAATTAGCCGTGTTTTGATTACGCTGGGCCCAGAGATTAACCTACGTAAACAGCTCTCCTGGAGGAGTCCTGGTCTCAGGCGGAGCCGTCATCCCCTTTTTCCAAACTCTGCCGGCCTCCGCGGCTTAAGGGATGATGCCAGGCGGACGTCCAGCTTCCACTTTTTCATTTGAGCGTAAACCTAATTTTTGGTTAAATTGATATGTCCTTTGGTCCGCTGTTAAGATATGACAAGCCACCGACACAGAGAGCTCTGCTTACACAGAGCCAGTACCACATGTCTATGCAAAAATAAGTATGATTTTACCCCATGAAAAAACTGCTAAAAATATTGGCTCAAGTACCTTTCTGTTATATCAATTCCCCAACATTCAATCAGGATCTGGATTAAGGAACCCGTTGGCACCAGCAACCGTTGTCACCCTCACCCATCTTAAGTTGCACCCGGTTCATGCGATGTGCAATGTTTACCTGCTAGCACTCGCTAGCCTGCCGCGCCTCCCAACCATACTCCCATATCTGGTTATCCCTTAAATCCAGCGGACTCTGTACATGCTAAAAGCTAATCTGGGGGAACGGGCCCTGTGCTGTATTCTGGAACACCTCGCTACACCGCGACGTACACACAGCGCTAACATCTGCAGCGCTGCTGCCCATCACCATAAAGCACTGATTCCACCGACGCAGGAAACATTGAAGTGGAGGACCAGTACTGAGGGACTCAGTTTCACGTTCAGCATGGGCCTCGGCAGTCACTTAGAGAGGCTAAGGGGGGGTGCTACTTCTCTCCCTTGACGTGGCCGACGGCAGAAACACAGATCGGTATCTTTATATTCAAATGTTTCGGGTCTTTCTGTTCTCCCTCGGCAGATGAGCATAACACACTCGTGAAGGTTTGTTCTCGTTACTCCTACTCCCTACAACATCTGGTCACTGGCCCCACCATTCACACTGCACCGCTGCACAGAGCCCTCCTGCTCGGAGATTTACTGCGCAGGCTTACTGATCTCTTTTGGGGGTGGGGGGGGGGGGGGCGGGGGGGGAGGGGGGGAGGGGGGAGGGTAGGCCTTGTGTTTCTGCACTCAGGTCACCATACTCCACTTCCACTACTCCCAGTTTAATCCAGTTTGGCTCAGGGAAAAATAATGTCCCCCCCCCCTCCTGCCCCCACCCCTTCCCCTCTCAGCTTCCTTACGTCACCTACGGTGTCCCATTGAGGACAACAGGGATCACAATGTCAATTGCTGAGAAGAGTTATGGGAAGAAAATGTGGAAACGTATCAATAAAATGGGGATCAATTTAATGACATATTTTGGGGTGAGGGACATGAATTCTGGCCATTGGATCAATTATAACTTACCAGTCACCAAGATGTCTAAATATCCCATCTAAGAATGAGATTTCTATAGAAGGGGGGCGTGCGAACCATCTCTTTATTTAATCAAATTTTATGGAGTGATCAGTGAGTGTTTATCTTTTTTCAAAGGCAGTCTATTCAATAATGAAAAAATAAATAAAAATAATTATCTATGTATGCACAGTACATATTTTTTGGATGCATTGTTTGTCTCTGGTGATTCTCAGCCCCTTGCAGCTACTAAGGCCAAGAGAAAGGTAACCAGCCGGAGGGGTGGGGGTTCCTCCAGACCCAGACTGTCCAGGCCTGATGCACGTCTATTAACCCAATGCTGCACTGGAAGACAACCAGTGTCAGGAGAGGGAGGGAGACTGAGACTGAGAGCGAGGGAGAGAGTGAGAGAGGGGGGGGGGTGGGGGGGACTTGAAACAAAACTGAGACAGGAATAGAAAGAGAGAGAGAGAAAGAGAAAAAATCAACGAGAAAAAGGGAGAGAGAGAGAGAGAGAGAGAGAGAGAGAGAGAGAGAGAAAGAGAGAGAGAGAGAGAGAGAGAGCCAGAGAGAGAGAGAGAGAGAGAGAGAGAGAGAGAGAGAGAGAGAGAGAGAGAGAGAGAGAGGGAGCGAGAGAGGGAGAGAGAGAGAGAGAGAGAGAGAGAGAGAGAGAGAGACTCTGGACAAACCAGATCCGCCCAGGTTCTGACCTATTGCTCCTTTTGTATTCCCCTTGACACACAAGATTTATTGTGCAAACATTCCCTTTCCCAAAAATACATATTGAAACAATTTTTCGTCAAACACGGGAGACAAAAGTGAGCGTGGAGCTCCGTCACGGGAGTGTGGAGCCCTGGGCGGTGCCAGCCGTCAGCCCGGGGTGCAGCGGGTGCATTAGTAGTCTCGCTTCAGGAGCCCTGAAAGGCTGAGCTGGTCGGCAGCACTGTGGGCCGTGACCGCGGCCGGGAGCTGTCACACCGGAGACAAAACCCGCCCGGGATGATTAAGAAGCTGCCTCAGCAACCCCGCCGCGCCGCCCGACTCCTGGAAATACACCTCACCTGTCTCCCCGACTAGCTGCCTGTCTGTCTGTTTGTCTTTCTGTTTGTCTTGCCTGTCTCTGTCTGTCTCGCCTACCCGTCTGTCCGTCTTGCCTGCCTCTCCGTCTGTATTGCCTGCCTGTCTGTCTTTCTCGCTAGCCTGTCTGTCTGTCTTGCCTGTCTCTCCGTCTGTCTTGCCTGCCTGTCTGTCTCTCTTGCCTGCCTGTCTGTCTGTCTGTCTTGCCTGCCTGTCTGTCTGTCTTGCCTGCTTGTCTGTCTGTCTTGCCTGCCTCTCCGTCTGTATTGCCTGCCTGTCTGTCTTTCTCGCTAGCCTGTCTGTCTCTCCGTCTGTCTTGCCTGCCTGTCTGTCTCTCTTGCCTGCCTGTCTGTCTGTCTGTCTTGCCTGCCTGTCTGTCTGTATTGCCTGCATGTCTGTCTGTATTGACTGCCTGTCTGACAGTTGTTTCTGCCCGTTTTACAGACTATCGACCTGGTCTGCTTGATCTGTCTGTCTGTCTAACTGCCAAATAAGTTCTGCTTTGTTCAAAGAAGCAGACAGGGTACAGGATATACAGGTTACAGGCTAAAGGGCACAGGATATAGGGCACAGGGCACAGGGTACAGGATACAGGATACAGGATACAGGGTACAGGATACAGGGTACAGTGTACAGGATATAGTGCATAGGACAAAGTGAATGGCAGATAAACAAATGCACCCATGCAGACACAAGCTGAATGTATTGTGTCTGTAATTCTCCAACTGAACGGGAAGTTGTTTGGACTGCATACATGCTTGGCTTTATTTGGTGGAAAGTCTACATTATGTCACCTATTATATATTCTATCATGATACACATCTTCTTCTTCACTA